>NW_004524609.1:1960567-1967651 GCF_000260255.1 Octodon degus | reverse complement strand
AGCACAGGGACCGCGGTTCGATCCCCCAGCACCACATGCCAGCCAGCCCCGCTCCCTGGTGGGCTGAGCTGGCCACACACATACAATAGATAAATGTATAAAATAAGTGTTTAAAAAAAAAAAGAAAATGAACTTGGATGCAGTTTAAAGAACACTTAAGAGCACAAGGGCCTGAATTCAATCCCCGGTTCCACCAAAAAATAAAGAAAAAAAGAACGAATGAACACTTACAACACGATAAAAAGAGAACCAAACTGAAATACTGGCAAAGACCTGAACAGATTTTTGGCTCACAGTTCAGAGGCTGTGGTCCTCAGTCAGCTGGCTCCAAGGCAGGGCAGCGTGGCGGACAGGAAATGACCCAGGGCGTGGCAGGAAGAGACAGGGAGCCAACACAAGGGAGGAAGACACACCCTCGCAGGCTGCCCCCAAGTGACTCACCTCTTCTCCTCAGGCTTTACCTTCCACCACAGCCAGCTATAAACCCATCAAGGAGCTAATCCAATGAGAAGCATTACACACCCATAACCCAGTTATCTCCCAAAAGTCCCACTTATGAGCGCAGGAGGCTTTGGGAGGAAATCTACATATAAACCATAACACAGATATTTCTCCAAAAATAATTTGTAAATGGCCAATAAGTGAACAGAAAGAGGTTCAATATCATTAATTGTTAGGGACAAAAAAAAAGAAAAAAGAAAAAAGAAAAAAAATCTTGCTGAATTTACTACATTTTAGTTGCAGAGATAGCTCAGCAGCGTAAGTGCCTGCCTGGCAAGGACAAGGGCCTGAGTTCAATCCCCAGCACCACCAAAAAAAAAAAAGCTTGCTATAAATTGTCAGGGACTGTCTCATTGCTATTTGTTTCTCAATAAAATTATGGGGGAAAAAATAAAAGCTATAAGATCATACTAAGGTTAAAAAAATAAAATATAGATAAAAAATAAATTGTCAGGGAAATACAAACCCAAACAACCATGATGGCTAGACTCAGATAACAAAAAATGTGGTCAAGGCCACTCTGGTTGGCTTACACAGCAAAACTCTGTTTTCACAAACAGGAGAGGTGTGGTAGAGCATGCTTATAATCCCAGCACTCCGGGGGCTGAGGCAGAAGGAACACCCAGAGTTTGAGGGCAGCCTGAACTATTCAGTGAGTGCAAGGCCAGCATGAACTGCATAGAGACCTGACCTCAACAAACAAACAAACAAACAAACAAACAAAGACAAAGCCTAAAAGCAAGAAAGGAATGTTGGCAAACTGGCCATTAAGGTTACGGGCCTCTAAGCCCAGAACTCAAGAAGCAGGAGGATAACAAAATCAAAACCAGCCTCTGCCACCTCATGAGTTCAAGGCCAACCTGGATCACATATGAAGTCACTGTACAAAAAAGGGGGGAAAATGTGGCAAAATCCTCACACACTGCTGCTGAGAATATAAAATGGTAAAGACACTTTCAAAACAGACAGCTGGCTCTTCATACAGAATACAGAAGTACTTCACACACTAACGCAAACATCGGCGTCTGAGCAGTGAAAATACAGGAATACAACAATGTAGACACAGTATGACCCCGAACTTGCAGATGGTGGAGCAGTAGGCAGAAATAAATCAGCCTCTCCATGATTCACAACACAGACACTAAAAAATAACAACTTGGGGAAGAAGAGGAGAGCCAGAGGGAACCCTGAACCTCGGAAGGAGCACAAAGGCGCCTACAGAGAAACCGAAAGACAGACCATACGGCAGAAAAACGAGAGGACAATCTGCACTTTCTCCTGGGCTCACTTGCGGAGCGAGAAAGGAAGATCTACACAGACAGTGACAGCAGGAGACTTCTGAAGCCTCCTGGGAGCAGAGCAGTGGCTTCTGCATGCTGTGACAGCTGGCAGAGGCTGCAGTCCAAATGACAGCCCCGCTCGCTAGAAAGTGCTTGTTCAGACAACATTTTAGAAAGGGGCAAACTGAGCACAGGACTCAGGGCAGCCGCAGGGGGCTTCATCTCAGAGCCCGGAGTGTTAAACCTTCACAATGGCTGGGTGTGCTTCTTCATGAGGCTGAACGTTACAGATTTTAAACACTGCTTTATTTTGTCCCTTTTTTCTCTCTCCTTTCCTTGTCTCTTACCTGTTTCACCATCTTCAGACGTCCAGGTCAGGGAGCTGTGGGCAGGCCAGTGACAGACACCCTAGGTGTCACAAGCTAAACGACTCAGGCCCCAACGCCACAAGCAGATGGCAGCTCCAGCCTGAACTTCTGTGCGGATCTCCACGTCCCAGAACCAATGCCACACCGTAGCCCTACTGCAGGATGCCAGGATGACCCAGCACAGCCGGGCTCTGACCACCTTGTCTGTCTACCAGTGGAGAGCCGCCATGCGTGCACTGGACACCACAGACCACAGGCCCCAGGAGTTTCCCACAGGACTGAAGTCACAGGGAAACCTTTCCTGTATTTTTCTTTGTTTTTGGGTTTCTCTTTCTCTGCCTGCTTCTACATGAGGGTGAACATTATAGCTTTTTAAACATTGTTTTATTTTGTCCCTTTTTTCTCTCTCCTCCTTTCCTTGCCTCTTGCCTTTTTCACCACTTTCTTTAGGCTTGGGTAACCTTCCTCTGTTCTTTAGCCTTGCTTCTAATCTGTTTCTTCATTATTTCTTTATTTTTGTTTCTTTTCCATCTTAATTTCCTTCCCACGGGGTAAAATTGCTCCATTTAGTGTATATTTACAGCACATAATTTCCTAGTTTCAATATGTAACTATATATCTTACATACATGGTTAAAAGCAGCAGATTACGAGTCTGTCATTTTCCAGTCTGTTTGATGCTATTGTTATAGCTGATTATATTACTTTAGCCAAGGTGACACGGCTGCTGGGATCAACTGATCCTCCTTGTATGCCAAAACCTAGGTTTTAGGGCCAGCGAGAGAGCTCAGCGGACTAAGCGCCTGCTTAGGAGGGGCAGGGAGCGGGGTCTGATCCCCAGCACCACATGCTGCGCCAGTCCCGCCCGCGGGCACACTAAGCCAGAGACCAAGTCCAGGCGTGGTGGCATACACCTGCAATCCCAGTGCTGGGGAGGCTGAAAACAGGAGAATCACTACAAGTCCAAGCTGTGTAGTGAGACCCTATAACAAATACATTAAAAAAAAAAAAAAAAAACATAGGTTATTTGGAGGACATAAAAAACATTACATCCAGTCCAACACCAAAGAACTAGGTGCTAGACCCAACATGCTGCAGCCTTTCATACCTAATAACAGAAGAGACAGAAAACTGCCTAGGGTGGACGGAGAACTGGTGGTCAGGTAGTTACACCCAGCTGAGCCGAGCCAGCGTGGTGCTGGTGTGGCAGGCCCACCCGAGGACTGTGCCAGCAGCCTAAGGGGCAGAACTGGAGAAGCTGTTGGGCGGCAGGAAGCTGCCAGTTTCTCCTCAGCTGCTCTGCTAGGTGACCTTGTCATTCTGGCTTTCCTGATGAACTTGGCTGTTCTTGTCAGAGGAGGAGCTTGAGACCTCACTGTTGCTGAGAATGGCTACAGTTCACTTTGGGGGAGCTCTGGTCCTCACCGGGAGCATCAACTCCTGGCTATGGCGGGGAAGATGGTGCACTGTTCAGTCTCCTGGAAAAGCCTGACATGCTGGCTCTCCTGATGGGAGCTCAGCTCCCATCACTGGGGGAGCTCTGGCGCTTACTTGAGCGTCGCTTCCGGCTCCAGGGCAGACCCCTCAGCCTGCGGCACAGACTTTCTAGCTTCCACCACTGACCTTGGGGCCTTCCCAGCACAGATCCGTGAATGAACGGGGCCTGCAAGAGACACTGTCGTGGGCTCTCGGCCTCCAGCTGGACTCTCACTGGGGAGGCGTTATTGGCTCTAGGTCTTCAGCTGGACTCATGCAGGACACTGTCGTGGGATCCAGGCCCTCAGCTGGATTTTTGGGGTTTTTGTGTGTGGACAGATTCTTGCACTCTTTGTGTATGATTCTTTGGTGATTCATTATAAAATAATCCTATAAAATGTGTCCTTGCAAACCCCCAAAACTACGACATTTCCCAAGCATGGAAAAAGAATTTGACATACATAGCTGGAGCAGCAGCTGCCCAGCAAGTACAGTCCTGAGTTCAATTTTCAGTATTACAAAAAACAAAGAAACAACAAAAACTCAAATTAGCTATGATCAGGAAAAAGCCACACTACAGCATGTAACGGTCAAGATTCCAGAAATTACACACAATTTTTAATTTGCTTTCCCCTTGGTGTGCTGCACATACACGTGATGGCGGCACTCATTGTGGGGAACTCGGCCTAGCCTGCACGTGACGCACCTCCTCCTGTTCTCACTCCTCCAAGCCCTCTGCCCGACTTACTCACTACCGCTGTTTCCATGTTCCCCCTTCTGCTCTTTTTCTCGTCCCCTTTTCCCTTCCGGCCCCTCGCTTGTGCCCTCCCCATCTGAACTTTCCTCCTACGTCCCAGTATCCACTACCCATTTGGTCCTTCCTTACACTTCTGGCTCCTCACATAAGAGAAACAATGCAGTATTTAGATGTGTGTCCACTCAGACGCCAGAGGAGGCTGTAGCATACCGCTTCCTATTTAGTACTCCCACTGTCCTATGAAAACAAAAGCAAGGGGCGGGAGGATAGCTCAGTAGAATAAGCACTTGCCCGGCAGGAGCAAGGGTCTGAGTTCAATCCCTGGTTCTGCCCAAATAAATAAATAAATAAAAAGAAAGCAGGCAAGACATATAAAATAACCTCAAGCAACTGAAGGCAATATAGATAGTCAAGATCTCATCAATGTCTTGGTATTTAGATGATACCTCAAAATTAAACCTTATTACACCTCCTGCACTGGTTTCCTGCTGTGAAAACAAACCTGCAGCACGTCTCCACGCGGTGCTCTTGGCTCTTGGCCCCGAGTACCTTGTGAGGGAAGCAACGTGGACGCCGCCACACAAGGCTGCTCAGGCACACGCGCTCACTCCGCACAGCTGATGCTCACGCTGCACAGAGGAGCCTTCCTTATCTCAGGTCCTCATCATGCCAGGAGTCAGATTCACTGGTAATAACGTAGCTACCAGAAATCAGCTCAGTCCATTAAGCTGACATTTGGTGGGTTTCAAAACAGTGAGTTTGAAGATCTCTTGCAGCCTGGAAAACAGACACCCAAAACACCACTCAAAATGCCTAAACCAATCTAGGTTTTCTGCAGATTTTAGTGGAAGACATTTAGCTCAGCAGAATGCCAGTTGTTCTTGCCCTGCTGGAAGCACCTTACATTTCCTTTTTGGAATAAACAGGTCCACATGAGCAATGTAAGTAACCAGCAGTATTTCCAAATAAATAAATAAAATAAATGTGTGTCCAATTTATTTCATTTAAAAGAGTATGATGTCACTCTTTCGGGTCCTCCTTTCCAAGATGATGGAAAAAAAAAGAAGGAACAACGGTCCTGCCAAAAAGGGTCGCGGTCACACGCAGCCTATTCGCTGCACAAACTGCACCCAAACTGCGCCCGGTGCGTACCCAGGGATAAGGCCATTAAGAGGTCTGTCATTCGGAACATAGTGGAGGCCACCACCGCCGTCAGGGACATTTCCGAAGCGAGTGTCTTCGACAGTTATGTGCTTCCCAAGCTGTACGTGAAGCTGCATTACTATGTGAGTTGTGCCCTTCACAGCAAAGTGGTCAGAAATCGATCTCGAGAAGCCCGCAAGGACCGAACTCCTCCACCCTGATTTAGACCTGCGGGTGCTGCCCCACGACCTCCACCAAAGCCCACGCAAGGGGAGCTGGGTCTTAATGGGCTGAAGAAAACTCTCTTGAGAAAGAAATAATAGGGGTCAGGGAGATGGCTCAGTAGAAAGAGCGCTTCCCTAGTAAGCGCAAGAGACTGAGTTCAGTCCCCGGTTCTGCAAAAAAAAAAAAAAAAAAAAAAAAAAAGGAGACAGAGAGAAAGAACAAAATAATAAATGAGCATGATCTCAAGGTCTTCATTTAGTTACAAATGCCTTACTAGGGCTGGCCAGACAGCTCAGATTACAGCACCTGCTTAGGCAGACACCAGGGCCAGGGGTTCAATCTCCAGCCTGCTGTGCCAGCCCCACCCGTCCCCAGGGTGTGCTGAGATGGTGACTGAGACTGGGCGTGGTGGCACGCCCACTTGGGAGGCTGAAAACAGAATTCCTACAAGCCCAATCTGTGTAGTGAGACCCTGTAGACCCTGTAATGAATATAAATATGTATGTATGCTTTTATATGTACATACATACATATGTCTCAAGTTTATCCTTCTTTATAACACACTAGTACTCCCTTGTATAAAAACCCCACATCTTTATCCACTTATTGGTTGGTGGGTATATGGGCTATTTCAAAGACTGAACTATTATAAACTGTACTGCTATAAACATAGGTATGCCTGCTTCACTGTGACATAATGCCTTCAGCCCTTTTGGGAAGATGCCTGAAAGGGAACTAGCTGTGCCAACCGGAACCACTTGTTTTAGTTTTCTGAGGACTCTGCACGGTGACTTCTCCAGTGACTGCACCAGCCTATACTCCTACCACCTGTGGAGAAGGGCTCCCTTTTCCCCACAGCCCCTCCAGCATTTGTTATTGGTTGTTTTTTTTTTTTTTGTTTTGTTTTGTTTTTTGTTTTGTTTTGTTTTTGCGGGTCCAGGGACTGAACTCAGGCCCTTGCGCTTGCCAGGGAAGCACTTCTACTTTATTCTACTGAGCCATCTCCCCAGTCCCTTGGTTGGTTTCTTGACAACAACCATTCTTCCTAAAGTGAGATGGAATCTTAGTGTTGTTTTAATGCACAAAATGATCAGGGATGTTGAATATCTTTCCCTAAGTTTATTTGCTGTATTCATACTTCTTCATCTGAGAAGTATCTGCTCATTTCAGATGCTCATTTGTGATTGGCTCTTTCAAGCTAAGGGGTCTGATTTTTTTTCTAATTCTTTATATATTTTAAATATTGGTCCTTTGTCTGAAGAACAGCTGGCAAAACTCCTTTCCTACTCTGTGGGTTGTCTCTTCACTCTGTTGGTGGTTTCTTTTGTTTTTTTT
>NW_004524609.1:1948545-1953457 GCF_000260255.1 Octodon degus | reverse complement strand
GGCCATTGCTTGGCCAATGTGCTCTCTGTGAAAGCCTGAGAGAATGTTTTCTCTCCATGTGACTCTCCTTAGGCACACTCTACATCATCGATCACTTTCCTCTTTGGCCCCATAATCTCCTTGATCAGAAACTTTGGGACACAACTGAGTTACATGATGGTTCTATCTTTTTTACTAAAGAGTTTTGAAAGCTTTTCTGAGTTCCCATTTAGCTGTTGTCCTCCACATGTCATACATTAAAAGACCTTAAAAGGCCTCTGACTACTAAAATACAACATTTCCAAAAACACTTGTACATTAGTTTCCTGGCTAGGATTTCCACACAAGATTGGAGTTTCAATTCTTCCATGTAGCATAGCAGGAACATAACACTGGGTCCAGCAGACCCACTGCTTGTTACTCTACTGTAAGTTTGTACTTTCGCATAATAGCCAGCTGTGCACCTCAGTACATTTCCCTGAGGGACACAGGAAGCAATCTATGTATTTACCCACTTGGTCTGTGCGACAAAAGGCAAAGAGTGTGTGCACACACGCAAAAGTGGCAAAGCAGGACTTTTACCCACATTATTATGTCCAGCCTAACTGGTTTTGGGTATGTTTACCCACACATCACAGAGGGTCCAAAAGACCCACACCACTCCAGGAATTGCTTTTAAAAAAAGGTTTTGATTTTTCTGGTAGAAGTAGCCTAATTCAGTACAATGGTATACATGGAAAAACAGATTTGCAAGTTTTAGAGGAGGTCAAAAGCAAATCACCAGCTCACTCATGGGTGGACGATGGGGATGATTCATTATGGTAAAATAGATGCTTTCACAGCAGAAGAGTGGTGGGGCAGATGCTGCTGCTGCTGCTGCTGCTGCTGCTGCTGCTGCTGCTGCTGCTGCTGCTGCTGCTGCTGCTGCTACAGCGACGCTGGCCATGTGAGCCAAAGTACCCGTGACAGTGAAATGGAGCAAGAACTGACACACCTTCATTCAGATGACAAAGAAAACAGCAGTGTAACTTGTGTATCTGACTGGCTAAAATGACCATGAAACCAACTGGAACAATCCAAAGTTAGAACGAGTTCTGAAAATATAGCAAGGCTCTTGCCAGGGGCGAAGTATGCTGGACAGAATGCTAACACTACCAGTCAACGTTAGACACTGCGACAGACAAAGCGCTACACGATTCTGTGAAATCCACAAAGGCTGCGATGTCATTAAAACGTTTGGTATGCACCAACAGCCACATTAAAAATGTATTATGACACCTCACTAGCTGAGTGGAAGCATTCATAGGTCTGCTGTTTTAGGGCTTTCTCGCGCTAACTGCAGGAATGTGAAAGACGTCTGGAAAAGCAATGGGGCGAAGTGTGGAATACAAAGGTGCGCCCTTGTGGGCGCGAGGACTGAGCATGCTTTCAGTTTAGACACCGATCCTGAACTCTGCCGTCAGGTCCTTAATTGTATAGTAATAAACCAAATGATGTTGTGAACAGACTTCTCGCCCCCATCTCCCCAGCTAATCAGAACACGGCAGTCAGCAACCGGTTTGCAGGTTTCCAAATGATGTTACTTTTTTTTTTTTTTTGGTGGAACTGGGGATTGAACTCATGTCCTTGTGCTTGCCAGGCAAATGCTTATTCTACTGAGCCATCTGCCCAGCCCCTGATGCTGCATCTGCTAACAGAGCACAAGACAAGGAGCACAGGAAACAAAACAGAAATTCCAAATGAAATGTTGCGATTTCAAAGTAGAATGGTATAATCTTTGGGTTTCGGGGAGAGGTAACACTGGCCTCCTCCGGCCCAGAGCTGTCAAGCGCACCACGCTGGTGAGACACTGGCAGGGAAACCTCAACGAAGTGGAGGCTGAGATGGAGACTTCATACAACAGACCCCGGGAAGAACAGATGCTGGTGGTGAGGGATGAGCAACTACAATGTCACCTGGAACACAAACAGTGAGGCATTACCTATAGTTGAGGAAAAACAGAATGTTTCTGCCCAAGGAAGTATGAAAAAATAACTAGTGGAGCACACTGGTGAGCTGACAGGTGAACAGGCAGAGGTAGCGTTCCAAAGACCTACTACGACAGACAACAGCAGGAAAACGAAGACCACGTCAACTGCACCTCAAACTGTAGAAAGACCCTATCTCAAAAAGAACAGAAAAGAAAAAAAAGGGCAAGAAAACAAAACATTCCTGTTACCAGTGTAAGCAATGCTTGTGTGTGGAGCGTGCAGTTACGTGTGTGAAGACTGCCCTGCGTGAGAAGTTAAAGCAAAGATTTCTGCAGCAGCCTTTATTTTACATCACAGCTCACAGAGGTGTGTATTTTCAGTGTTATCTTTTAGGTTGTCTAAGCAAGTAAACAGCCGATGTAAAAACACTGACATCTATTCTAAGCACTTGGTTGGGGCTGGGGAGATAGCTCCGTGGCTTACGTGCCTGCCTGGCAAGTACAAGGTCCTGAGTTCAATCCCCGGTTATAAAAAAAAAAAAAAAGATTGTATTCTAAGCACTCATTCCATAGTTGATGTATTATTTTACTGGTATCTTATTTCTCTTCTAAGTACACGTTTTACAACGTAGGATGCTCCTAACAAAACAGCAAGTGACACGGCTGCCACACAGGAAAAGACAGCTAAGCACATGTGCTGCTGTGAGACGGGTGCATGGAACATGTAGTTCTCACGTGTGAAGAGTGCCTGGGCGTGATAACCGAAGCAAAGCTTGTTTTTGCCACGTAGAGAGTTCTACTCGTGTTTTCATTGTAGTTCACATAGGAATTTCTGAAGCAAGTAAGCATGCAGCTGATGTGAAAATGTTGATTTTTATTCTAAATGCACAACACACCCTAAAAATCTAACACTTCATCTTACTGATAGCTTATATTGTAGTGCGCTACACATTGTACAATAGAAGAGCTTCCTGATAAAACAGCGAGACCACTGAGATGCCACGTGTGTCTCACACCAAGGCCAGAGCGCGCTCGGCGTAAGCAGCAGGCGTGCACGGAAATGTGCTGCGGCGTAGGCGTGTGCAGACCACCTGGCGCGGGAGGGCGGGGGCCTGGCACACGGCCTCGGGCCGAGAACTGAAGCGGAATTGTGTGTAAAGTGCTGCTCCGATTTCCACCGTAGAAATTCACCTAAGAATTTCTGTGCTTTTTTATTAAAATTTATTGGTATAATTCTGTGTACAATAATGACCACATTCATTATGGGGAATTTCTGACTGCATATGATACAACTCTGCACATATCCTCTTTTGTGTTATTCTTTCTTGAGACTTTGTATACCAAAAAGAACCAATTTTGAAAATTTTGGTGCTGTTTTAATAAACAATATTAAAAGTTCTATATTTTTTGTGATTCTTCCTAGTGAGCATTCAATGCTTAATAAGAAGCTTCATCAAACTAAAATCAGTGATTTACCAACAGACATATTCTAAACAATAAATGCAGGCCTGACAGACTCGTGTTTCACCTAACGGCCACTGCACAAAGCACGTGGCTTGACGGCCCTCCGCACGGCTTGCACGGCAAGCTACTGCATGGTCCTAGATCGCAGACAGGCCTGCCTTCCCAGTTCTCGGCCGTCTGCTGCTGCCGCCGCAGTTCTGGGCTATAGCGTTAATCACCTCCCTGACTGTACTTAGGCCCCAAGGTGGAAAGCCTACAGGCTGTCACGGTCTAGTTATCATTTACCACTGAGAGACTGTCCCCAGATATGGTGAGCTATAGAAGTGGCAGTCACTCTTTCTTATTTAACAATACTGCTAATATACACCAACTACATAATTTTCATATTTAGTACATCACTTTATTCAAGTGTTCTTTCTAATTATTTGAGTTTTTCCACTAGATGTATTATATATGTACAAAAGCGTAGCACATGTAGCCAGACATGGTGCCACATGTCTATAATCACAGTCACTTGGGAGCCTAAAACAGGTAATTTCAAGCTAGAAGTCAGACTAAGAAATTTAACAAGAACCCGTGTCAAAACTGGGTTAAAAAATAAAACAGCTGGAGCCAGGGAGATGGCTCAGCAGAATAAGTGCTTGCCTGGGAAGCGCAAGGGCCTGAGTTCAATCCCTGGTTCCGCCAAAATAAATAAACAAACAGCTAGGGAGATAGCTCAGTGTTCCCCTGGGTTCAATCCCTAGCATGCAGGAGCAGGGAAGGAACAGTGCTTGTAAGTAAGCTTATTCTCTTCCTTTCCTTAATATGTATCTCACGTTTTTTCCACGTGTCACTGTTTATGCTGTACAAACATAAAAGAATAACTGTCATAGTGGTGTTGTGTCACCATTGTCATGATAACTTCTCTGTAGTGCTTTGTCTTTAAAAACGATGTTAAAATGCTTGTACACACGTGTGCCCAGTGCCACACTGTCCAGAAGACAGCAAGCGCAAGGCCGGGCTCAATCTCCCTGGTCTCCTTGGGCGGAACACAGGTCAGGCTGCCGGCATTTCCTACACGGACGCCAGCAAGAATAAAGGCATCCTCCAGGGGAGGTACACTCATGGGGTTTTGGAGAATCCCAACAAGAGCGTATGCTGAACAGAAATGATCTTCGCCAGCATTGAGAAGAGGGGAGAAAGGGCAAACTTAGTTTACCTCAAAAGGCTACTACTGTTGAGTAACAGTCACTGCCTTATTTATTACAGAACAGAAATGCTTCATGGCTTTTGTATGTGCACTACAATTTAATAATTTCACACACCAGAATTCAGATCACCAGTGGCTGACAGGATATTTTTGTTGGAGAGCCTTGATTTAAGTAAAATTGGCTTGTACTTAAATGGATTTTTCTGGGCCTGGGAGATGGCTCAGTAGAATAAGCATTTCCCTGGCAAGCACAAGGACCCGAGTTCAATCCCCAGTTCCGCAAATAAAAAATAAAAAATAAAATAAAA
>NW_004524609.1:1946366-1947825 GCF_000260255.1 Octodon degus | reverse complement strand
AAAAAAAAAAGATTCCCCTGTCTCAATTTGTGTTCTTTTTAGCCTCTTAAAGGGTGTGGCTGAAGATAAGAAAGCACCATCTTTGGTTCTGACTATGCCATTTATAATTAGGATTCCCTATATCTAAAAAGTGCTGCCTTCTACTTTACTGAAAGGCATTCTCGTGGTATATGTATGATACCAAAAAAGAATATTTAACATTTCTCACATTTTATAATTGATCTATAATTTTTTTGAGCTAGACTGATACAACAGCAAGTTAGACTTCACTTCTGAATTCTTTAGGTCCAACTGAGTTACTATTCAGGGTTGTATTTAAACAGCTGTTTAAGAACACAATTAGGGGTCGGGGAGATGGCTCAGTAGAATAAACACTTGCCTGGCAGCACATGGGCCTGAGTTTAATCCCCGGTTCCACAAAAAAAAAAAGGAACACAAGATTGATACTGTTGTGTGTGTCGTTGGTAGTGGTGCTTCCTGTCAGTTCATTAGAAGGATTAAAGCAGAGAAGGTACAGCATGAGCACAAATTTGCATGTGACCATGATACTTAATGAAAAACAAATCAGATTTTTTTAAAAAATGATATTAAAATTGTAAATATGGCTGGGCATGATGGCACGTGCCTGTGATCCCAGCACTCAGAAGCCTGAGGCAGAAGGGCCGCCACAAGCTGGAGGCCAGCCTGGGCTGTCAATGTTAGCCTGAACCACACAGTGAGGCATAATTCTAAATAGCTAAAACAGTCTTGAAAAGAGGTGGCAGTCTCAAACTTCCTCATATAAAAACTTACTAGAAGGTCAGGTGCAATGGTACGCACTGGTAGTTCTAGCTACTGGAGAGGCTGAGGCAGGAGGATCACTTAAGCCCAAGAACTTGAGAACAGCCTGGACAACAAAGTAAGACACCACCGCCTCAGAAAACAAGCACAAAAACTTATTACAAAGCTAAATCTATCAAATTAACACAATACAGGTACAAAGGCAGATATATAAGAGCAATGGAAAAGAATACAGAGCCCCAAATAGATCTCCATACAATACATACTATAAAGATTCTTCAATGCAAAAAGGACAACCTTTGAATAAATGGTGGTAGAGAAACTGGACATCCATATACAAGTGAATTAAACTGGACCTTCATTTTATGGTATAGTCAATAATTATCTCAAAACACATCAAAGCCCTAATTACAAGAGCTAGAACTATGAATTCTAAGAAGAAAATAGGGGAGGAAAGGTTTTATAACATTGGACTTGGCAATATTTCTTGGATGACACCAAACATAAACAAAAATAAATTGGATTAAATTAAAAAACCTGCACTTGTGGCACATCAAGAATGAAGACAACGCACAAATGTGCAAAAGTATTTGCAACCATGAACCTTTGAAGAGGTTAATATTCCAAATATATGAGGTAACAGCTACAATTCAACTAAACAAAGAGCGCAATTTTAAAA
>NW_004524609.1:1944986-1945601 GCF_000260255.1 Octodon degus | reverse complement strand
TCGAGTGAAGAACTAGCCAGGGCGTGTGGCTCGCTCCCTTCAGCGCGGCTTCTCTGGGGGCTGGGGCAGCGGGAGGCTGAGTGGAGAGAAGCAGAGCGCTTGTCAAGCACCACCCTGGAGCGGGACGGGCGCCTGGGAGCCTACAGTGGCGGCTGGCAGGGGGACTGGGCAGCTGTTTAATGGCTGCAAGTTTCCATTTTGCAAGATGAAAAGTGTTTTAGAAATTCACTGCAAAATAATGTGAATATACTGTACACTTGAAAATGATTGAGAGTAAATTTTGTTTTTATCCCAGTTACAATAGTGTTCATAAAATCAGAAGGCAGAAAGCTGACTGGCGGTGCTGACCTGAGTCCCAGCACGCAGGAACCTGAAGCAGAGGGTCATGAGCATGCCACCAGGCTGGGCTACCTACCTGAGTTCAAAGCCAGCCTCAACAAAGCAAGTCTTTCCCAAAAATCTAAGAGGGGAATAAAAGGGAGCCAACAATAGGAAAATAACATGGCAAGGAACGAGGGGGCGTGGTAGTGTACACCTGTAATCTCAGCACTCAGGAGCTCTAAGCAGGAGGAGCCCTGCCTTCAAGATCAGCCTAAGTATGCTACATACCGAGGT
>NW_004524609.1:1941848-1943076 GCF_000260255.1 Octodon degus | reverse complement strand
AAAAAAAAAAAAAACCACAATGAACAGCAATCAAGTTTGATTTTTGTTTTTTAAAAAAGTACTACTTGTAAAAACAAATCAAAATCTGTTTCTAGTATGTATGCTCAAAATCCATTCTTAGATCTTAAAACAAAACAAAAGGAAGGGTGATATAGCTCAGTGGCACAAGTGCTTGACTGGCAAGCACAATGTCCTGAGTTCAATTCATGGTACCAAAAATAAATAAAACTAAAGTGGATTTGGAATGAAAACAAAACAAAAACTTCTATAGGGTTGGAAGATTAATGTCTCACTCCTGTACAACATTTAAATGTCACTGTTTTCTGATTTTCTAATGGTTTAATAACTTCCTCCTTTGACTAATCTGGCAGCTTAGAAGGGGTCTAGGGCAGGAGACAAAAAAAAGCTAGGCTTGACAAGGGGTGACAGTGATGGCTGGCAAGAGTCACACGACCTGGATGCCACACTGAAGCTGTAACTAATATTAAATAGAACCACAGGTTTCTACGCTTTTCTGTACTCAGGAGCAGAGCCATTGCCCTTCCACACCACACAGCAGCCACAACAGTCTGATGCTCAGAGACCTACGGCCCTGGCTTCTTCATCAATGCTCCTGTAAGAGAAATACATGGGAAGTCTGCTAAAATGTGGCTAAGCACAAGAGTTCTAGGTCAAGCAAACAAAAAACTAACTTGAATCACACACACACAAATGTTGCAGTCCCTCAATTCCCAGATCTGAGTAGGTTTAGACTCAGAACCTACTGAATGTAGGGAGGCCAGGTTCTCTTGAGGAAGAGCCTTACTACACTGCCAAAAATGTATACTGTGTATTGCAGAAAAGGAATTCCTACACACCAGCTCTGAAGTGATACTAATTCCAGAAAACCCAAAATATTTGTTTTGTTTGTTTTTCAGACAGGGTCTCACTACGTAGTTCAGGCGAGTCTTAAACTCACTCGGTGGGGCCGGGGAGATGGCTCAGTAGGATAAGCGCTTGACTGTCAAACACAAGGATCTGAGTTCAATCCCCGGTTAAGAGGGGAAAAAAAAAAAAGCTCACTCTGTAACCCAAGATGGACTTGAACTCCTAACACTCCTCCTGCCTCAGCCTCCCAAAAGTTGGGATTGCAGGTATACACCAACACGAGCAGCTAAACGACCCAACATTGAACTGTGGCCCATTAGTCACAGCAGGAGGCTACGGCATAGGGGTGTGCATCAGTAGC
>NW_004524609.1:1938500-1941453 GCF_000260255.1 Octodon degus | reverse complement strand
CACACACACACACACACAAATAAATAAATTTAAAAAAAAAAAGAAAATGAATTAAGAATTGACAGCAAAGATGAGATATGTGTATGTATCAACGCCTCACATTGAATGTATTCATTGCATTTCATAAACACATACTCATAAAAAGTACATAATTTTTTTAAAACCTGTCAGTTCTATTAAGTGTATTCCAGCACTATGAATACAATTTTTATAACTGCAAGCCAAGACAAATGGGAAGCTCTTTAATGATAATCAACTCTGACACACTGATATTAAGCAAAGCTAATCTAGAAAAACAGAAGAACTGTTCAAACTGGCTTAACTCACACACCTGAAATCCCAGCATTTGAAAGGCTGAAGCAGGAGGATGGCTGCAAGTTCCAGGCCAGCCTGGACTACAAAGTGAGCCTTAAGACCAGCCAGAACTGCATAGTGAGACATTTTCTTAAAAATAAAAATGCTGGGGGCCAACCAGATAGCTCAGTAGATTAAAGCGCCTGCTTTGGCAAATGCAAAGACGGCGGTTCAATCCTGCCATGCTATGCGGGCCCTACCCCCTGGGGGGCGCACTGAGACTGCAACTGAGACTGGATGTGGTGACGCACACCTGTAATCTCAGAGCTTACAAGACTGGAAACGGGGACCACTACAAGTCCGATCTATCTGGCGTGACTCTGTAGACCCCGTGCTAAATAATTTTACTACAAAATACAAATAATAAAAATGCTTCAAAATAAACAAACATAAAAATGCTTGGGTGGGGGCCGGCCTTATAGCTCAGCGGACTTAAGTGCCTGCTTAGGTAGAGCACAGGGGCCAGGGTTTGATTCCTGGCATACTGGCCAGGCCCACCCACAGGGAGCACTGAGACAGCAATTGAGACTGGGCATGGTGGTGGTGTGATCCCAATGCTTGGGAAGCTGAAAACAGGAGAATCACTACAAATCCAATCTGTGCAGGCAGACCCTACAGACCACAGGGGGAAAAAAAAAAAGTTTGGGTGGCTTAAACACACAATGACGTGCGGTCTTATTTCAATTTTATTTTGACCAAAAAAAGATATCATTTTAAATAAGTGACACTGTGCTAATACTAAACAAACAAGCCAGGAGTGGCAGCACATGCTTATAATCCCAGCACTTGGAAGGCTGGAGGCAGGAGAATCACTGGAAGTTCAAGGCTGGCCGAGGCTACAAAGTGAACTCAAAACTAGCCTGAACTTCATAGAGACCTTGTCTCAAAAAAAAAAAAGACAATTAAAAAAAAAAAAAAAAAACTGCTTTAACATGTCCATTCAGTGACGTCATAGATTGAGGCTTTGCAAGGGAACAATATAATACAGGACACATTTTGTAAGATTGCCTTATAATAAATCACTCAAAGAATCATATACATAGAGTATAGGAAATCTGTCCACACATCAAAGACCGAATAATGCAGCTGAGGGACTGGATCCCACAGCAGTGTCATGCATGAGTCCCGCTGAAGACCTAGAGCCCATAACAATGTTCCCGCCAAGAGCCCACGACAACGTCTCAACAGGCCTGTCTCATGGATCTGCGCTGGGAAGGCCCAAAGGTCTGTAGTGGAAGCTGGAAGTCCATGCCAAGGGGATGAAGAATCTGTGCTAGCAGGCTGAGAGATCTGAACAGGAGACAGAAAGCAACACTCTAGTTAAGCACCAGAGCTCCCCGGAAGAGTGTACCACAGCCATCGTCAGCACCAGTGAGGTGCAGAGCTCCTCCAATGAGGAGGAGAGCTGGGAGCCCATCAGGAGAACCAGTGTGACAAGCTTCTTCAGGAGACTGAGCAGTGAACCACTTTCCCTTCTGGAGCCAGGTAGAGGGTAGAGATGCTCTAGTCCAGGATTAGAGTTCCTCACGAAGTGAACAGCAGCCATTCTCAGCAACAACAAGGTCCCAAGCTCCTCTGGGAGAATCACCAAGTTCATCACAAAAGCCAACACGACAGGTCCTCCAGCCAAATAGCCCAGGAGAACCAGCAGCTTCCAACAGCTTCTCCAAGTAGTTTCCTTAACAGCCTCCCAGCAGCTTCTCCAGTTGCCCCTTATGCTGCTGGCAGCCACCCTCAGCTAGGTCTCTCACACCCAGCACCATGCTACTTCAGTTCAGCTGGCTGTAACAAGCTGACTACCAGCTGGCAATCCACCTCAGGTAAAACAGATACAGAAATGTGGTTTGGTTAAACCAGGTGCTATGACTGGGGAGACCGCTCTATGGTCTAAGTGTCTGCCTGGCAAGCGCAAGGACCTGGGTTTGATCCCCAGTACCACACACTGACCGAAACAGCCACCAAAACTAGTCCTGGTGACACATGCCTGTAATCCCAGCGCTGGGGAGGCTAAGACAGAAGGATCACTATGAGTCTGAACTGCATAGCGAAACTCTACCTAAATTAATAATTTTTAAAAAATAGGTATGATGGTGCATTCCTGCAATCCCAGCACTTAGGAGGCTGAGACAGTAAGATCTTGAGTTCAAGGCAAGCCTGGGCTACATGAAAACGTAGTCTAAACAGCAACAAATGGTTTGGTTATGTTTATAAGTATGGCTTGCATACAACTTCAATATTATGTGAACTAAGCAACTGCACCGAAGATAGCAATTTATAATAGTAGGTTCATGCTTGGTGTGCCTGTCATTCTGGTCTTCTGAATACGGGCTGCTTGTCATGACACGCCAGGTGCTGCTGTGCTGTCTCTCGAGTAGATGACTGTTCAGAAAGAAGGGGGTGGTGAATGAAGGCAGGAGACAGGAAAAGGAGTGTTGTAGGACTGTCCTGCTACAAGGTTGTATATGGTTAGATTTCTGGACTTATGTGTAGACATAAGAATTATATAATTCTTTTTTTATATATATACCTGAAAGAATTCCTTTTTTTTCCCCATAATTTTATTTAGAAACAAATAGCAATGAGACAGTTTCAAGAATTA
>NW_004524609.1:1935721-1937112 GCF_000260255.1 Octodon degus | reverse complement strand
AAAAAAAAAAAAAATTAGAATAGGCAAATCTATAGAAAAAGGATTGGTGGTTCTTATTATTCCCCTGTATTTAGGACAGGGTCTACAGGGTCTTGCTACGTAGATCAGACTTGTAGTGATTCTCCTGTTTTCAGCCTCCCAAGTGCTAGGGCTACAGGTGCACGCCACCTCGCCCAGTCTCCATCGGGGCGCCCCGTGGGTGGGGCGGGCATGGCACTCCAGGGATCAAACCCTGGCCACTGCACTCTGCCTAAGCAGGCGCTTTAGTCTGCTGAGCTATCAGGCCAGCCCTGCCTTTTTATTACTGTTGAGACAGGGTTTCCCTATATACTGTAGTTTAGGCTGGCCTTGAACTCACGGTACAGCTGAGGCTGGCCTCCACTTGCCACAGTCCTCCTGTCTTAGCCTCCTGAGTGATACTACTCTAAGTGTGTGCCATTTATTTTGGATCACACTTTCAAAGTTCTGTTCCGTAGCTGGCTGGCTCCACTGCTTTCTAAGTTCATGGTGTGGGTGAACATCATGACTGGAAGAGTGGTGACCGAGAACTGTTTACCTCATGGTGGCCAGGAAGCAGAGGAAGGGACCTCATGGTTCCAATCGTCCCTTCACGGGTGTGTGCAGTTACTAGACTTCCTCCAAAAAAGCTAAATTTAAAAAATAATAATAATAATTATGGGGCCGGGGAGATGGCTCAGTAGAGTAAGTGCTTGCCTGGTAAGCACAAGGGCCTGAGTTCAATCCCTGGTTCCACCAAAAAAATAATAATAATAATTAAAGGCCAGGAGTGGAGAGCAGTGAATATAGTATGTTGGACTTGATTCCTATTACCACAAAAATATCAATAAAATCAACATAATTCAGATTTATAACGTTTATGACAACTACGTTTGGGTTCTTAAATTCTATGGTTGGGAAAACACCAGCACTAATTAATGTGCAAAAACCAAACTGTCACCATTTACAAAAGACAAAATTCCTACGGCCTACCACAGAGCTCAATGTATTGGCATAAAGGTAAGATGCAAGAATCTCAATTCTAATTGCGGCTGACTAAGGCACAAACCTCAGCGTGGGAAACATCTCCTTGGAGCCTCAGTTTCCTCACACGCACAGACCTAAGACCAGGCACAGCAGCGCACACCTGTGACTCCAACACTTGGGAGGCTGCGGCAGTTCTGACATAAACCAACTTGTCAATACACTACCTCAAAATAAAAACAAGGCCAGCGAGACAGCTCAGCAGACTAAAGCACCTGCTTAGGCAAGCTTGGGCAAGTGCAGGGACATGGTTTGATCCCTTGCCCACATGCACTGCCAGCCTTGCCCCTAGGGAAGGCTGAGGCAGCTAGAGTCCAGAGTGGTGGCACAAGCCTGTAATCCCTGCGCTG
>NW_004524609.1:1928761-1935286 GCF_000260255.1 Octodon degus | reverse complement strand
CCGGTTCTGCCAAAAAACAAAACAAAACAAAAAAAACAAAAACAGGGCAAGGAACCAAGCATGGTAGTACATAATTATAATCAGAGACCCTGCCTCAAAAAAGAAACATAAAGGCCGGGGAGATGGCTCAGTGGAATAACTGCTTCGCTGGCAAGTGCAAGGGCCTGAGTTCAATCCCCGGTTCCGCAGGAAAAAAAAAAAAATGAAAGGGACTGGGCATAAATTGCCCATAGGTTTGGTCCCTAGTACCAAAAAAAAATGGGGGTCCTAGGAATACTTTGGTGGTAGAGAACCCCTGAGTTCCAGGCTCAGCACTGTCTCCTCTCCCTGAAAATAGTAAAGCAACACAAATGTCCTTCATGTCCCTTTAAGGATCAGAAGACAATAATTTTCAGTTTATTTACTTCTTTTGTCTTTTTGAGACGGAGTGTTGCTATGTAGCTGGCCTCGAATCCAAACGACGAAGCACTAGCTGGCCTTGAACTTGCAGTGAGTCTCCTGCCTCAGCCTCCCGAATGTACACCACCATGCTCAGTCTACATTTATACTGGCAGGGCCGGCGACATGGCTCAGTGGAATAAGCGCTTGCCTGGCAAGCGCAAGGCCTGAGTTCAGTTCCCAGTTCCACAAAAAATAAATAAATAGATAGATAAATAACTAAATAAGTTTATATAGTCAAACGATTCTGGGTCAGTGGTGGTGATGCATGCCTATAATCTCAATGCTCAGGAAGCTGAGGGAGGAGGATCATTGAGTGTGAGTCCAGCCTGAGCTGCACAGTGAGCTCAAAGCTGGTCTGAGCTTATAGTGAGACACTATCTCAAAAAGAAAAAAAAAAAAAAGACCCCACCTCCTACATACACACCTTAGCTCTGTTTCCACCTCCCACCTGTCTGCGTGGGGAAGGTAATTAGAAGATTTTTTTCAAGCAAGGCATGGCAATCTCACCTTAAAATTCCCAAAACTGCACTAGCTCATTTACTATCAAAGACGGCGTAACGCACAGACTCAAAGATTACTGTTACACATGCTCTGAAAGCACGTATTTCTAAGGCTCAGACTCCTCAGAGTTAAACGAACTTGACAATTTAAACAGACGGTAATTTAGAAGTTTATTACAACTACTGTAAGGGGTATCCTCTGTGAGACTGAGGCAGGAGGATCACAAGTTTGGGCACAGCTTGGGCAATTTAGCAAGACCCCGTCTCCAAACAAAGAAGCTGGCATGGTGGCGCAGGCCTGCAAACCCAGCACTTTGGAGGCTGAGGCAGAAGGGTGGCCACGAGTTCAAGGGCAGCCTAAACTACATTTGTCCCCGTCTCAGGGAGAGGGAGAGAGACACACACAGACACAGACAGACACACAAAGCTAAAAACACCTGAGGATGTAACTCAATGCAGAAGCCCGGGGTTCAGTCTCTCCTATTTCCAAAAATCTTGGTGCCTTTTTTTTTTTTTTTTTGAGACAGTGTTCTGTTGTGCAGTTCAGGCTGGACTTGAACTCACTATGTAGCCCAGGCTAGCCTCAAACCCGAAGTGATCCTTCCGCCTCAACTTTCCAAGTGCTGGGATAACAGATACCACCATGCCGGGCATAAACCCGACATTTTAAGACTGGCGCGACATCAAACCAGGCATGAAAGGTATCACGGGAAGCTGCTGACAAGCAAGCCCGGGAGTGCACTGCTGGCTGCTCACCATTACAGAGGGCTGAGGTTAGGAGGCCCACAAGCTCCAGCCTCGCCTACCCTAAACAACTCAGCGAGGCTGTCTCAAACACACAAAATGAACCAAAAGAGCCTGAGAATAAGCACAGTGCAAACATCCTGGGTTCAATCCCTAGCACCTCCCCAAACAAAGAAACACAAAAGTCATTTTTTTTCCTTGCTAATAATGTAATTTTTTAGATAGCTGCACTACGTAATCAAGGCTGGCCTCAAACTAAAGGCAATCCTCCTGCCTCAGCCTCCCAAGTACTACAAACATGCGCCACCTCACCCAGCTGAGTGATGATGTACTTTAAAAATTAACAAATAAATTCAAAGTTAACAAAATAAAAAATTAATCTCACTTACTTGCATTTCCTGAGTGGAAAAGAATAGGATGGTCCAGTGGTATGACCAACCAAAAAATGACTGGGACCAGCCGGTACCAACAGTTTAAAGTCAGACAGGAGTGGGGCTGAGCCAATGAACCGCTGCACGAAAGCAGGCAAACGGCTTAAATTCTGTCTGCAGTGGGCTTCTCATCTGTGATAAAAGAGGAGAAACCACCTATCTTAGGGACACTGCAAGGATTAAATAAATTATTGCTACTTACAGGGGTAGTGACTGAGAAATGGCTGACCCTTTATTAAGATTACTTCTTGGGCTGGTGAGATGGCTCAGTGGTCTGAAGCACCTACTTAGAACAAGCTAAGCAAAGCACAGGGACCACGGTTCAATCCCCAGCACCACATGCCAGCCAGCCCCGCCCCCTGGTGGGCAGAGCTGGCCACACACACACACACACACACACACAATAAATTAATTAATTAATTTTTTTTTTTAAAAAAAAGATTACTTCTTTACCCCTGCACGGGAGGTAAAGCCTTTCCTTAACATGAAACTGTGACCAATCAAGCCAGTCAGCAGTTTTAATCGTGCGCGTAAACTGCCAAGCACGTGTTCATTTGTGTTTGTTAGTTGTTAATATAGTTCTAGTGACTGCTTCCTAGGCCTTCACACTGAGCTACATTTCCAGCCCTTTAAAAAAATATTTTTAGGGCTGAGGAGACAGCTCAAGGGCATAAGCACCTGCCTGGCAAGACTAAGGTCTCAAGTTCAACCCCCAGTACCGCAAAAAGAAAAGAAAAACTGAGGCAGGGCCCTTCCTGCCAAGCTGCTAAAACTACCCAGGCTGGACTCAAACATGCCGGGCATGTGCCACCATGCCTGGCTTCAAGCAGGTGTTAAAAGCAAACAACGCGTTACACAGAGGCCAGATCATTCACACCGAGCTACAATACAGTAGCGCCTCACTATTTTGCAGTTTGACTTGCACAGACTGTTTTGTGAGTTTTCAAAAAATAATCTGAATTATTTATCGCGGATTTTTCGCTATAGCATAGCATTTGGCAGTACCACACAGTATATGTATGTTGTTAAAATTACATAGGTTGGGGCTGGTGAGATGGCTCAGTGGTCTAGAGCACCTACTTAGAACAAGCTTAGCAAAGCACAGGGACCGCAGTTCAATCCCCCAGCACCACATGCCAGCCAGCCCGCCCCCTGGTGGGCTGAGCTGAGCTGGCCACACACACACACACAAAAAAAAAAATAAATATAAATAAATAAATAGGAAAAAAAAAAAGACTGGGCCTAGTGGCGTGCACCTGTAATCCCAGAGCTTGGTAGGCTGAACACAGGTGGACCACTATGAGTTGGCTCTACTTAGTGAGACCCTGTAGACCCTGTACTAAAAAAAAAGTGGGGCTGGCGAGATGGCTCAGTAGAATAAGCGCTTGCCTGGCAAGCACAAGGACCTGAGTTCAATCCCCAGTTCCACAAAAAAAAAAATTCTCTGTACCCTAAAGTCTTTACCTATCAAATGGAAATACACATTAACATCTATAAGGAACTCTATAGGACATTCTCTTCATGTTCCTGGGCAATATTTTAATTGCATATTATTTGATGCTATAGTAAAAAACATTTTTTTTTTCTTTTGTATTTTAGCACAGGGTCTACAGGGTCTCACGACGTAGATCTGACTCGCAGTGATCTGCCGGTGTTTGGCCTCCTAAGAGCTGGGATTACAGGCTGCGCCATCACGCCCAGTCTCAATCACCCTCTCAGTGTGCCCCAGGGGCAAAGCGAGCACAATCCAACCTCTACACCTCGCTGCAGCTGTCTGCCTAAGCAGGCACTTTTTAATCCACTGAGCTATTTGACCGGCCCTAATTTTTTTTTTTTTTTTTTTGTCTTTAGTGCAGGGTCTACAGAACTACAGGGTCTCACTACATAGGTCGGACTTGCAGTGATTCTCCTGTTTTCAGTTTCCCAAGCGCTGGGATTGCAGGAGCGCACCACCGTGCCCACTTCCAGTCGCAGTCTCCGACACCCGGGGCAGGCAGCATGGCAGCCCAAGCGAACCTCCGTCCCCGCACCTGTCTCATCAGGCGCTTCAATCCGCTGAGCTATCTGGCCGGCCCTGTCCTAGCTAAATTTAAACTAGTAGCATTTTATACTTCAGCACTTTCTTTTACTTTTTAATTTAGCACTTTCTACATGAACAATCATGTCAGCTTTAAGGCATCTAAAAAATAGTTTTATTTTCCCCCTTCTAATTTGTAAATTTACTCCTTTACATTCCTGATTTACTCTGGATTTTAGGGACACTTCTTTGTGTGTGTGGAACCGGGGACTAAACTCAGGTCTTTGCATTTGCCAAGGAAACCCTTATTCTACTGAGCCATCTCCCTGGCCCTGGATTTTAGGTAGACAGAATTCCATCTTTCACCATGAACTATGATGTCAGCTGCAAATTTTCCATAGATGCTTTTTAACAGGTAAAGGAAGTCCCCTTTAACTATAGTTAGCTGACAGCTGTTATCATGAGCAGATGTCAAAGCATGTCAAATGCTTTATATGTACCTATGACAAGGTCACTTCCTTTTTGTTTTATTAAGATGGTGAACTATTTTGATTTTTTTTTGTTGCTGTTTCTTCTTCTTGTTGTTGTTGCTGTTTCTGAGACAGGCTCTCACTCAGACAGGCTCAGGGTGGTTTTGCGCTCACTACGTGTGCCCAAGCTGGCTTCAATCGCACTGTGATCCTCCTGCCTCAGCCTCCCGAGGGCTCGGTGCACAGGTGTGTGTCGCCACGCCCAGCTGCTAAGTGCTAAGGGTGAACCAACTCTGCGACTGGCATAAAACCCACTTGGCCATGATGCGTTCTCTTTACAGCTGCTAAATTCAATCCCTCTGCCTCTCCCTCACTCCTTCTCCAGACTGGCTGTGAACTTGCACCCCTCCTGCCTCCCTCTCAACTACCTTTGACTCCAGGCCAAAGCTGCCATGCTGAACTTATTATTACGGAGTTCTACACGCATGCACTCATAAGAAATCTGTATTATATAGACCCCATGTTTCTCTTTGATTTAGTAACAAGACAGCAGAGACCTCAAAAGTACTTTCTGAAACCTGTGGCAAACTGATACTATTTCTTCCTTAAACGTTTAAAGAATTCACCAAAACATAAAGCCATGTGGGTCTGAACTGCTCTTTGTAAGAGGACTATTACAAAGCTGGTTTCACTTTTTTGATGCAGGGTCTTGCAATGGTGTTCATGCTAGCCTTAACTCACTAGGTAGCCCATGCTGGCCCTGAGCCCACAGTAATCCTCTGGCCTCAATCTTCTGAGTTTGTGATTCTAGACCTATGCCAGCATGCCCAGCTCTAGTTTCTTTAATAAATATAAGATTACTGAGCTGGGGAGAAAGCTCAGCAGTCTAAGCACTTGCCTGACAAGCACAAGGACCCACATTTAATCCCTGGTACCACATGTCGTGCCAACCCCAGAGCACCGAGCCCACCACGCCTGCCACCAAAGCTGGGCGTGGTGGCGCAGGCCTATAATCCTAGCATTGGGGAGGCCGAGAGAGACAGCAGGATCACAAGTCTGAGCTGTGTTGTAGCAAGACCCTGTACCAAATAAATAATTAAAATAAATAAGATTAAAAGATTATTCATGGAGCTGGGGAGATGGCTTAGTGGAATAAGCGCTTCCCTGGCAAACGCAAGGGCCTGAGTTCAATCCCCGGTTCCACCAAAAAAAAAAAAGGATTATTCACACTGATCTTTTATATCATTCATTTCAACTCTACTATTTGTCTCTTTCTACTTAGATTACTCTTGTCCTTTAGACAACAGTCTCAGGCTGGCTTTGACCTCACTAGGTAACCGAGGCTGGCCTCCAACTTGCAGCCATCCTCGTGCTTCAGCCTCCTGACTGCTGGGATTACAAGCATGCACCACCATGCCTGGCCTCTTCTTTGAAAGTATATTATTTTACTCCAAGTAGCCTGGGAGATGGCACAGTACAATAAGCGCTTCCCTGGCAAGCACAAGGGCCTGAGTTCAATCCCAGGTTCCGCAAAAAAAGAAAAAAAAAAATTATTTTACTCCAAGTATTTGGAGATTATTTAAATGTCCTTTTATTTTTTATTTAAATTTAATTTTTGAAACATGTTTTATATTCCAGAATATCGTCTATTTTGATAAATGTTCTATGAACATTTGAAAAGAATATAGGCATAGTGTTCAATAAACGTCAATTAGATACAATCCACTGACATTATTGTTTAAATCTTCTTTATCTTTACTGATTCTTTTTGCCTGATTCTGTCAATTATTGAGAAAATGTTTCAACTCTGTAAATTTGTTTTTCCTTTCAAGCATTAATTTGTATTTGCTCTATTATTAAATAGATATACATTTAGGACCTGCATGTCTTCCCAATGAATTTATCCTCCTTTTTTTTTTTTT
>NW_004524609.1:1926691-1928176 GCF_000260255.1 Octodon degus | reverse complement strand
AGGGGAAGGCACCAAATAATGAAATAAGACTTCTATGTAACACTGTCAACTATTTATACATAAATTTTTAACCTTCTAATTTATTACATGGAGCTGTTTTCTCTCTAGAACCTACAAACTAGGAACTGTGCATTTCAATAATATAAATAATACAAATCACATTCTACCAAAAAAGCCCTATAGAATCCGCTATGATGAAATTTTTCTTTTAGCAAAACTTAATGTGGGTCTTCATTTAAATTTCTTCCCTTGGGCCAGGGAGATAGCTCAGTAGAATAAGCACTTGCCTGGCAAGGGCAGGGTCCTGAGGAGTTCAATCCCCAGTACTGAAAAAAAAAAAAAAAAAAAAAAACCTTCCCTCTTATACCCTCCCACACATACACACTCACATACAGAGCAAAGATTTTACGGAAGAGTTCATTCTTCAGATCCCCAGTAAAGTTCTAAAGATAATGATGGGAGCTAAGGAACTATTTCTTACCGACTCAGGTCATTTTAGAATGTCAAACTGACTTAACTTTGGCTACAATTTTATTCATTCCTGATACCTGAAACTATTTCAAGTCCTTGTAGAACAAAATCACTTCAAATTAAACTGATTAATAAAACTGGGGGGGCCGGGGAGATGGCTCAGTGGAATAAGCGCTTCCCTGGCAAGCGCAAGGGCCTGAGGTCAATCCCGGTTCCACCAAAATAAATAAATAAATAATAAAATAAATAAATAAAACTGGGGACATGAAGCTGAGAATTAGAGCTGCACATACCAGAAGACCCACACACTCAGTGGGCGAAGGCAGGAAGATCACGTGAGCCCATGAGTTCAAAACCAGCCTGGGTACCACATGGAGACTCCATGTAGAAAAATGAACTGATCAAACTGAGGAAGGGACACAGTGCCTAAGAAGCTCCATTCAACAGAAGAATTCCCTTCTACAGGGTGACCTCTCAGGGACTGGAAGGGAAGAACAGTAAATACTTGGGCACTATATTCATTGATAGAAAGTCTCCTACACAAAGACTTCCTATAACAGCCTTAAAAAGCATCTGCCCTGGTCAGGTGTGGTGGCACACACCTATACTCCCAGCACTCGGTAGGCCGAGGCAGGAGGATCACCTGAGTTCAAGGACAGTCTACCCAACATACTGAGACCCGGTCTCAAAACACAAACCAAATAAGCAAGATAGTTTTAGTTCAAATACTCCCTGTAAATACTCCCTGTGAGAAAGAACTACCATACAAAGCAGTATATTCTACTTCAGGGCCAGTGCTCACCAGACCGGGGCCAGGGAGTTAAAACCTAGTCTGTCTGAATGACCCAACTTCTAAAGAATGAGGCCAGGGATGGTGGCACACACCTGTAATTCCAGCACATGGGAGATCGAGGCAGAAGGACCACTTGAGTTCAAGGCCAGCCTGAACTACACAGTGAGAGAGACCCTGTCTGAAATATCAGAAAGGAAGGAGGAAGGAGGAAGGGAGGAAGG
>NW_004524609.1:1908977-1918048 GCF_000260255.1 Octodon degus | reverse complement strand
AAATAGCTCAGGGAATTAAAGCACCTGCAAGCAGGCACAGGGACCTGGGGTTGGATCCCAGGGCCTGGGGTGCTGGTGCCAGCCCCGCCCCTGAGGAGCTCCCAGCTCCTGGGAGGCTGTAAACAGGTGGATCACTAGGAGTCAGATCTAATAGTGAGACCCTGAACACCCTGTAGACCCTTCCCTAAAATAAAAAACAAACAAAAAATGAAAGCTAAAAAAAAAAAAATTAAAAATGCTTAATAAAGCTTTATATTCTGCAACTCACTTAGATTTTATTTTATTTTTGTATTTTAGGGAAGGGTCTGCAGGGTGTTCAGGGTCTCACTACTAGATCTGACTCATAGGGATCCGCCTGTCTACAGCCTCCCAAGAGCTGGGATTACAGGCGCGCTACCACGCCCCGTCTCAACTGCCGGCTCAGCCCGACACAGCAGGCCTGGAGATCAAACCTCTGGCCCCTGCACCTGCCTGCAGGCCCTTTAGTCCACTGAGCTATTTGGCAGCCCCCCGTTTAGTTTTTAAAACAAAAGACATCGGCAGATGCGAAGAGGGCGGTCCTTTCCGAAGACCCGGCAGGACGGCGGAAGTGGGGCAAAAGAAGGACCGAGCTTGCCCAAGTCTGCCTCCCGGCGTGGAGCGACCAGCTGCTGGACACGCCCTACCAACCGCTGGCGCACCTCGGCACCGTGGGCTCCGCGGAGGCGGCACTGGCTGGCTGCTGAAGCGTCTGCGCGGGGCCGAGACGGAGGCGCCGGCCACGGAGAAGCGCGAGCTGGTGAAGGCACCCCGTCGCGACGTGCTCACCTGCCCGAGACGGTGGGCAGCACGGCGGGCGTCGACCACGGCTGGAGACCAGCCCGAGATGACGGCCAGTGCCTGGGGAGTTCGCGAAGCGCGGCTGGCCGGGCCTGCGCCGCTCACACCTCGCGCCTCATGCCCTCAAGCTGCCTGCCACCTGGCCAAGAAAGCCTCCACTGCCCCCAAAAAAGCATAAACAAGACTTCATCCTTCTTCTGAGGGCACTTTTTGAGAACAGTCCACCTCTATTCTCACCACTGTTATCTTTATAGTTAATGGGCAGAACAAAGTACTGCTCTTACACATGAATACTGTATTTTTCCACCATCATTTTATTTTCTACAATCCATGTTCACAAGAAAACTAAACAGGGCTGGTGAGATGGCTCAGTGGTCTAAAGCACCTACTTGGAACAAGTTTAGCAAAGCATAGACCACGGTTCAATCCCCCAGTGCCACATGCCAGTCAGTCCGCCCCCTGGTGGGCTGAGCTGGCCACACACACACACACACACACACACACACACACAAATAAATAAAATTAAAAAAAAAAAAAGAAAGAAAGAAAACTAAACATAACGAAGAACTTAACATAAGCTAGGTGTGGTAGCAGATGCCTGTAATCTCAGCACTCAGAAACAGGACTGTTGTGAGCAGGAGACCAGCCTGGGCTACAAAGTAAGCTCAAGGCCCACCTGAGCTGCACAGGGAGACCCTGTCTCAAAAAGACAAAAAAACCTCAACATGGTAGATTTTTTTAAAAATATTTTATTTTTATTTATTATTATTTGTGTGTGTGTGTGTGTGTGTGTGTGTGGCCAGCTCAGCCCACCAGGGGGTGGGGCTGGCTGGCATGTGGTGCTGGGGGATTGAACCGCGGTCCCTGTGCTTTGCTAAGCTTGTTCTAAGTAGGTGCTTTAGACCACTGAGCCATCTCACCAGCCCTAGATTTTCTTTTAAGGAAGCTTTGTTCTATGTACTTTGGTTTCTGTGGGTTTGAGACATGGTATTGCTAATAGACTAGGTTGGCCTCAAACTTTCCACCCTCCTGCCTCAGCCTACCAGAGTACAGGGATTAGGGGTGTGCACCTCCACACCCACACTGCAACCATTTCTTCTGGGGAGGGTGGTGAGACAGAGTGCAGCAGACTGCCCACCGGGGGTCAGCTTGGTGCACTCCACTGAACTGAACTGACATGGTGCCAGGTGGGGGAGGCCCACCTGGGACTGCTGCCAGCAGCAGAAGAGGCAGAACTAGAGACAGGAAGAGGCTGTCAGGGCAGCTGCTGGGTGCTGTCAGAGGCTGTAGGAGCCCCGGCTTCTCCTGAGGAGCTTGTCATGCTGGCTTTCCTGATGAACTCAGCTGTTCCCACTGTCACAGGGAGCTGGGGATCTCATCGCTGAGGACGGCTGCATTCACTTGGGGGAGCTCTGGTCCTCATCTTGAGCATCTGGCTCCAGAGCGGAAGGTGGTGCACTGCCCAGTCTCCTGCAGAAGCGTGTTGCACTGGCTCTCCTGAAGGGAGCTCAGCTTTCCTCCTCACCAGAGCAGCTCGAGATCTCCCTATCGCTGGCGCCTCTGGTACTCTTCAAGGAAGCTCTGGCTCTTACTTTGAATGTTGCTTCCTTTTTCTAGCGCAGACCCCTCAGGCTGCAAGGGCGGATCCTTCACCCCGCTACCTGGACTTTCTAGCCTCCACCACTGACCTTGGGGCCTTTCCAGGGCAGATCTCTGCCCCAGCCTGCATGAGACACTGTTATGAGCTCTTGGCCTCCAGTTGGGACTCATGGGGGCCATCGCTATAGGTTCTAGGGCTTCGGCTGGACTCACGCAAAACACTGCTGTGAGATCCAGGCCTCAGCTGGATTCTTTGGTCTGTAGTGTGTACACAGATTTCCTACACTTTCTTTGTATATGATTTCTTTGGATGACTACTATAAAATAATCTCATAAAATATGTGACTTGTATTGTATTGTTCCCCTTGCAAAACCCCAAACTATGACACGAGGTTTCATGATATAGTCCAGGCTGGTCTTGAACTTCTGTAGAACCTTGGATTCAGCTCCTAAGCACTGGACTATAAACACATGCCATCACACCTGACTTTGAGCCTCTATTCGGCAGAATTTAAGTTTTGGTATACTACTTATTCTCTGACAGGATTAAGGCAAAAATGTAATTTTTGGATTTTATCTTTCCTTATCTCAAATCTAGATTCCTCTTTTGTATAGTACATCAAGTATTACATTAGAAGTACCTAGGAAGCTGAAGTGATTTCCAAGTAATATAGCTAGTTACCTTCTTAGCAGATAGTAAACTTAAACTGTTTCTATTCCAATATATTTTGTACCATAGGCAAGGGTTTTTTATTTTATTAAGAAACAAATATGAATGAGACAATTTCAAAGCTGATTAATAACAAGTTTTTATTTTTTTAAGAAGAGTGTATTAGCCAGGCATAGTGGTGCACATCTGTGACCTCAGCACTCAGGAAGTTGGGGCAGGAGGATCACTGTGAACTCGAAGCCAGCCTGGGCTACACAATGAGCTCAAGGATAGCCGGAAATGTGTAGTGAGACCCGGTCTCAAAAAGAGAAAAACAAAAAAGAGGTGTACTAGAAGAGTAAGATATAACTATAATGAACTCTCTTTTTCTCCCCTGGTACTGGGAATTGAACTCAAGGCCTTTGCAAACACCACGCCCCAACTTCCTTAAGCCAGTCCCACTAACTCACTAGGTAGTAGGATGGCTTAGAACGTCTGCTCTTCCTGCTTGGAGCTTCCACAGTGGTGGGATCACAGGTGTGCAACACCATGCCGGGGTATCTCGTTCTTATATCTATATCCCAAATTGCACAAGAAATTACCAATTGAATTTCTAAAGCTTCCAAAAACAACCATAAGTTATTCTTACTGTAAGTACTCCTCAGCCCAAGGTAAATCTGTGAGAATGACACTTTCTATCCGATAGCGAATACAACAGAACTACTAACTAACCCACTGTTGAACAGTAGATGAAAGATTTTAGAAAACTAGCAACACAATAGTTTTCCTTTTTCCATAGAGGGTACCTTCCGAGATTCCCAGCTTGAAACCACACACAGCACCAAGCCCCACAGGTACCACATTTTCTCCTATAAATAACACACCCAGGGGCCAGGGAGATGGCTCAGTAGAATAAGCGCCTGCCTGGCAAGTGCAAGGGCCTGAGTTCAATCCCCAGTTCAGTCAAAAAAAAGGGAAAAAAAAGAAAAAAAAAAATAGCATACCCAGATGTGATACCTTTTCCATCTTAAGTTCTTATGCACTAAAGCCATAAATTTTGCATTTCAGAAGGATTTTTTTTGCTCCGAATGCCTTCAGGGCAGGTTTGGCTGGCTTGCGTTGTGGGAATGAACCACAGCAACCTGAGCCTGACTGCTTTGTTGAAGCAGCCACTTCAAGAACTGAGCTAAGGGGCAGGCCCCCAATTTTGCATTTCAAACATGACAGCAAAACTAGCACAAGCTTTTTCCTTCACAATTTCATAGGCAGAAGATTCATTCTTACTACAGTCCTTAACAGCAGCACACAAGTTTTTTCTTTCCTTATTTCCTTTCACTTACAAGAAGTACTTTATAGATTCTCCTTGGCATACCCAAATTGCCAGCATCAGTACTTTTGGGCTTTGGGACCATATTAAATACAATAAAGGGTGCTCGAACACAGGCGCTGCGATACCACCAGCAACCAATGTGAAGGCCACGACACCCACTGCGTAACCAAGAGCCAGCAACTTATACCACAGATTAAAGGATGATGCACCTCTGGGTGGATGGATCAGGACAGCCCACGACTCCACCACGCCACTCAGAGCATGCTGTTGAAAACTTCCGCACTGCTGGAATCTTCCATCTAGTATTTCCAGACCATGGCTGAAGAAATGTAACTGACTCTGTGGAGGGCAAAATCACAGATAAGGGGGGCACTACTGTACCAAGAGTAGGAAGAAGGCAAAGAGCTCAATTTAGTCATGAGAACTTTGGAAAAACAGGCAATTTATCAACCAAACTGAAAAGGCAGACTTTCCTCCGGCTCCAGGTCCTTTAGACTGCTGTGATCGGCAAAGCAGCACTCCTTGGAGAAGCCAATTAGGAAACAGGATTTCCAGGGAAAGCCTCCCAACAGCAAGAGGCGTGGAGGCCCACACGTGAAATCCCAGCACTCTGAGGCTGACGCTGGAGGACCGGCAACCACAAAGGCCAACCTGGGCCGCACACTGAGTAGTCCCTGTCTCAAGAAAAAGTAAAGCCTGATAAACTCTGATCTGGAGTAGGGCAGCCACCAGCACAGATGACTCAAGAGAAATTCTAAAGGGTCACTCTTAAATAAACCAATGAGAGCAAAGCCGTGAGGGTGAACCTCGGGTCCTCAAGTACTCCAGCACTGAGGCTGAGACATGAGGGTCGCTGTGAGGTAGGGAGAGAGAATACAGGAATGGGCTGGAAATACAGTTCAGTGTAAAGGCCCTGTGCTTAGTCCCTAGTACAAGATAGGAGGAAGAACGGGAGGGAGGAGACAGGGAGGGAGAAAAAGGAAGCAAGCAGTTTAAAAAAGGAAGAGCGGAGACTAGGAAGAGCCAAATTCCTTTCTGTGTTAGGGAAATGGTGTCTGCACTACATAAGAGCAGGGAACAGAACCCAGGGCCTTCTCATTGAACTATATCCTCAGCCCCTTTTAATTTTTTATTTCAAGGTGGGGTTTCACTGAATTGCCTTGATGGCCTAGAACTTGAAATCCTCCTGCTGCAGCTTCCCAAGCCACTGGAATTACAGGTATGCACCATCACATAGAAATTTTTTTTTAGGGCTGGTGCAGCATGTGGTGCTGGGGATCAAACCTGGGTCCTTGCACTTGCCAGGCAGGCGCTTAAATCACTGAGCTATCTCCCCAGCCCGGCACAGAAACATAGATTAAAAAAAAAAAAAAAAACCTTTCTATTTAATTATTATTTAACAAAAGTAGGGCTGGGGAGGTAGCTCAGTAGAATAAGTACTTGCCTGGCAAGCACAGGGTCCTGAGTTCAATCCCTGGTACTACAAAAAAAAGTAAACAGAAAACAACAAATAGCCAGGCATCGTAGTATATGCCCGTCATCACAGCACACTGGGAGGCTGAGGCAGGAGGATCACAAATCTAAAACCAGCCCAAGAAACTCAGTAACTTAGCAAACCCTGAATCCACCTGAATGTGGTGGTGTACATCTATCATCCCAGCACTTGGGAGGATGAGGCCAGAGGATGAGGCAGGAGGGTCACCATGAGTTTGAGGTCAGCCTGGACTGTATAGTGAGATCCTGCCACCAAAACAAAACAAAAAAAAAACCTCAGGCCCACCCAAGGCGCACCAAGACGGTGACTGAACTGGGCGTGGTAGCTCACGCCGGCTGTAATCCCAGCCCTTGGGAGGCTGTAAACAGGTGATTCCTACAAGTCCCATCTAGTAGTGAGACCCTGAACACCCTGAAGACCCTTCCCTAAAACACAAAACAAACCTGAATCTAAATAAAAAGGGCAAGGGGATAGAGCTCAGTGAGGGGCCCTGGCTTCAAACACTAAGACTACAAAAAGGAAAAAAGAAACAAAAAAAAAAAAACCTCAAAAATGGGCAGACTGAAAATAAAAGCACAGAATAAAAGCCAGTAGACAATGGTAAAGGATATAGTAAACAACATACTGAGGGGGCCAGAGAGATAGCTCAGAGGCCTAAGCACCTACCTGGCAAGCACAAGGATCCCAGTTCAATCCCTGGCCCTGCATGCTGTGCGTCTTGGGCCAGAACTGGGCATGGTGGCACATGCGTGTAATCCTAGTGCCAGTTCAAGACCAACCTGAGGGCTACAAAAGTGAGCACAAGGACAGCCCAAACTGCATAGTGAGACTCTGTCTCAAAAACAAAAACAAAAAAACAACAACATACTGAAAAAATAGTAGCCAGCCTATAATTTTAGGGGGTTTTTTGTTTTTTTTTGTTTTTTTGTTTTTTTTTGTTTTTTTGGTGGAACCAGGGATTGAACTCAGGCCTTTGCACTTGCCAGGCAAGCGTTTATTCCACTGAGCCATCTCCCCGATCCCTAGAATTTTAACAAAATGCCATTCAAGAATAAGGCCAGGGGGGCCAGGGAGATACCTCAGTAGGATAAGTGCTTCCCTGGCAAGCGCAAGGGCCTGAGTTCAATCCCCAGTTCCGCCAAAAAAAGAAAGAATAAGGCCAGGGGCGGCCAGATAGCTCAGAGGACTACAGCTCCTGCTTAGGCAGAGAGCAGGGGCAGGGGTTCGACTCCCCCTGCCCCCTACATTGCCGGCCCCACCCCCAGGGCCCACTGAGACTGAGATTGAGCCTGGGCATGGTGTGCATGCCTATAAACCCAGCACTTGGAGAGCTGAAAACAGGAGGAGCACTTCGAGCCTGATCTACATAGTGAGACCCTGTAGGCTCTGTCCTAAACACACAAAAAAGAATAAGGCCATGTTAGCTGGGTTCAGTGGAACAGAAGTACAACCCAGCCACTCAGGACTCCAGCATGATGCAGGAGGATCAAGTCTGGAGGTTAGACCAGGCAACAGAACAAGAGCCTAGTTCAAAGAAATAGAAAAGCTGGCTGGGAGGCAGCTCGGTGAAGAGTACCTGCCGAGCAGTGCGCCGCGCGGGCCACCAACTGCATCAGCACACCACTGCCACAATGGGACAGGTCAAGGAAGGAGGCGGGACTTCAAGGGGCCGGCACTACTTCTTTTTTTTTTTTTTAATGTTATTGAGAAACAGATTTGCACTACTTCTATAAACCCAAAAGTGCTCTGAAAATAAAGTCTATTAAATACAAAAAAACAGCAACAGCATGTAAATTGGGAGAATAAATGGAGTTAATTCTCAAAGGCCCTTACTTAACAATAAGGGGGGCAAAAGTACTGATTAATATCAATCTTTGAGAAGTTAAGAATATACACTGTCATTTTTGTGGTAATCAATAATAAGAGTACAAAAGATACAAATTTTCAAACCAGAAGAGGCAATGGGAAGCCTTTAAAGCAAGGGAGTTATTTTTGGAAATACAACATGACAATTTAGAGGAATTTTTTTTTGTTTGTTTTTTGGGTTTTTTTGGCAGAACCAGGGATTGAACTCAGGCCCTTGCACTTGCCAGGGAAGTGCTTGTTCCACTGAGCCATCTCCCCGGCCCGCAATTTAGAGAAAGCTGAATCATATAGCAAAACTATTGCACTTTGACTAAGGAAAGTGTTTTTAAGACAGTAGCAATGGAAGCAGAAAAAATCTTTTTTTCTTTTTTTTTTTTTTTTTGTATTCTAGGGACTGCCCTTGCACTTGCCAAGGAAGTGCGTATTCTACCGAGCCATCTCCCCGGACCCTAGAAAAATTATTATTTTTTTTTTTAGTGGAACCGGGGATTGAACTCAGGCCCTTGAGCTTGCCAGGGAAGCGCTTATTCTACAAATAATTCTTAAGAAATTTTAGATAGGGCTGGGGAGATAGCTCAGTAGAATACAAGGGGCCTGAGTTCAGTCCCCAGTTCCGCAAAAAAAGAAAAAGAAAAGAAAGAAAGAAAAGACTTGAAGGGCCAGAGATATAGCTCCGCAATATAAGTACCTGCTTGGCAAAGTTCGATTCTTGGTACTACAAAAAAAGAAGAAAGAGACTTTTGAGGCTGGGCATGGTAGCCCACACCTGTGAATCCAGAATCCAGTGCCCAGGAAGCTGAGGCAGGAGGATTACCCTGAGTTCAAGACTAGCCGGGACTACAAAGTGAATTCGAGGCCAGCTAATTACACAGCAAGACCCTACCACCCAAAGTCCTGAGCTGACACTAGACTACATAGGAGTTGACCAAAAAAATCAAACACTGCAGCAGCGCAGTGGTACATGCCCTAATCCTAGCACTCTGGGAGATCACATACCAACTCAAAGGACACACAGACAAGTTAGCTACTTAGCCAGAACCTGTCTAAAAATGAAAACTAGGCAATGGGTCAGAGGGGGTTCACATGCTGTACCCCAGCACTCCAGGGCCACAGCAGAGGGGCCACAAGTCCAAGTCCAGCTTGGGCAGTTTAGTGACTTGGCAGGACCCTGTCTAAAAATTACCGAAGAAAGGGTTGACAAGACAGCTTAGTGTAAAACCTTGAAGGCACTGCCCAGTACCACAGACAAACACTAAAATGAACGAGAAGAGGACAACATGAAGGCAAAGTATAATAATAAGCTTATCAACAGC
>NW_004524609.1:1905556-1907082 GCF_000260255.1 Octodon degus | reverse complement strand
CACACACACACACACACACACACACAAATAAATAAATAAACTGAAGTAAGCTCACAACCCAGTTAGCTTTATTACCTCAACACCATCTCCTGAACAGTGACAGCAGACTGGGAGAAGGGCCACAGGCTTCAAGTGCACACGAGGCTGCTTTCCCAAGAACAGCAGCCTTTTTTTTTTTTTTTTTTTGGAACCAGGGATTGAACTCAGGCCCTTGCACTTGCCAGAGAAGCACTTATTCTACTGAGCCATCTCCCCGGCCCTATGAACAGCAGTCTTTTAAACAAAAGTCACTTGCCACAGTTCCAAACAAATGACTTTGACTTAGCACAAAGTAAATATGCTAAGACAAATATAAGCAATAAACATGTTGTGATTGTTTTAGCCTAAATTTCGTGACAGATACCTAATTTCTTAAGAGAAATTTGAAGACTATGATAGAAGATCTACAATAACCATGAAGTTCAAAGTCTAAAGCCACGCACAACACTCTTGTCCACTAGAAAAGAATCCACGGTAGCACTTTTCCTTCTAAGAACATCAAAAGTTTGTAATGAATGAAATGTTACAAAGTTGGCAAACCCTGAGACAGCCCCGGAGGCCACACTCGCCCCACTAGATGGCACCAGCAGCAAGTCACAGTCGTCCCACACGACACAGCAAGGCTGAAACCTCTTGATCTTCACAGAACTGAGGGCTATCATCAGCACAGTGCTATCTTCAGTTGAAAAACTATTACCCAAATGAACAATTCAAATCTAGAAGGAATTTCTCCAAAAGTACTCTTTTCCCAGTAACACTCTCTCCCTGGCCCCAATTCCACTGGCCTAAGAAGTTCAGGGCCTTGCATGTAAGAGAGGTCATACAAAAATGTCTTTTTAAAAAACTTCTAAAAAAAAAAAAAAAATTCTTCCTACAGCTGCAAACTACAGAATAATTTTCTTCACCCTTACTACAGGGTATTTTTCTACTAGTCCCTGAATAACACGTACTGTGGGCCAGCCAAATAGCTCAGCGGATTAAAGCGCCTGCAAGCAGGCGCAGGGACTAGGGTTTCAATCCCTGGGCCTGCAGTGCTGGCCCCGTCCCCGGGCACACTGAGACTAGATTGAGACTGGGCGTGATGGCACGCGCCTGTAATCCGAGCTGTTGGGAGGCTGTAAACAGGCGGATCATGGATTATATGAGTCCAATGTATCTAGTAGTGAGACCCTGAACACCCTGTAGACACTTTCCTAAAATACAAAAAAATGAAAAAAATATCATGATGGAAACATCAAAATATATAATGGCATAAAAACAACTAAATATATACATGAACTTCTCTCTACAGAGAACATCTTTCTTTTTTTTCTTTTTTTTTGGTGGAACCAGGGACTGAACTCAGGCCCTTGCACTTGCCAGGCAAGCACTTACTCTACTGAGCCATCTCCTCAGCCCTTTCCCTTTATCTTAAAGACAGAACTTCCTACCACTAAGAAGAATATATGCAGTGTGTTAGTTATTGAAACTGTACTACCGGGGCTGGT
>NW_004524609.1:1902195-1905196 GCF_000260255.1 Octodon degus | reverse complement strand
TAACCCGGCTCCCACCACTACACGCCTCTCCTGTCTCCTACACTGCAGACAGACGCCATGCTGCGGTATCATCCAGGCTGTAACACCTCGCACAGTGCTTAGCACATGGCGGGAACCCAGTATCTGTTGGACGACCAGAAGCTATCTTTCCCAGCTCACCACAGTGCTGTGTAACCCACTGAAAAAGCTAGCTTGGGTCAGGGGTATAGTTCAGTGCCACAGTGCCTGCCAGGCAACAGTGAGGCTGGGTTTGACTCCTCATACAGAAAAACAAGGCTACGCTAATATATGCACACTCCTTGAAAAACCGACTAACCAGGGCCGGCCAGACAGCTCAGCGCACTAAAGCACCTGCTTCGGTAAGTGCAGGGACCGAGGCGTGCCATGCCGGTGCCAGCCCCACTCCCAGAGTGCACTGAGACAGCGGATGAGACTGGGCGTGGTGGCACACACCTGTAATCCCAGCACTTGGAAAGCTCAAAATAGAATCACCACCAGTCCAATCTGTGTCGTGAGACCCTGTAGGCTCTGTAATAAACACATTAAAAAAAAAAAAACCTAACCAAAACATGAGATTAACCATAAGACATAGAATTAAACCCAAATAATGTGGCAATCTTGGATCGGCAAAGCTTTTAAATAAAACATCATGCATACACGTATCACACTAAAGCCTATGAGAGTAGGGGATGAACAACCACACATGTAATAACGCACAAGAAACCCTAATACTGCCTCGTTCCCCACCTGCGTGTAGCAGGGGCTTGCTCTTATTTTACACTCCACAACAAAAACCAAAACAGTCCACCAGGGTAAACAGGAGGAGTGAGAGAACACTCAAGAGGGTGCAACCAGGAGAAAATGGCTCATCTGCAGATCTGGAGAACTGACAGCCCTCACAGAAGCAGGTCGTCAACACTCTACCACACAGCCACAAAAAAAATCCGAAGTGCAATGAGGCTATGTGGTGCTATAATTAAGTTCCTTTTTTTGAATGTCGGAGATGTTTTAGCAAATAGCTTAGAGAGGCCAGGGATTTAAACCTTTGCTACAGCACTTGCCTAGCACAGCATGTGAAAGGCCCTGAGTCTGATCTCCTTAAACTCTAGATACATATCCTGTTAGTACCTTCATAACCAGTCCCTGGGAAAAACCTCTCCTATATTTGAAGGGGAGAAAAATATATATTCACATATAGAAAATCTTCAAATGTACTACTGGAATGATTGGCAGGATTTAAAAGTTCACTGGAAGACATGAGCCAAGTCTTCTCCTCTGTAAATCTATCACTAGGTTCCAACCAAATTGCTCTTAGTCATCTCTAAAGTTGTACTTCAGTTATACTATTAACAATGCGCGTTATCATGTTCTTACCTTACTAACTCCAACTCCAGTAAACCTGGCCTCTAATAATTCCTGCCGTCGTGGGTCCAGGCTATGCAATTCTTCCATCATTTCTACTGAAAAAGAAAAAGTAGGTTGTGAAACCATAAAAACTAAAACATTCAGAACCAGTCTTATTTAAAATTCACAGCGACTGGGCCGGGAGATAGCTCAGTAAGACTAAGCACTTGGCAGGCAAGCGCACGGGCCTGAGTTCAATACCAGGTTCCACAAAAATAAGTAAAATGAAATTCACAGCGATTACTTCACTGAATGGTAGAGCTCACGGAAATACAGTACACACATGATGAACTAAAATGTACAACAAATAGTTTGGGGTGGGGCTTGTTTGTTTTAGTTCTTCACTTTTTGCAAGAGTCTCACTGAGCAGTTCAGTGACACCCTGAACTCATGATACATACTGAGAGCTGATACACATACTGGTGGGCTCAGAACTCAAATCCATCCGCCTGCCTCAGCCTTCCAAGCGCTGGGATTACAAGCGGGCATCACTACACCCAGTCTACAAACAGGTATTCGACGTAATGGAAGTTACCTAACGTTATTTAGCAGCTCAGTGGAGGGCCACTTACTCTTCACAAGTACGGATTTGATTTTAACAGAAAGGGGGAAAAAAAAAAAAAACCTTCAAATTCTTCAGTCTAAAAGTTGAGCAGGAGCCGGGGAGATGGCTCAGTAGGATAAGCGCTTGACTGGCAAACGCAAGGATATGAGTTCAATCCCCGGTTCTGACAAAAAAATAAAAATAAATAAAAGTTGAGCAGAAGAGAATATAGGTGGGTTTGCAAAAAAAAAAAAAAAGTCCCATCAATCTTGAACCTACTTAAGTACTTTCAGATATTTCTTTCCCAAACATATGGGAGCTAGTTCTTAAAACTACAAATATGAATCATTAATTTCAAAAGAATGTGGCATGCAACAGAAGCTGCAAATAACTTCATGTAACACTGTTATACAGTTTCTTTCCCTGAAGCGCCCACAGTAGCTCATGAAAATAGGGCTTTAGATTTAATAAGAAACCCATGGTGGAACTATCACCCTGCATTCATTCAGGAAATCATTACAGCTCCGCAAGAATCCCTTTGCGAAACCTTTCCCTGACCACTCCCTGAAGCAGTAGGTTCTCCGACTGTAGACATCTGCTTTTAGCACTCCTCCAAGCAGGGAGGGGCAGCAGGACACCATTTTTAAACTCCTTTCCTGACCCATTAATGCACAGATTACTCTGAGCAAATATGTCCATCTTCGCAAGAAACCAACTCTTGCACGATCCGCGGAAAATCCTTCGCTCAATTGAAAGTGGGGAGATAAGCACGCACCATTACACAGCACCCCTTACTTGGAACCTAACATGAAGTATTTACGAGCACGGCGAGCGAGGTTCCGACGCGCACCGGAGGCACGAAGCGGCCTCCCCGCAGCCCGACAACCGCACCACTGCCAGCAACAGCCGCTCCAGTTTCGGTTCCCCGCCTGGACCCGGCGCCCGGGAGGGGCGCGGAAGGCGACGCGTCCGGGTGTCGAGCGCCCGCGGGGCCCGCTCGGCGGGGTACAAAGGCCTCGTCGGGGCAGCGAGGCGGCGGGGACGCGCCGGGCC
>NW_004524609.1:1890919-1900869 GCF_000260255.1 Octodon degus | reverse complement strand
GACGGCGCGGGCCCGGGGCTCCCGTGGGGCGCAGCCCTGGCTTCCGCTGATGCCTCTGCGCGCCGCCTGCGCCCGGCCTGCGGGTGGCCGGGTGGCCGGGTGGCCGGGTGGCCGGGTGGCCGGGTGGCCGGGTGGCAGGGCACTTCGGAGGGGACACTCGTGTGTTTGGGGTACTGGGGGTGAGCGCACAGCCTCTCCACTGACCTGCGTCCCAGGCCCTTTATTTATTATTATTGTTATTATTATTTTTAATCCTGCGGCGCCCCCCCTCCCTGTGGCTGTCGTCCTCCTGCCTCGGCCTCCGGAGTGCCGGCCTCCCCGGCGAGGGAGCCGAGGCAGTTCTCCTCCGCCGGCCTCGCCTCCCCCGGGGCAAATTCGAGCCCAGGGAGAAAGAGGAGCCGAGTCCCTCCGTCCGTCTCGGCTGCTTGGAAATGTTCTCGCGTTTCCCGAGGGCAGGAGGAGTTGGGCGGAGCGTGGAGCCCGGAGGCTGCTGCGGAGGCGCCGGGCCACCAGGCAGGGCCACCAGGCCGGGCCACCACGCAGGGCCACCACGCCGGGCCACCAGGCCGCGCCACCACGCAGGGAGCGGCTTCCCCCGGTGGTGGGCAGAGGGCAGCGTGCGCCCGCGACCGCCCTCACCCTCCTCTAGGAGAGGAAGGCAGACCCCGGCTGTGGCCAGTAATCGAGCAAGTAACTCCTTGAGACGACGCGAATGTCACCGGAGTAGGAGGGAGAAGCGCTGACGGGGGAGAGCCGAGCTGCCGCCCCGCTCCGCCCGGGCCTCGGGTGGGTCGGGGGTCCGCCCGCCCCCCGCTGTGAAGGCGGCCCAGCTGCAGGGTCTCCAGTTTCCGCGCAGTCCAGGCCTGCCTTGAAGGCAGGGAGAGCGCGGCGCCTGAGGGTTCCTTTTCCTCGTTCGTCTTCTACATGTTAGAGAGCTTGTACCGTCGGAAGTCTTCTCTCTGCTCCACTCCAGATTTAATGCCCGGCTGCCTGTGCAAATTTAATGAGTTTGGAAAGACATGTAATAGAGTTTGCTCACCGCATAGGTTACTGATTGCTTCCATATCGTAAACATCATATAAGTGGAAATATGAACAGTAAGTCAAGAGAATGTGCCTGCAGGGCCAATCTGACCCAGAGAAAGAAGGATATAATACGGTTCAAAATGTTTGCTCACATGGCAGCTTTGTGAGCCTCAGCCTGTCGTGGACTGGCAGGAGGTGACATTGCCACGCACAAGGGCCCAGTTCCTGTCAGCTGGGGAGGACTCAGACATGCGCGGAAGCTGGACATGATGGCGCACCAGCACTCTGGGAGGCTGAGTGAGAACCCAGCCTCAGAGCTGGGCGTGGTGGTGCACACCCGGCATCCCAGCAGGGAGGCTGAGGCAGGAGGATCTTGGGAGTTCCAGACCTGCCTGGGTTACAGAGTGAGCGCAAGGCCAGCCTGAGCTGCATAGTGAGACCTTGTTTCAGAAAAAGAAGAAAAGCCAGCCTCAGCGATTTAGCAAGACATTATCTAAAAACAAAACAACAGGGGACTGGGGAGATGGCTCAGTGAAATAAGCACTTCCCTGGCAAGTGCAAGGGCCTGAGTTCAATCCCTGGTTTGGTTCCGGGGAAAAAAAAAAAAAAAAAAAAACACAGCTAACAAGGTACCAAGTACAAGCAAAAAGTACAATGAATATTTTCTTAAATCTTTTTGTTTTTTTATTTGGTACAAGGTCTTGCTACACAGCTGGGACTCCTAGTGATCCTCCTATCTCAGCCTCCCCAGTGCTGAGATTACAGGCGTGCGACTCATGCCTAGTTCTTGCCACTTTCTTTTTCTTTTTTTTCTTTTCTTTCTTTTTTTTTTTTTTTTTGCAGAAATGGGGATTGAACTCAGACCCTTGCACTTGCCAGGGAAGCGCTTATTCTACTGAGCCATCTCCCGGGCCCAATTTTTTTCTTCTTTATGGAACTAGAAAATGTTCACATTGGCCATCTGGTCCTTCTTGCCTTGAAGTAAATGAAAAGTCATGTAATCCCGCAGGCAGCACTCAGGAGGCTGAGGCTGGAGGATTGCCAGGAGTGTGCGGCCAGTCTGCATGCTGAGACCACATCTCAAAAAAGTGAAAGAGCCCAGGCATGGTGGTGCACACCTGTAATCCCAGCACTGGGGAGGCTGACAACAGGAAGATCACTAGGAGTCCAAGCTGCACAGTGAGACCCTGTACCAAATGCATAAAAGAAAAAAATGAAAGAAATAGTCCTCCAGATACGTGTCATGGTCACAGAGGACCGCAGAGCTGACTGGACACACCGCAGGCTGGATTTCCTGTTCCCCAAGTTAGTTCCGCAGGTCTTGAAGGCTAATGATGCACGGAGCCCCAAGTAGAGGCAGACCCTTGGGAGGCTCAGGCAGGACGATTGTTGCGGGTTCAAGACCAGCCTGCACTGCATAGTGAGACAGTGTCTCAAAAGGACAAAACAAAGAACTAAAAACTAAAATTGAAATGGCACTGGGAAATACTTTGTAACCATGCTGCCTCGATTCTAACAAAACGGAAAGGTGTTGTGTTGTCAGAAACATGCCCCATGGAGTCTGAAACCGCAGTGTCGTCTGCTCACCGCCTCCCTTCCCTTCTCGCTGCACGCCCTCCTGACGCGCACTGGGTCCAGCTGTGGGGGCGCAAGCTCCTGACACCGTTTGCTGTGCATTCTCAGAATGCTGTGCGGTTGTTCCTGCTGTGTGGAGAGCACCCTTCCTTCTCTACTGTGCTTCTGCCCTAAGCCCCAGAAGTTAGGGTTTGGGGTTTTTTTATTTATTTATTTATTTTTTGGCGGAACCAGGGATTGAACTCGGGCCCTTGCACTTGCCAGGGAAGTGCTTATTCCACTGAGCCATCTCCCCAGGCTATTAGGGTTTTTTATTTTTTATTTATTTTTTCCATAATTTTATTAAGAAATAAATAGCAAGGAGACAGTTTCAAATCAAATTGGTAGGGGGCTGGTGAGATGGCTCAGTGGTCTAAAGCACCTACTTAGAACAAGCTTAGCAAAGCACAGGGACTGCGGTTCAATCCCCCAGCACCACATGCAAGCCCGCCCCGCCCCCTGGTGGGCTGAGCTGGCCACACACACACACACACACACACACACATATAAATAAATAAATGTAAAAAATAAAATTTTAAAAAATAATAATAATTAACACATTGCATACATTCTTCCTATGGTTAACTGTTGTACAAGATGTAGACATGATATCCTATTTACAAACACCATTAGAACAAATCCCTCTATTAAGAGAATGTAACTATATATCTATCCTAACCACCTTGAATACACAGATACAAAATGGTCATTCATCTATATCCCCTTTTTTTGTTTAGTTCCATCATTTGAATATTATAGGTGTGTAAACTCAGCAAAATAATCTAAAAGAGTTCAGTAGCCCATAATAGTATTGGGGCTTCTGCTTCACTGGCAATGCCAGAAATTGTCGACCTGAGTCCCCTACAGCTCAGGATAACAGCATGGCTTTACTTCTTATATTTCATTTTTATACTTTTCTGCTGGATGGTCAAGACCAAGGTAAAGCAGGACCTACTATTAGGGTTTTTTAAATCATCTTTTTCCTACTTTTTCTTCCCGGCACCTGAAATGCAAAGTGGAGGGATAAAAGAATGAACCCACTCGAGGGCTAGCCGAGGTAGCCCCACGCAGCATAGGGGCCTGGCGCTGGGCTGGCTTGCCTGGCAGGCCCTGGACCCCTTCCATTCCCAGCATGGGTAGGCGAGGGGCTGCAGCCTTCATGCCAAATCCTCCACATTGGTCTTTCTCAGAAAACTTCGGAGAGAACATTAACAGTGCACTGATGGACACTGATACGTTTTCTTACGTCGATTCTCCCATTGGCTTTTCCTACGGGGCCACAGTACGGTTCTCCATCTACGCTGGCCCAGGTCCAGCGGTAAGAGGCACGCAGGGAGCCCAAAGCGATGCGCAAGTAGGTGAGATGCGTGCAGGCGGCACAGGGCTGGCGGGGCGCACTGGGCAGCGAGTGCAGCTCACGCGCAGGCATGAACTCTAGGGGCCAGCAGTGCCGCAGCTTCCCTGAGGAAATCTGAGGGCTGTGGTTTGGATAATTTTGAACATTATGGTTCAGAGAAGAGGAGAAGATCAAAGAGAAAACAGATAGAAGGAAAAACAGAAGGAAAGAGGAAGGAAGACAGACTCACTGGTGAGTGCCACCTGCCCAGCAGGTTGGGACATTGCGCCCCGTGGGGCACTTGAAGCTTCTCTGGGGGGCTGCTGCTCCTAAACCAAGCCCTAGGGGTGGAGGTCTGGGGTGCTTCAAGGTGGACCGCCAGGTGTGCTGGCGCACACCTGACACCTGAGACACTCAGAAGGCCAAGGGAAGGATGGAGAGCTCGAGGACAGCTGGCCAACCGATGGGAGACCTTGTCTCTCGCCAGAGGGGGCCGCCGCTGGAGGTGCCGCTCAGCAGCGAAGCGTCCGGGATCCCAGCTCCTGAACTGCAGCTCAGAAGAAATCAGGCGAAAGACTGCCCTGGCTCCAGGGGAGGGCCAGTTGGTCAGGCACCAGCTGCTCGCCTTGCTCCATAAAAAGGTGAAAGCGCTTTTCAAAGGGAAGGTTGTAGACCTGGGATCAGTAAACTGCAACCTCCAAACTAAGCCAGCCCTGCTTGGTTTTGGATAGCCTGTGAGCTGAGATTTTTACTCTTATTTTCAGGAAACTTTCATTTTCAGGGCCCAAGCTGGCCCAGACCCAAGTGATCTTTCATCAGCCTTGTGACTAGCTGGGGCTGCGGGTCATGCTGCTGTGGCTGGCTTACGTTGTCAAGTGGTTTAAAAGTTTCATGATACGTTAAAATTAAGTAAAATTCAGCCAAGCATGGTAGCTAAAATCTCAGCATTTGGGAGGCTGAGGCAGGTGGATTGGTATGAATCTGAGGCCAGCCTGGGCTACATAGGGAATTCAAGGCCTGTTGGAACTACACAGCAAGACCCTGTCTCATAAGAACCAATAAAGGAGCTGGAGAGATGGCTCAGTGGTCTAAAGCACCTACTTGAAACAAGCTTGGCAAAGCACAGGGACCGCGGTTCGATCCCCAGCACCACATGCCAGCCAGACCCGCCCCCTGGTGGGCTGAGCTGGCCACACACACACACAATAAATAAATGTAATAAATAAAAAAATAAATAAATATTTAAAAAAAAAAAAAAAAGAGAGAAGCAATAAAGGGGGCCGGGGATCTGGCTTGGCTCAGTGGAATAAGCACTTCCTTGGCAAGCGCAAGGGATTGAGTTCAATCCCTGGTTCCCTGGTTCCGCCAAAGAAAAAAGAACCAATAAAGGGCTGGGGAGATAGCTGAGAAGAATAAGCGCTTGCCTGGCAAGCACAGGGGCCTGAGTTCAATCCCTCATTCCACCAAATAATAATAATAATAATAATAATAATAATATTCTAATGTCATAACACAGCCATAATTCCATGTACTACCCAGCTCTTTTGGCACTACGGTGGCAGAGTTCAGTCATAATAGACCCATGGTATTTTCTGTCCAGCCCTTTTTTGTTGTTGTTGTTGGAACCAGGGATTGAACTCAGGCCTTTGCGATTGCCAGGCAAGTGCTTATTCTACTGAGCTATCTCCCCAGTCTCAAAGGTATCATTCACCTAAGGAAGAAAGAGTCCTATTTGTGGACTCATACTTCTCTCCTTTTTTCGTTCTTTCTTCCTTTCTTTTTCTCTTTCTTTCTTTCTTTCATTCATTCATTCATTCTTTCTTTCTTTCTTTCTTCTTTTTTTTTGGTGGAACCGGGGATTGAACTCAGGCCCAGGGAAGCGCTTATTCTACTGAGCCATCTCCCCGGCCCCCTGCCCAGATGTTTACAGAAAAAGTTTATGGACTGTTGCTCCAGACCCATGAATCTCCAAATTAATGTGCACATTTACCCATCGTGCTGCAATGGGGGATCTGATTCAGCGGGGGGGCGAGGGACAGGGATGGTGCCCTTCCAGCAGTACAGGGTGATGCTGACGCTCCTCTCCCGGAGCACACGGATGACCAAGGCTCTGCCTGCCCTTCCATTAGTAGGTCTTAGTGAATGCTGACTGGAGAAACAAATCCTGGAGGATGTGAAGAAGAGCCAGGCGTGGTGGCGCATACCTGTAATTCCAGCACTTTGGAGGTTGAGTCAGGACCCAAAAGTCACAAGTTTGAGCCCAGCTTTGGGCAAACTTAGCCAGACCCTGTCTCAAAAACTAACCAAGGTTTGGGGATGTGGCTCAGGGTAAAAGTCCTGGGTTCAACCCTCAGCACCAAAAACGGAAGGAAGGAAGGAAGGAGTCAAAGCCTCGAGTGTAACCCATAGTACTAACCTCAAACCAGTTTGTGTTTTGAGCCTTTGGCTTGGCATGCGGCAGCCTGAGCGGATTGGACTTCCGGGAGCCTCTGAGCCAGGCCCCAGGCGTTGCAGCCCTCCATACTGCACACCCTGTCTTTCCTAGAAACTGCGGGCTTCTGTTCTGGTATTCCAGAGTGGGAAAAGATTCTAGAGTTCACCTTATCCGAGTCATTACTGGTTTTTTCATCTTCAAGCGAGTACTCTGCTTTTTTTTTTTCCTTCCCTCCCGCCCCCCAACCAGGGATTGAACTCAGGCTCTTGCGCTTGCCAGGGAAGCACTTATTCCACTGAGCCATCTCCCCGGCCCCATGCTTTTTCTAGTTACCCGTCCTTTTTGTGTGTGTGTGCCAGGGATCGAACTCAGGCCCTTGCACTTGCCAGGCAAGCGCTTATGCCACTGAGCTATCTCCCTGGCCCCTGGTGCTTCTGAGGGTAACAAACTCCTGGAGAAGCAACCTGGGTTCAACTTCTACCCATTCTGTGTTTTAGCTCTGAGGCCTAAGCTCGCCGGCATCTCCTCTGGGAGCATAGGCCCTCCCTGTGCCCTGCCTCCACAGCAGGTGCTTCGGCTTGAGGGTCTGAGAGCATCTCAACCCACTCCTCCAGCTGACTTGTTCTAGCAAATGTCAGCTCCATTCATGTAGGTAGAAGTCTTGGGCTCATACATCCACCCGTGCCCTCGCCCAGCTCCTGCACTCCAGCCCCCCCCCGTCCTGCCTTCGGGCCTTCGTGCTTGCTGTCCTCCTGCCTGGAAAGCGGCCCCTGTGTACGTCGCTGACACGGCCACATTCTAGTTACAGATTGTCACGCCTTCTGCGCAGGTGTGAGCTGCAAGGTAGAATTGTTGTCAAGACAAGGTCTAAGACAGTAGTTGCCACAGGGAAGAACAAGCAAGCTGAAGCAGTTCTGAGACCCCAGCTGCCTGTGCCCCAGGCCGGCAGCCCCCGCGGCCAGCAGCGCCCATTCGATGAAAAGCGCTTTCTCCTGGCGAGACCCACCACCCCGAAAGATGCTTCTGCGTTGCGGTGGGAAACCAACACAGACTTCGGCTGTGGCGTCCCTCGGGGTCCTTGCCTTCCTCCTGTCGTGGCTGTGTCCAGCTGTCCCCCGGAGCCTCACGCGCTCATGGGGCGGATGGGTCTAGAGTGGGACTGAGCCATGTGCAATGCCAGGAGGGTGCTCGGGTTAGAGGTGGGCGTTACCAGGTCTGGTTGGCGTGGCAGCGCCCTGATGCAGGTAGCCGGACAGAACATAAAAAGGGGCAGAGAGAAGCTGCAAGGTCACAGTTGACTCGCTTGCCGCTTTGCTGCCTGCTGCCCACCAGGGACAGTTTCTTCTCTTCGATACCCACCCTGCCTTGGAGCCAGCTGGCTAGGAGCTGAAGCCCCTACAGACTGTGAACTAAAGAAACCTTTTCACGTTAACTTAGGGTGTGGGGTATTTTGTCTCAGCAGTGACACAGTGACTAGGACACTCCTTACATCCAGATTTAGTTGCAGACTAACCGGTTTGCTGACTGGTTCAGTCCCCAGGGAAGCGTGGGGCTGCAGGGAGGGCTTGCCACCAGGGTCTGGCGGCGCTGGCATCCCAGAGAAGAGAACCAGAGAGGCCTAGTGTATTCAGAGCCCACCTTCGGGAGACAGCAGCAAACCTTTTACATTATATGACAGATAGTAAAAGTCTCAAGCCCCGAGTGGCAGCACATGACCGTAATCCCAGCACTCTGGAAGGCTGAGGCAGGAGGATGGCAAATTTGAGCCCACCTTGAGGCAGCCACGAAGACCAGGCGTGGTGGCACACACCTGTAATCCCAGTGCTGGGAAGGCGGAGATACTATGAATCTGAGCTGCACAGCGACACCCTGTACCAAATAAACAAATGAGGGGGCTGCGGAGATGGCTCAGTAGAATAAGTGCTTCCTTGGCAAGCGCAAGGGTCTGAGTTCAATCCCCAGTTCCGAAAAATAAAAAAAATAAAATAAAAAATAAACAAATGATTACAAAATATGTTGTTTTTTTTTAATTTTTTTATTTATTTATGTGTGTGTGTGCGGCCAGCTCAGCCCACCAGGGGGCGGGGCTGGCTGGCATGTGGTGCTGGGGGATTGAAGCGTGGTCCCTGTGCTTTAGCTAAGCTTGTTCTAAGTAGGTGCTTTAGACCACTGAGCCATCTCACCAGCCCCACAAAATATGTTTTTAAAAAAGCAACATAGCAATTGAACAAATTGTCTCAAAATAATGTCACCATGTCTCAAACTTTTAAAAGGGCTTGGGATATAGCTCAATGCAAAGGACCTGGGTTCAGTCCCTCTACAAAAGATAAATGTAAAAATTCATACATTTAGGGCCAGGGAGATAGCTCCGTGGCATACGCGCTTCCCTGGCAAACGCAAGGGCCTGAGTTCAATCCCCGATTCCACCAAAAAAACAAACAAACAAACAAACAAACAAACAACCATTCAGGCCAAATGTTCTGGATAGAATGAAGGTAGCCACAGACAATATACAAATAAATGGAGTAGCTCTGTTCCAATAAAACTTTATTTAAAAAAAAAAAGCTGGCTGTCTGGCTGTCACAGGTAGTTTGTAATTCCTCACTCTCAAGCTTAGCTGGCATCAGCGCTCCGAGGGCTGTACCAATCCAAGGCCGGGCGCCACCCCCGAGTTTCCTAGCAGGTTGGGGTGGGGCCGCTGGCTTTCCAGGCAAAGCTGCTGATAGTCTGGAACACACTTTAACAGCTCGAGAGCCTTTCCAGCTCCTGTCTGCTGTGCACCTAGAGCCCTGCATCCTCCCGCGAGCGAGCGAGCGAGCGCAAGCACGCCCCGCAGGTCCTGCCCTCAGGGCGCTCGCTCGGCTCAGGGCCTGGCCCAGCTGGGTGCAGCGTTCGCTGGCAGAACTGAGGGACAGGGCCGGTCCGTCTTGCCCGACCCGGACCAAAGCCTGCCGCGCTCTGCGGCGGAAGTTTCTAGAGCTGGATGCAGCCCGGGCCCCGCCCTGCCACGGGGAAGGGCAAGCGACTTTGCCCCGCTTCCGGTCCAGAAACATTTGAACCTGGCCTGCGTCCCAGGAAAGTGGGGGTGGGCGGGCGAGCGGGCCGGGGAGATGGCTCAGAGGAAGAAGCGCTTCCCTGGCGAGCGCAGGGGCTGAGTTCAATCCCCAGTACACACACACACACACACACACACACACACACACACACAAAAGAGGGTGGGGTAGGGGTTTGGCTTGCTATTTTTTGTTGAAGTGGACTGTTTTACAGTGTGCGTGTGTGAGCGCGTGCACGTGGGTGTGGGTGTGTGGGGGGGCGTTAAAGGGAGAGGGCAGAACTGAGATAGCTGAGTGTACATGGACAAGAAGGGCGTTTAGAGGGGCTGGTGAGATGGCTCAGTGGTCTAAAGCACCTACTTGGAACAAGCTTGGCAAAGCACAGGGGGCTGGTGAGATGGCTCAGTGGTCTAAAGCACCTACTTGGAAGAAGCTTAACAAAGCACAGGGGGCTGGTGAGATGGCTCAGTGGTCTAAAGCACCTACTT
>NW_004524609.1:1886061-1890487 GCF_000260255.1 Octodon degus | reverse complement strand
AAAAAAAAAAAAAAAAAAGGGGCGAATAACCTCAGAGAGCCGGGGAGATGGCTCAGTGGAATAAGTGCTTCCCTGGCACGCACAAGGGCCTGAGTTCAATCCCCGGTACCTCCGTACCTAACTTTCTCTGTCTTATTCCTTGCAAATAATAGACATGCCTTCCCCTGTCCGCCCCACAGGCTCCAGGAGAACAGCCCAGGGGCGGTGGCAGCTGCTTCTCTTGCTTTTAGGTCAGAAGTCGCAACCCCGCGACCTGGCCAGCTGGAGAACCAGAAAGTGGGCAGAGCAAGGAGCAGACGGCAGCACAGAGCTGAGAGCTGATAGCCGCTGGCCCGCCACCTGCTCAGTAAGCCTCGCGTCCTGGCTTTGCAGATGAACGCGGAGCGCAGCTCCAGACGGGCCTAAGCTCGCCCCTCAACAGCCTACAGACCGCGCAAGCGGACAAGAGACCGGCCACCCGGCTCTTAATGAGATCGCGTACCACGGCTGTGGGGAGATCCTACACTGGAACGCAAAGAGCTCAGAAGACGGAAGCCTCGACCCGCTCGGGGCAGTCGCGGTGGGCGCGCTAAGTGGTTGCCAGAAACTCGCGCGCGCCGCCGAAAGCCTGCACAGCCGGCTGCCCGCGCGTGGGAGCTGGCGCTGCGCGACCTCCGCCAGGCCTTTAACCTCACTGCCCTCGCTCTCCTCAGCGCGGGGTGATGGCTCCCCAGAGCCTGCCCTCAGAGTCCAGAGGCTGCTGCTGACGCTGCTCGGTTTCCCATCTGTAAAGTGGGCAGCGGCGATAATCTGCCAGGTTGAGCAAGGAACCTAAGGAGGGGCTCCGGCGGCGGCGGGCTGCAGCCTCTCCAAGGGTGCTGCTGCGGCCTGGGGCCTGACTTTACGGGGGACTGAACTCAGGTCCTTGCCAGGCAAGCACTTATTCTACTGAGCCATCTATCTCCCCGGCCCTGGTACCTCCTTCTTACTAAGACTTTTTGATGTTGGTTTTGGTGTACTCCATAAAGGGGGCCAAACCCTGGGCCAGTGCACACTGCTGCCTGGCCACTAAGTCCCACCCAGCCCTGAGTCTTGCACCACCCAACACATGCTCTTAGGACGCACATCAGTGGGGCGGGGGGCCGCAAGCGTCCTTGAGGTCTCCCCTTGCAAGCTTTTCCTGTGACGGAGAAGTTGAGACCCATCTAGGGTTTTAAGGCCTCCACCTGTCCTCTGTTGGCTCCTTCCTGAAGCAGATTAATCTTCGATTAGAGTTTAACTCCCAATAGGGGCTGGTGATATGGCTCAGTCACACAGCAATGGCCTGCTTGGCAAGCGCAAGGTCCTGAGCTTGATTCCCTGTAAAAACAAACCAAACCTAACCTGTAAACAACAAATTCTACCCCTTTTTTTCTTTTTCTCTCCCAATTTTTTCTCGGCCTGCACACCACTGGCAGTCACCAAAGAAGGGTCAGCTGCACTGAGACACCTGCTGACTGCGGTCTGTCACCTGCCTCTCCTGGGCCTCAGGCATTCCTGTTGGCACACCACCTCTTCTTACACAGGAAGGTCACCTGTAGACACGTGCTTTCATTTTGTTTGTTTGGGGGTTTCTTGGGTACTAGGGATTGAACTCAGAACCTTACGCTTGCCAGGCAGGATGCCACTGAGCTATCCCCCTGGCCTATGCTCTCATTTTATTTTTATTTCATTTATTTTAATTTTTGTATTTTTTAGGTTTTTTAGGGAAGAGTCTACAGGGTGTGATCCGCCTGTTTTTAGCCTCCCAAGAGCTGGGATTACAGGCACGTGCCACCACGCCCAGTCTCAATTGCCATCTCAGCACACCCCAGGGGCCAGGCCAGGCCAGCCCTGCAGCGTGCTCTCATTTATTTATTTATTTATTTTAGGCAGAACCAGGGATTGAACTCAGGCCTTTGGGCGTGCCAGGGAAGCGCTTATTCTACTGAGCCATCTTCCCAGCCCTACATGTTCTCATTTTAAAGCATCTATGAATTGTCTAAAAACCCTCCATTGATTCTGCTGATCGCTCTATCTTTTTTCCCAACTTTTCTTTTAGGATAAAAGCAAGGCTACTGCAAAATTGAACACAAACCCTAGCATACCCTGCGCCTGGGCTTTTCCGTGACATCTGCGCTTCCTGGGTCTCTCTGCCGGTCTCCCCCTCTGGCGCTCCTCCCTCCCTTTCTCAAGCAGAGCACGTGCAAGTGTTCAGTGTCATCTTTGTGGAGTCACTGAGGACTTTCGGGCATTCTGTCAGCTCAGGCCTAAGCACTTTTTTTTATTTTTAATTTTAGTACAGAGCCTGCAGGGTCTCATGACGTAGATCAGCCTCGTAGTGATCCTCCTGTTTTCAGCCTCCCAAGAGCTGGGATTACAGGCCCATCACCAGGTCCAATCTCAATCTCCCTCCCAGCATGTCCCAGGGTGGGCTGGCCCAGCACGCTGGGGCTCGAACCCCGCTGCTGCACTCTGCCTAAGCAGGTGCTTTAATCCACTGAGCTATCTGGCCGGCCCTCTAAGTACTATTTTTAAAGAGGCCCAGTTTGCCAGGGCTGGTGGCACAGCCCTGTAACCCTAGCACTGGGGGAAGCTGAGGCAAGAGGACCACTGCAAATCTGAAGCCAGCCTGGGCTGCAAAGAGAAAGAACTTCTCAAAAAACAGGAGAACCAGTGAAACCATGAATTCTTCAGGAAAGTAGCTTGTGTGTGAGGCGGTCAAATGGCACCCAGTAGAAGAACGGCCAGGGTCTGACACTCCCCCCGCCCGCCCGCCCCGCAGGTGGCAGGAGCGGTCAGAGGCTCAGAGCGCAGCCTCAGCCTCAGCCAGGGGACTGCGGCTGAGGACAGCGAATCTGTAGCCTCTCACTGTGATCACACCAGGGGCTTCTAGGACCGCGCCCCCATGCAGGGTGGGGACATCAGCCTGCCCTGGGGACAGAGCGGAGCGTGAGCCTGCTGATGGCGGAGGACACCCAGCAGAGGCCGCCGCCACTGCCGCCAGTGAAGTGTGGCTGCTCTCAGCCTGTGAGCTACCTCTGGGTTCCTGGAAAGCTCCGCAGGCACCCACTCCGCGGCGACCAGCAGGCCAGAGGCCTTATCTGCAGCAGAGCTCATGGGAGCGTGTCCTGAAAGCCACGTGAGGTAACAGTGTTTACTGGCTCTCTCGGTTCAGCAGGGCAGTGAAGGCCGCCAGGTGTGTCTGCCAGGACCTCCTCCCCCTGGCCAGGGACCAGGCTCCTGCCCAGCAGCTGGAGTGTAGCTGGAGGGCTGGCCTGCACCCCTCCCCCCAGGCTGCCACCCCCACGGTGCTGCTGGTGACAAAGCCAGGGAACTTGCCACTGGCAGCACTCCACAGGAGCTTTGCCTCCAGCCCCACAGCTTGGCTGTTTTTTGTTTGTTTGTTTTGTTTTCGATGCAGGTTCGCACTATGCAGTTCAGGCTGGTCTTGAGCTCATTATGTAGCCCAGGATGGTCTGGAATTAAAGGAGATCCTCCTGCCTCAGCCTCCCGAGTGCTGGGATCATAGCCATTGTGCCACCACCCCTGCTAGCCCGTAGCTATTTTTTAAAAATTTAATTTATTGGGGCCAGGGAGATGGCTCAGTGGGAATAAGCGCTTCCCTGGCAAGCGCAAGGGCCTGAGTTCAATCCCAGGTTCCACAAAAAAGAAAACAAAAAAAAATTAATTTATTTATTGGGTACAAGGTCTCACTACGCAGCTCAGACTCGCAGTGATCCTCCTGTGGGATTACAGGTGTGCACCACCACCTCCACCACCACCACCACCACCATAGCAGGTCTCAGTAGCTGGCTCTAAGCACCTGGGGGCGGGGCCAGTGCCGCCTGCGGTGCCCGGGATCAAACCCTGGTCCCTGCACTTGCCTAAGCAGGAGCTTAGTCCGCTGAGCTATCTCGAGACCCCATAGCTATTTTTTGTTTTTTTTGGTGGAACCGGGGATTGAACTCAGACACTCCGGCTTGCCAGGCCCCATAGCTATTTTTAAATCCAGACTCCAGGCAAGGATGTGGACACGCTGTGGTGCTCACAGCCAGTACGCTTCCCAATTTAGTTCTAGGCCCACAGGACCATGCTCAAGGTCAGGGGAGCTGCCACTGCGGAGCCTAGAGGACCTGGCTGCGCAGCACTGTTGTTCCCGTGTCGCCCGCACTTGCAGCACTCAGAGGGCAGGCCTCCTCGGGGCCCCGCGAGGCTGGCAAGGCCCGGGCCCCGATTCCCTGCCCTCCCGTGCTCGCCTGGGCATGGCGTCCCACAAGCCCTGCGCGCACCCCACTCTCACAATCCCCTGGTAGGACTGTGGGGCTCTGCACACGCTCGGCGCCTGCCTCCTGCGCTGCTGAGGCCTGCAGCCCAGCTCCCGCCCCGCGGCCGGCCGCTTTCCCCATGCGCCCTACTCCCCCACCTC
>NW_004524609.1:1862388-1863421 GCF_000260255.1 Octodon degus | reverse complement strand
AAAAAATAAAAAATTAAAACAAAAAAGTCATTTATTAAGAAATTCATTCAATTACAAAATGACAAGACTGAGAACTCGAACAACTTGCAAAAAGTCTGTGTTAGGCTGGGGATACAGCTCAGAGGCCCAGCGCCGGCCTGGCAGGCACAAGGTCCTGAGTTCAGTTTCAGGTACTACATTAATGTCGACGGGCCTCACCGATAAGACAAAATCGTTTATCTTGCTCATAAGTACATTTTTCTAGGTTCAGGAGTAAAGGTTTTGAATTTTTTCTCTTTGCTGCTCTGGAGTTGGAACCTCGGGTCTTACTGCGCCAGGCAAGCGCTCTACCGCTGAGCTTCACCCCGTCCTTGTTTGAACTCTTTTGTCCTGAGACAGTGTCCTGCTGTGCAGCTCGGCCTGGCCTGGAACGTGCAGGGGCCATGGGCGGAACCCACCACGCCCGGGCCTCGTCTGGATCCTTAGGCTGTCCAACGGTAACCAGGCACCATTTATGTTCTTTTTAGTGACCCCAAAACTGCGAACGTGAGTCCCAACAGGAGCGGGCGCCTCTTACGTGCTGGGCAAGAGGGGCTTTCGGTACTTGCACTGAATCCAAACTCGGTACATGGTCAACTGCTTCCCTCGGTTCACCTGCAATCGTCGGTCCACCAGATTCTGCACCTTCTCCAGTCCTGCAGTGGTGAAAAGTGTGTCCAGCTCATCTGTTTGGAAGAGAAGACATTTATCTATTTTTCCAAAAATAAAAGGCCTTGGGGCTGGTGAGATGGCTCAGTGGTCTAAAGCACCTACTTGGAACAAGCTTAGCAAAGCAAAGCACAGGGACCGCAGTTCAATCCCCCAGCACCACATGCCAGCCAGCCTGCCCCCTGGTGGGCTGAGCTGCCCCCCTCAATAAATAAATAAATAAAATTAAAAAACAAAACAAAAACAAAAATAAAAGGCCTTTTGTCAATTGCTCCTTGTGCTAGCAGGGCATGTGACAGATGGTACCCCGTGCACGTGAGCGGCCTTAGAACTAGTCAGAGATCTG
>NW_004524609.1:1860991-1861788 GCF_000260255.1 Octodon degus | reverse complement strand
GCAGCGCCCAGGGAGGATGAGGCCTCTGACGGGGCGTGACGGCAAGGGGGCGCCGCCCTGACGCATGGCAGCACACAGGCACACCAGCGCGCAGGTTCCCATTTTGTGTAATGGAAAGGCAAGGTGAGAACAGAGCCACGAGCGGAGGCTGGTACTGCCCTGGTCCTCTGGGACCTGGGAGCACCGAGTGCCTTGGGGCAGTACGTAAGCATGGAACAGTGCGGGGAACCACGGGAGGACGGAGCTGGAAGGGCTGGCGGGGCCAGAGGACGTCCTTGTGAAACACACTGCAGACCAACGAACTGGTCTTTGGGGGACCCTCAGCGTTAGGAAAGATCACGATTTTCATACCTTGAGTGAAGAAGTAAACTCTGGTGCCATCACCTCTCACGTAGAAATTTCCAGAGAGACACTGACCTGCAGAACAACATCACAGAAACAGCCCTGAAGGCGCGTCTCTAGTCTCACCACTGCGCAAAGTGCATCAAGACAAGGCTTTCCCCCTGAGAGCGGACTCCTTTGCGGGCTGCACTCTGGCGCCGGCAGGACTCTGGCGTCTCTCCTAGGAGGGGACGGACCTGGAGGAGAGCAGCCAAGCGCGGACCTGCAACCTCAGGGTTGCAACGCCGCAGGAAACTACTTGCTCTCACCCTCCCACTCCTGGGGTGAACTAATGGCATAAACTCTGCTTAGAAGCAAAGTGGAAAGCAACAAACAAAACCCCAACAACCAAAAAGCAAAACAAACAGCCCGCCACCCAATGGCTTAGTCGCGGCTACATGGTGACGCCTGTGTTC
>NW_004524609.1:1846827-1860736 GCF_000260255.1 Octodon degus | reverse complement strand
GCGCTTATTCCACTGAGCCATCTCCCCGGCAGCTACAGTAGGTATGTTTAAAGCACACCTCTATTCAGAGGCATTAACTGTGCTTCCAAGATTTTGCTTAAACATATATATTATGTGCCTCAAATCAAAAAAATGTTGAATGACTCTCCTAAGATCTGTTGGACTGAACAACACCAGGGTGCTTAAAAAAAGGCCAAGGCTGAGTGAGATAACTTGGACACATATGTAAATGCTAGCTTGTTTCTTTGGTGTGAGAAACTGAAGTGTAACATGAGGACCAAAATGTGTACCAGGTCTTGTGAAATAGGAAGAAAATAACAGGGAAGGGGAAGTAGGGAGGGAGGGGACAGGTAAAGGAAAGAAAGAAATTGAGAAAATAAAGGAAAATATGGCTACAGCTTTTGTAAATAAGGACTAAAAGGAGGGTAGGGAAATGGGAAAAATATATTATGTATGGGTACAAACTCCTATTTGATCCTTATGTACACCTAAAATGTACCAATAAATGGTAATTAATTAAAAATAGCTGGCATGGTGGCGCACACCTGTCATCCAAGCCCTTGGGAGGCTGAGGCAGGAGGATCCTTGTTAGGCTGAGGTTGGGCTGGACCCTTTAAGCAAGTTCGAGGCCAGCCTCCACACACAGTGAGACCCTTGGGCCATTACTGGGGCAGATATGTAATCCCAGCACACTGGGTTAGTGGGACGATCTCCAATTTGAGCTTAGCCTAAGCTACTTGGCGAGGTGCTGTCTCAAAATAAAACAACATAAAAAGGGCTGGGCATGCAGGTCAATGTGAAGGCTGTGAGTTCAAACCCCAGGATAGAAGCAGGGACAGAAAAGCCACAGCAATTTTATATCTCCACCAGAAATGGAGAGACATACCTCTCTCTGAACTCATCAGCGGAAGTGGAGAACAGCCTCTCTCTGTCTTCACTGAAGCTTTACTGGCCACTTACTTTCTCCTCTGTGAACTTTTTTTGGTGGGGGGTTCCCTGGGCTGTCCCTGGCCACGTCTGTGACAAGCCTCGGGTAAGCCAGTAATCTCTGCCAAAGCACCGACACTCTCTTCAATCTGTCACTCATCTTTCAATTTGTTCTTCCCTGCTGGGGACTGAAGCTAGAGCTTTACCCACCGTCTTCACACTGTTTACTTACTTAGATCGCAGGGAGTTACTGAGAGCCTTGTGCATGCCAGGCAGCTGGTCTACCTCTAAGTGCACCCTGCCTTTTGTCATACTACATGGCATCTTTTGTCATACTACATCTAATATTACTTATGTAACCAAATGCCTTTCTGAAAATAGTACTTCTAAAGGTAACTGTCTTCCCTTGCTGTAGTCTTTTTCCACTGACCTGAATGCTGACAGCAAAACCATCACTGACTACTGTGGCAGAATACTTTTTTTTTGCAGAACCAGGGATTGAACTCAGGCCCTTGCGCTTGCCAGGGAAGCGCTTATTTCATTTAGCAGGGGCCAGGGAGATGGCTCCGTAGAATAAGCGTTTGCCTGGCAAGCACAAGGGCCTGAGTTCAATCCCTGGTTCCACCAAAAAAAAAAAAAAAAAAAATTTATTTGGTACAGGGTCTTGCTATGCAGCTCAGCTACTCAGCTCAGACTTGTAGTGATCCTCCTGTCTCAGCCTCCCCAGTGCTGGGATTGCAGGCATGAGCCACCATGCCCAGTTTTGGGGCTGGCACAGCAGTGGTACCGGCATAGCACGTGGTACCGGGGATCGTGCCCTTGCTGTTGCCAGGCAGGTGCTTAGACCGTTCAGCTATCTTGCCAGCCCCAGAGTACCTTTTTTAAAACGGAGCTGGGCCATGTCATAACGGCCATAATCTCGTAGAAGCATCATCCCTCCAGACTTCAGAAGCCTGCTCAGCCTGTTTATAGCTTTCTGCATCCTGTGGAAAAGCACAGAAGATTAGGTTTCCACAGGTACAGGAAGCCCAGTTCAGTGGAGCACAGGCCCCCCCCCGCCCTAAAACCAAAGGACTCTCTTAACTGCCTCACCCACCCTGAAACCGCAGCCCTCTGGCCTCCTATAGCTGGACCGGCCCAGGGGCTGTCTGCTCTGGGAACACTGTTAGGACTCCGGCTGGTGTCCTCTGGCCGTGCGACCACAACTGCCGTGGTGTGGGGAGCCCGACCCTGCAGTATGCGGCCTGCCAGCGACTCACCCGCTGCCCCACTAGACCCGAACTCTCCACGCACATGAAGGTAGTGTGCTTTCCCCACGTGCGTGGCCCACAACGCGCTGCTTGCACACTGTGCAAGGCCTAAGAACTACAGGACCGAATAATTACAGAATAGAGCTTAGAAATCAAGTCCGGATGGATAAGCCTTCTCTTTAGAAGTTATTTCAATATTCTTCACAGTGAGAGAAGAATATACACAGCAGTCTTCAAAAATCATGCCATGGCACCGCGTGGTCACACATCTGGGAGCGCACACACGGCAAACCCGCAGAGGTATTTCAGAGCGGCGTAACACCGTTGGGTTGGGCGACTGTTATTCTCAAGGAAGAGTGGGCTGGAGAACTAGGTCAAAAAGCTCACGCTCGGCACTGCAGAGCCAGGAGCGAGTCCGTGTCACTTCAGCCACGGGATCTCACTTGCTGACACCTGCATACCTGATGCCTAGCTCCAGTTAGTGCAGGGCCTTTGACCCCGACACTCACAAAGCAGACAGCTGGGTTTCTGCCTGCTGGGGACAGGGCTTCACCATCCAGGCTAGTCTCAAACTCGTGTTAAAACTCCTGCCTGAGTAGAGGTCTGAGGTCTCTAGAAACTACACTAACCCTAGAGCTGGCGTGTGCTGTGTAGACCGCTGGTGCCTGTCAAGCTGTTTGTCCAGCTCACTTCAGCAGTGTCGAGCGCTGGGCCGATGGTGCCTGCCTCTCCCTGGCCTGCCGCCTTGAGACGGCATCAAGACTGCTGCACACGAGGGCTGAGGTTTGCCTTTCTTTTATAAAAAGAGGTGAGGTGTCTTTACACCATTCAGGCTGGCCGGCTGCAGACTTCCAGCCTCAGCTTCCTCCCTGGCTACAACTAGCCTGTGCCGGCGCACCTTGGTGTGTGTGTGGTGGGAATTGAACCCAGGGCTCCCCCCAGTACGCAAGCCCTCTCAGTGAACTGTGCTTCAGGTCCCTGCACAGGTTTCCAGGCTGTCATCTAAGGTTCTCCATTTGACTCTTTTCATCCAAACCCGATTGTGTGGAATTCTGTACTGTCTTTTTTGGGGGGTGGGGGGTTCTGCCATGCAGTCCACCTTGGCCTTGAGCTATCCTCTTGCCTCAGCTTCTCAAGTGCTGGGACTACAGGGGTGCGCCCCCACACCCAGCTTATACTCAGTTTCTGAAAAACCTAAGCTTTAGAACACCCTAGTTGAACTCCTGTGTAAGTTCTGTACTGTTAATAAGCTTGCTTTATTTCAAGTACTTAAAAAGACCAACAACCAGACTGTGGTCCCCACAGCTTGGAACAGCAGGCTTCTGGAAGTCACATCTCCTAAATTACAGACTGCTCTTCTACCACAGTCATGAAGAGACTCATGCCTGCAGGGAATGGAAACCTAAGGCAGATAACCGGCCACACACCGCTAGTCCTGGCTTGCTCCTGTCAGCAGAACAGAAGGCAGGCACTTTTTTTGTGTGGCTGGTTCAGCCCGCCCCAGAGGTGGGGCTGGTGTGGCAAGGGGTACCAGGGATCACACAGAAGTCCCTGCGCTTGCCTGGCGGGCACTTTAGTCTGCTGAGCTAGCTCGCTGGCCCAAAGGCAGCGCCCTGAAGTTAGGCCCCTTACTCCACGGTCTCCGACTGAAGGCCTGTCTTCTGGGGCACTAGTTAGGGAACATAAGGCGTACTTGTTCGGAACAACGGCTGAAAGAACAAATATGAGCACGACAACATCAATGCTGTTCTCAGGCACCGGGTAAGGCTGGTCCTCGTCACAGAGGTCATGAACGAAGGCGAAGCAGCGAGCCGGGTCATACTCCGAGCTTGTCTGCAGGTGAAGAGACGTGAGTCAGGAGGTGGAGACACACCCTGGAGAAGTTTCTCTTGCTTAAACATCACCACCTGCTCCCCCTCTAGCAGAGGAACCTACTTCTAGTCACCAGAGCACAAGCATTCCCAGGGGGCCTCTGGGGTAAGAAGCGGAGCAGCCCAGGGAGAACCGCGTGCAATCTAAGTGTGCTTTCAAAAGCAAGTACTCTACGTCCTTTTAATTTTATTCCTGCCATTCTCATCTATGAAATAAGACCTGAGGGTTGGAGAATGACCAGGAAAGCAAACGACCAGCAAAATAAAACTCTGCAGGGGCGAAGACAAACTTTATTTATTTATTAGGCGGAACCAGGGATTGAACTCAGGTCCTTGCACTTGCAAGGGAAGCTCTTATTCTATGAGCCATCTCCCCGGCCCCAACAAACTATATTTAAAAAGCATGATTTAAGACAACTCCTAGGGCTGGGGTGATAGCTTAGTAGAATAAGTGCTTGCCTGGCAAGTGTAAGGTCCTGAGTTCAATTCCCGGTACCGCAAAAAAAAAAAAAAAAAAAGACAACTCCTAACTAGAGTATCACACAGACAGATTTCTTCAGGAAAATCCAATTTTCTAGACACAAAAGTTAACTTAAACTTTTTAAACTATACAATTGAGGTAAACATGGCATTCATCTGGTCTCTTGTTTTGTCCGGGTTTTTTATACAGGATGTTGCTACAGAACTCAGGCTGCCTTGAACTTACTACATAGCCCAGGTGGGCTGGTGGCAATCCTCCTGCCTCAGCCTCCTGAGTGCTGGGACTACAGGCGCATGCCATGACATCCAGCCACTCCTCAGGTCTTGAGCTACAACAGTAATTCAGACAGACAGAACTACCAACCCCTGAGCTCCTGTACTAGAAGCAGCATGAATTACGTAAAGCACGCCCCGCTTCTCACTGGCTAGAGGACAGTAGAGCAAGGCAGTCCTAGCCAGACTCCGGGGACGTTGCAATGGGTCAGTCTTGCTGGGACTACAAGAGGGGCTTATACAGGAGCAAGCATGTCAGGGTCTAACGCAAATGCAAAAAGAACAAATGGGTGCCTGGCGGTGGGGTGGTCAGCACCTCGGGCTCCATTTGAGGGAGCTGCGACAGGAGGGGGAGCACCGTCTTACTTCCCACTCCTTTCCTTGGTATGTGATACCGTTTCAGGCCCGGGCTATACACTGTACCTTTCACGTCTATGAATTCTGTTTATCTACATGTTTCTTTATCGCAGCTTACCCCTGACTGAACATTTCCTTTATTATTATTATGATATTTTATTTATTTTTGGCGGAACCGAGGATTGAACTCAGACCCTTGCGCTTCCCAGAGAAGCACTTATTCTACTGAGCCATCTCCGCGGCCCTCCTTTATTATTTTTTTAGGCCAGGTCTTGCTATGCAGTTCAGGCTGGCCTTGAATTCTTGGTGATCGCCCTGCCTCAGCCTGCGCCACCATGCCCAAGCTCAGTCTTTTGAGTCTGGGTTTCACTAAGTGGCTAAGTCGCTTAGGCTGCCTCAGCTCCCAGGATTATAGGCGTGCATCTCCATCCATGTTCAGAAGAACCATCACGCTTCAGGCCTTAAAATCTTAATTGTGGACAAGTCAAGAACCGAACACAGAGGTCTGCAGTTGAGTGTGCGGCTCTTTCTCCCCCTTGCTTTGGTGAATCTTTTTCTTCCAGGGGACAATACAACAACATAGTGACTTTGGCTTTTAGGTGACCACTCTTTCCTCTAACTAGTAAAATTACTGGTAGGAGCCGTATACTTACCTGGACTAGCTCTACAGCTGTGGAGGAAAAATCACAACAATAAACAAAGAGGCCTGGGTCACTGAAATGGGCAGAAAAAGAACAGAACAGTTAGGTTACAAACTGGACAGTCTCTTCATTGTGTAGTAGTCAAAATGCCACACGGCAAAAATAGTGTATCATTCAGTCAAAGATACTGTTTACGGGGCGGGGAGATGGCTCAGTGGAATAAGCGCTTCCCTGGCAAGCGCAAAGGCCTGAGTTCAATCCCTGGTTCTGAAAAAAAAAAAAAAAAAAAAAAAAAGATACTGTTTACAACACAATATCTGTATCTACCTATTCTTTTATTTACTTCTTAATCTTTTTTTGTGGAACCAGGGTTTGAACTCAGGCTTGTGCTTGCCAGGCAAGCAGTTATTCTACTGAGCCATCTCTCCAAGCTCCTATTTTTTAAAAAACATATTATATTTTGGTTAAACTTTTTAAAATTTGGGCCCGGGAGATAGAAAGCACAGAGATCTAAGTGCCTGCTTAGGCAAACGCAGGACAGGATTGGATCCCCTGTACCAAAGGCTGCCAGACCTGCCTCCGGGGACCCTGAGGGAGTCACGAGGCTGGGTGTGGTGACACATGCCTGTAATCCCAGCGTTGGGGAGACTGAGACAGGAGGGTCATTACCAGTCTATGTAGCAGTGAGACACTGTATCAAATAAATAAACTACATCCATCTTTTTTTGTTGTTGGTGGTACCAGGGATGGAACTCAGGACCTTGTGCATGCCAGGCAGGTGCTTATGCCATTGAGCTATCTCCCTGGTCCTCAAACGAGTAAGATTAAAAAAAAAAAAACAAAAAACAAAAACCTCTTAAAATCTACATCTTTGTTTAGGTCCCACAGATATATTTACTATAATACTAGTTTTATAAAATAACGATTTTCAAAGTAACCTTTTGTCCACTGACATCTACTTTGCCTTCAAATCTGGGTGTGGTGGCGCATGCCTGTAATCCTAGCATTCCAGAAGGCTGAGGCAGGAGGACCACTGCTAGCTGAGAGCAGCCTGGGCTACACAGTGAGCTGAAGGCCAGTGTGAACTGCTTAGTTGAGCCCAGCCTCAAAAAGACCAAATAAACAAACAGCCACATTGCTGGTCTTCTCCCCGAGCTACTGTGGCTTCTTCTCCACACTAGGAAGCCAGCTGCGTGTACGTGAGCCACCTCACAGTGGTGTGAGAGGACTGATGGCCTCTTTCTCTAGGACAAATAACTCGACACTCAAAACTAAGGAAAGGTTTCTTTAGTTTCAGTCCGTGCTCAGCTGGCTCAAAGGCAGTCAGCAACCTTCTATGGAAGTGGCAAAAAGCAGAGCAAAGGGGGGCGCAGCAGCTCAGGCAGCCGGCCAGCCTGTCCCCTCCTTACAGTCTAGAGCAAAGTACCCGCACCAGGCAGGTGCAGCACCCACGCCCACTACATGCACACCGATGGATGCCACCTGGGTTCTGGGGAGGCCAGGGAACACACAGGACCCCAGGGCCTGCTTTTCTTGTTATCCTTAATGCGTAGCCCCAGTCTTAGCACAGACAGCAATATACAAAATATAATCGGGCTAACTTTTTTTTTTTTAATTTTATTTATTTGTGTGTGTGTGTGGCCAGCTCAACCCACCAGGGGGCGGGGCTGGCTGGCATGTGGTGCTGGGGGATTGAAGCGCGGTCCCTGTGCTTTAGCTGAGCTTGTTCTAAGTAGGTGCTTTAGACCACTGAGCCATCTCACCAGCCCAATCAGGCTAACTTTTAAACTGGATGAAACATGTTTATTTAGAATACATCAAAATATAAAACCACTGTAACTCCGGAATTTTTAAAAATGTATTTGGGTGTTATAGGGTCTCACTATGCAGCTCAGACTCACAGCGATCCTCCTGTTTTCAGCCTCCCCAGCACTGGGATTACAGGCGTGCACCACTACGCCTAGACTCTGTGCTTGCCTAAGCAGGTGCTTCAGTCCACTGAGCTATCTTCGCTGGCCCTAGAATTGATTATTTAAAAAATGTCAGGAACTTCTGACGGAAAGTAACCATTAAGTTAACAAAAGAAACTTAGAAAGGTTGGAATGACTGTAGTTATAATTATATTAATTAGAGAAGTTTTCTAGGTTTCTGAACTATAACCTGAAGGAAACAATCAAATAGAAATGATAGAGCTTTTTGAGAAGGTAGTCAGAGAAAGACAGTGTGTGACCAGTTTATTGAGACATACTTCCTAGGATAAAAGCCTACCTAAGGCTTTGAAAGTTGGTAAACAAAACAAAATCAATTCACAGACAGTAGAAAGCCTGCAGTCAACTCCAAGCCAGTAAATTACATCAGCAGTGAATACTAGGAAGGTGTTGGACACAGTAATCTTACTTAAATGACACAAACTAGGGAACTACAAAGTGAGCTTGCAAATCCAGTTCTGTTCTCTGGATCAGCTTGTTCATTTATAAGATGGGCTGACATTCTATGTTCTGAATTCTTTATTGAGTTATAAATTTCTGTGGCTCTACTAAAAATTCAGTTGTTGTGGTAGTATGGGAATTTCATGGGTTCAAACCCCAGCACTACAAAAAACTAGTAACAGGCTAGGAAGCTCTGTAGAACAAGCACTTGCCTGGCAAGTGCAAGGGCCTGAGTTCAATCCCCAGTCCCCCCCCCCCAAAAAAAAAAAGGCACCAGCCAGGAGCTGTGGAGCAGTGGCAGAGCCCTTTCCGGGATGCTTCTTGCCAAGCAGGACACTGGGATCAATTCCCCAGCACCACAAAAGGACAAAGGCACAGTGAAGCTGTGGAAGCTGCCATCCCGACTCATTTTTATCTTCATTAATACTTTTTTTCCCTATGGATAATTCTTTACTTTTTTTGCAGAACTGGCAATTGAACTCAGGCCCTTGCCTGCAAGCGCTAACTCTACTGAGCCATCTCCCCAGTCTCTTTTTTTTTTTTTTTGGCAGAACCGGGGATTGAACTCAGGCCCTTGCACTTGCCAGGAAAGTGCTTATTTTACTGAGCCATCTCCCCAGCCCCTGTAGTGTTTGTGAGATAAAAGTTTACCATGTTTTTTGCTGTGGGGACTTTATATTTTCCCCTGGTTTGTTAAAATATATTAAGGAATTTTATTTTATTTTTATTTATTTAATTTGGTGGATCCAGGGATTGAACTCAGGCTCTTGTGCTTGCCAGGCAAGCGCTTATTCTACTGCACTATCTTCCCGGCCCTTAAGGAATTTTAAAAAATAAAATATACCAAGTAATTGCCAGGCAAGGTAATGCTCTCCTGTTATCTCAGCACAGGGGAGGCTGAGGCAGAAGGATCATTTGGAAGTTGAGCTTACCTCCTGAACAGTATAGGAAGACCCTCTAAGTGTATAGCCTTTAATGTCTCTAGTCTATTTTACTATTTTTTTTTTTTAAATTCTGGTTTCTTTCTTTTTTTTTTTTTTTTTTGGTGGAACCGGGGATTGCACTCAGGCCCTTGTGCTTGCCAGGGAAGCACTTATTCCACTGAGCCATCTCCCCAGCCCCTTATTTTTCTGTATTTTTTTTTAGGGAAGAGTCTACAAGGTGTTCAGGGTCTCACTACTAGATGAGACTTGTGGGCCGGGGAGATAGCTCAGTAGAATAAGCGCTTGCCTGGCAATCGCAAGGGCCTGCGTGCAATCCCTGGTTCTGAAAAAAAAAAAAAAAGTAGAAATGGACTCAGGCCCCAAAACAATGAGGTAAGATAAAAGAGGATAGCCCGAGCCAAGAGGCTGGGGAGGTGAGTGTGGAGGCCAGGTAGGGAAGCTGGAGAAGCCGATGGCCACTTACCCAGTCTCTTTACTTAATACTTTGAGGGGCTGGTGAGATGGCTCAGTGGTCTAAAGCACCTACTTAGAACAACCTGTAGCAAAGCACAGGGACCGCGGTTCAATCCCCCAGCACCACATGCCAGCCAGCCCCGCCCCCTGGTGGGCTGAGCTGGCCACACACACACACACAAATAAATAAAAATTAAAAAAAAAAAAATACTTTGAGACACGATTTCACTAAGTTGCCCAGGTTGGTGCTAAATGTGTAATGTTGGGGTTGGGGAGATAGCTTAGTAGAATAAGTACTTGCCTGACAAGTGCAAGGGCCTGAGTTCAATGCCCAGTTCCGCAAAAAAAAAAAAAGTGTGATATTCCTGCTTCAGCCTGAGTTGCCAGGATTATAAACTTACCTTTTTTTTTTCATTTTATGTACCTGGTACAAGGTCTCACTACATATGTTGGACTCCTAATGATCCTCCTGTTTTCAGCTCCCCAGTGCTGGGATTACAGGTGTGCACCAGCACGCTGGGACTCATTCCCAGCTCAGCATACCCCAGGGAGGGGCAGGGATGGCGCAACATGTCGTACCAGGGATTGAACCCTGGTCCCTGTGCTTGCCAGAGCAGGTGCTTATGCCGCTGAGGTATCTCACTGGCCCATGGGATTACAGATGATGTATCCAAGACCATAATCTTTTTTTTTTTTTTTTTGCAGAACCGGGGATTGAACTCAGATTCTTGCATTTGCCAGTCAAGCGCTTATCCTACTGAGCCATCTCCCCGGCCCCTCAAGACCATAATCTTTGGGGCTGGTGAGATGGCTCAGTGGTCTAAAGCACCTACTTAGAACAAGCTTAGCAACGCACAGGGACCGCGGTTCAATCCCCCAGCACCACATGCCAGCCAGCTCCGCCTCCTGGTGGGCTGAGCTGGCCACACACACACACACACACACACACATAAATAAATAAAATTAAAAAAAAAATGTTTAAAAGACCATAATCTTTGAAGCAAGCCGTATTTCCATTTGCTGTGAAAGACTAAGAATGTACAGCATAGGAAGGATCTTCATGTAGGTCAGCTTTCTGCTGGGTATGATGGAGCATGCTTGTAACCCTAGTAGTCTAGGAAGCTGTGGCAGGGAGATCACAGACTCAAAACCAGCCCAGGCAACTTAGTTACTTAGTAAGACTTCGTCTAAATAAAAAATAAACAAGGGCTGGGGAAATTGCTCGGTGAGGGCCCTGGGTTCAGCCCCCAAGACTGGGGGACTAGGGGAGAAGTCAGCTTTCACAACTTTTATCACAGGAGGAATGGCAGGCTGGCCACTGACTGCTCCTCACAGAGACAGAGGAAAAATAATACTGCAACAGGCTTCATTAATTACTTAATTTTGTCTTTTTCAGACAGGTTCTTGCTATGCAGCTCAAGATGGCCTTGAGCTCACTTTGTACTCCAGATTAGTCTAGAACTTGAAAGGATCCTTCTGCCTCAGCCTCCCCTGGGAATACAGGTGTACACCACCTCACCTGATACAGTAAGTTCTGAAAAAACACAACTCTGTTTTTGTTTTCACATAAACTTGACAACATACTATACTTACTTGTTAGTTTGTAAAATTGGAAAGACAGTGTTTCCCACACCACAACCAACCTGCAGGTACAAAGAAACTATTAATTCTACAACAGACTCTATTACTATTAATTTCCTGATTCTATATAGTCAGTAACCAACAGTAATTAGCCTTATGCAATTATATTAAGGGGAAAATCAGGTTATTTCCTTTTCTGTGCGGTGCTAGGGGCGGGCTCCAGGGCCTCAGGCATGCTAACTAGGCTAACACTGAGCTACAGCTCTTTGTCTTGACCTCAGGGACCCTTACAGACACCACCACAAAAGGGCTTTCCTTCCTTTTTCTTAGACCCTTGCGCTTGCCAGGCAAGCACTTATCTACTGAGCAATCTCCCCAGCCCAAGACAGGGCTTTCAAACCAGAGGAGAGCTGGTCTAGAAAAAACATGGGCTTTTCTTTTCTTTACCTTTTGAGTTGTAACAAATGGCTCTGTGAATTAAATTTTTTTCTTTTTTTCTTTTTCTGTCTTTTTAGAACAGGGTCTCACTAGGCAGTTCAGGCGGCTGCCCTTGAGCTCACTTTGTTGCCCAGACTGGTCTCGAACTCATGGCAATTTTCTGCCTCAGCTTCCCGAGTGCTGGGATGACAGGTGTGTGCTGCCACACCTGGCTTGAGGAAACACTTCCCTACTGAGCTCCTCTTTATAATTATTGAACAAAGAGATCAAGTTGAAAATTTACAAAAGGAGAAGCCTCACAACCCTGTTTTAAACATAGAGCTGGGTGGGATAATAAAAATAGTAACAATTTACTGAGGATTTACTATATACCTGACATTCTTAGCCATTTCATACACATTATCTCCATCTCAGCCATTACAAAGCTGAGGGGCTTGTGCAAGACCACACCAGAGGGGCTGTGTGCAGTGTGACAGTTAACCCCACTACCAGGACAACGAAAGGAGGTTACCTCAAGAATTCGGTAGGTGGCCGAGGATCCAGGCAGCTTGTCAGCACACATTTGCAGGGGGCTTGATTTCTGAGTCTGCCCCTCAGGGGCTGTCTGCGTTTCACATCTCAGGCTGGCTGAGGAACACGAGCGTTGTTCTGTTGTCAAGCCAGGTCCACCCTCAGTGTTTCGGCAGTCAGAGAGCCCACCTTTCTCGGTCTCCAAGAACAGATCCTTCAAGTGATTTTGGTTTGGCCGAGGTGCCAGCTCAGGGAACTCCGTAAAAAGCCAGTGTCTATCCTTGAAAAACCCATTTTCGTGAACTTTGTAGAAGTCATTCCAATATTTATGGGCATTAACCTCATAATCAACTGTAAACGTTTAAAATTTTTATTAGTTAGATCTCAGAAACTTATTTATACCCAATGTCAACTGGCGTGCTGCAAAGACGCAGTAACACCTGTCACTAACGGCTCCGGCCACTAATGTGTAGAAGCTGGCTACTTCAAATCTGGTTCTACGCAGTTGTTTTTCTTTTTTTTTTCAGTGCAACTTTTTTTTTTTTTTTTTTTTTTTAATTTATGTGTATATGTGTGTGTGTGTGTCCAGCTCAGCCCACCAGGGGGCGGGGCTGGCTGGCATGTGGTGCTGGGGGATCGAACCGCGGTCCCTGTGCTTTCCCGAGCTTGTTCTAAGCAGGTGCTTTAGACCACTGAGCCATCTCACCAGCCCTTCAGTGCAACTTTTAAGCGGAGTGTAAATAAGGTAAAAAGCACAGCCTCTAACACGTTCACCCGATGACGCGGTGGCCATCAACAGGACCCAAATTCCACCAGCAGAAAGCAGTCCCTTTCCCCCACACAAGCCCCGCACCCGCCCCGCGGCGCCCGCGCGCCCCACCAAGCCGAAGGGCGCCGCCCCCGCTCGCCCCGGCCGAGGTGCCGCGGTCCGCCCGGCCCACCTTGCTTCTCGGCGCACACGCGCTGGGCGCTGTTCTCCTGCACCTTCCTCTCCGCCGCCGCAGCCTGCTCTTCCGTCCACTCCACGTTGTCCCTGCGAAAACCAAGCGCGCTCAGGGCCCGCTCTCGGCCGGGCGCGGCTGCGGGCGGCGAGAAGGGGCCGGGGCGCAGCGTCCGGGCGGCGGGGCGGCAGGACGAGCGCCGCGGCCCCAGCGGGCGGGCAGTTACCAGGCGTTGTGGTGGAAGACGTGCGACGGGTCACTCAGGAAGCGGCTTCCGAACTGCTCCCTCCTCTGGCCCGGCCCGGCGGGCGCACCCTCAGGGTCCTGGGCAGCCATGCCACCGGAAGCGGAAGCGCCTTCCTCCCGTCTCGCGAGAACTCCGGTCGACCACGCCCCTTCCGGAAGGTGCGGCCTCCGGGCGGAAGGCGGGGCTGTCCGGGGCGGCTTCTGGGCGCCGGCTCCCCGCGCCGCCAGGGCCCGAGCGGGGCGCTCTCTCCCGGCCTTTCGGAAGCGCTCGTCCTGCTACGGCTCCTGTTGCTCGCTGCGTGGCCCAGCCGGGCTCCAGCCCGCCGCCCTGCGGTCTCGGCCCCCCGAGTGCTGGGGTGACCGGCCAGCCGCGCCGCGCGAGGCTGGGGCTGCGGGGGTGCTGGCGCCCGGCCGAGGTCGGGGCTGTGGGCGTCCGCATTGGGGGGATGTGCAATGAATTCGGGCAATCGAGGTTTAGCAGTCAGCTCGGGCCGGGGAGATGGCTCAGGGGAGTGAGCGCGTCCCTGGCAAGCGCGAGGGCCTGAGTTCAATCCCCGGTCCCGCCAAA
>NW_004524609.1:1842792-1846401 GCF_000260255.1 Octodon degus | reverse complement strand
GCAAGCACAAGGGCCTGAGTTCAATCCTTGGTTCAAAAAAAAAAAAAAAAAAGAACCGGGGCCTTTGCACTTACCTACATATCCACCACTTTTAAAATGTTATGCTTGTTTTTGAGATGGGCTAGCAGGCTGAAACTCAAAGTTGTTATATTTCTGCCTCAGCCTCAAAAAGTACAGTGCTGGGACATGCACCATCATGCTTGGCTTCATGTACCTACGTCTAGAGGTAAATGCAAGGGTAAAAGTGACATTACTAGCAGGGCATGATGGTGAATGCCTGTAATACCAGCACTCAGGAAGCTGAGGCAGGAGGATCGCTGAGTTTGAGGCCAGCCTGGGCTAGAAAGTGAGCTTAAGGCTAGCCTGGACTACACAGACCCTATCTAACCCCCCCAGGAAACCCCAAGACGCCAGACGTTATTTTTCCCACCAAAGAAGTGGGAACAAGCTGTACGCTCTCTGATAATGAAGACAAAGAATGTTATTTAGAAAGTAGTGAAGAACATACTTTACAAAACATACTTGTGTCATTCTCATGATTTTTTGGAGCATTTTGAACAAAAGCGCCTTTCCAAAAACCAAGTACAAGGATTGCTACTGTTTCACAAGACCAGCTCTTTGCACATGTGATGGTTGATTAGCACTTAGTTTTGACATGTTCTTTCGTGTAAGGGCTTTTTCTCCTCTTCCTCATTAAAAGGAAGAATGTGTTCCCTTTCTGTGTGATCCCTTTCTTTCTGCAGTTCCACTGCGTGTTTTCCGCCGAAAGCTGGACCTCTGCCTTCACTTGAAACGCTTGAAGCTAATTTATTAGTTGTAATAATTGAAGGCATTCAAAACGTCCAGGCTTTGGCTCTTCTTGGTGACTTTTTAAAAAGTATCCTGAAGATGACTTTATACAGATATTTTGGCCTATAAAATTTAATTTTGGCCTGTTAACACCCCCCCCCCCTCTTCTTGATGCTTCTAACGCAGGATTTTAGAAGGTTGGCAGAGAGGTCTGTGGGTTCTTGTGTCCCACGTCCTACTACACTGTTCCAGAGGTGCCGGGGGTCCCTCTGGTGGTGACTAGGAGAACTTCTAGTTCGGCGGGTGGCTTGGTTTCAAAGCCAAAGGTTAATTTAAGAACTCAGGCTGAATTACTCCCTTGGGTGTCAGCCCAGCACAAGGCAGTTAATTGTTTCACGCTTTTCTTTCATGTCCAGCCAGTGAGACTTCTGGGCTGTTGAAGCATGTGTCGCAGGACAGATCTGGGGAACGACCCTGGGGCCCTAATTTGCGCTGCCTGAAGTTTCATAGGACCTGGACTGCCTGCTAGCAGCCCTAGATAATTACATAAACTGGTTCAACAACTTTAAAAATAGCTTGTGCTTTTTTTTTTTTTTTTTTTTTAACATTAGGATTTTTTTTTGTTTTTGCATATGTATGCAATACACAATAGTGATATTAATTTGGGGAATTGGTACAAAAATGTGGCATGTCTAGATCATTTGGTCCTTTTATTCTGCTCCCCCTTATTGTGTGCTTTTTTCTTATGGCAAAGGGAATGTTCATTACAAAATACTTTGAAGGTATAGCTACAATGAAAGAAAATATCCCACCATCCATTTAACTCATTAACACTTTGCTTTATGTCCTTTCTTTTGAGCCTTTCCCTCCTAATTTAAACAAATGTTAAAAGAATTTCAGTTTGGCGTGGTGGTGCATGCCCGCAATCCCAGCACTGGGGAGGCGGAGGCAGGGATATCCTTGCAAGTTCGAGACCAGGCTGGGCTACAAAGTGCGCCCCAGCCCAGCCTGAGCTGCCTAGCAAGACCCTGTCTCAGAAAGACAAAAGAATTGCAGAACAAGCCATTTGGTGCTGCTTTCCCCTCTGGGCCGAGCCCTGCGGCCAGGGCCTTCACTCTGAGCTACATCCTCGGCCTTTCTTATTTTCTGTTCTGTGACGGGTGCTCCCAGGTGTGAATTCTGGTCCGTCCCCCAGGCTTGGGCCACCACGCCTGGGTGCGCCCAGTTTGTTAGGGTTCTGTCAGTACGCGTGTGCCTCTGTGGCATGGTCACCCACATACGCTCAGCAGCCACCTCCCCCATTAACGCAATTATTGTCTTTTTACTTTTTTATTATTATTTTATTGAGAAACAGCAATGAGACAATTCCAAAACCGATTAATAGGACAGATTCAATAATTAATACATTGCACATTGTTATTTTCTTAGTGTTTATCCGTAGTACAAGATGCAGACAGAATATCCTGTACAAACACTATTAGTACAAATCCTTCTTCTCATTGAATTAAGCAAAAGCAGCTGTATATCTATCCTAATTATTCTGCATATACAGATACAAAATGGTCCTTCCTTTGTGTCCCCTTATTTTGTTTAGTCCTGTCAGAAGTGGGTATTCCATTGACATCTAAATACTATAGGTGCGTGAATTCAGCAAAACAATCCAACACGGTCTAGCAGTCCACAAAAGTAGTGGGTTATCCACAGAAGTTGTTGACTTGAGCCTTTCAAAGCTCTGCATATTAATATGGTTTACTTTATATACCTTCTTTTTATACTTTTCTGCTGGATGGTTAAGACCAAGATAAAGCAAGTTTTACTTTTTTATTATTTTATTAACAAGAAATGTAACTTTTGTATCTGCCAAGGTCAGTCAGATCCCTTCAGGATTTACCCTGCAACCCTGTACCTCAGATTGCAGATCCTTTGTCAGGGTCACCCATGTGGATTAGTCAGTCACGGCCACTGCTTGACCAATCTCTCTGTGAAAGCCTGAGAGAATGTTTTCTCTCCAGGTGACCCTCCTTAGGCGCACTCTGCATCATCGATCACATTGCTCTGTGGTCCTATAAGCTCCTTGATCAGAAAATTTGGGACACAACTGAGTTATAGGATGTTACAGTATATGTTCTCCTATGTCCTGAGTCTTCGCTGACCTTGAAAGGCTGGGGCCAAAATCTTGGCTGTCCTTGCAGCCCTTGTAGTTCTCTAATTTTTGGTCTGCAAACTTAGGTTGTTAACCCTCCAGAAGAGAAGCTTATTATTACTCTATATCTTTTTTTTTTAAATGCAGGGCTTCAATTTTTTTTTTAAATCTTTTTTATTTTTTATTTTATTTTATTTTTTTGGTGGAACTGGGAGTTGAACTCAGACCCTTGTACTTGCCAGGGAAGCACTTATTCCACTGAGCCATCTCTCCAGCCCCTATTACTCTATATCTTATGCAATTGGGTTTAACTTCGCTATCTGTCTGAATATCAAACATCTTAGGTATAAGATGGAACAGTTATGTTACCTAAACAGTTAACGTGTTTTCCATCAAGTATTGATACGTTAAACATTAAGTCCATATAGAATATGGAGATAAACATTTAAAAAATGAAAAATATTCAAAGAATATGAATAAGCAGTTACATATTTTTACACAGAAATTTAGAAATCTAACCATATACAGCATTGTAGCAGGACAGTCCTGTGACTTTTTTTTCTTTTTCTTGTCTTTTTTTCATTTATTACCCATTAAAAAAGAAAAGAAAACTTTTACTTGTGAGACACTATGGTAATAATTGGTGTGTCATGACAAGAAGTACGCATTTAGAAGAC
>NW_004524609.1:1840999-1842385 GCF_000260255.1 Octodon degus | reverse complement strand
TTTTGCGGAACCGGGGATTGGACTCAGACCCTTGCGCTTGCCAGGGAAGCGCTTATCCTACTGAGCCATCTCCCCGGCCCCAAGTTTATCATTCTTTATAGCTGAGTAATATTCCATTGTATAAAAATACCACATCTTTTTCATCCATTCCTCAGGCGATGGGCATCTTAGTTGCTTCCAAGATCTGGCTATCACAGATTGAAGAATATGAAACGCTTCACGAATTTGCATGTCATCCTTGCGCAGGGGCCGCGCTAATCTTCTCTGTATCATTCCAATTTCAGTATGTGTGCTGCCGAAGCGAGCCCCGATTATTGTCTTTTTATAAATTTCGACATGGTCTTGCTAAATCACCCAGGCTGGTCTTGAACTCTCAATCCTCCTGTTTAGTCCTCCTAGCATGCTGGAATTGCAGCCATGTGCCTCTGATCTACCGCTTGTAGCTTGTTAACATAATAATTGTTTGAGATATTTTTTACAACGTCATTGTCATGGTCCAGTATTGTTTCATGTAGCTATATCATGACATGTTGAACAATAAAGCTACTTTTAAGTTTCTCAGCTGGGGAGGTGATTATGTACCTGTAGTTCTAGCTACATAGTAGGCTGAGGCAGGAAGGTGGTTGAGTCTGAGCTGCAGGCCAGCTTGACCAAAAGAGTGAGAACATTTTTGGCCTAGAGCTCTGGGCGATGTTCCTGTCTCAGCCTCCCATGTGCTGGGATGCCAGGTGGGCTCTACCATGCTCAACTTTGTCATTTATGATTCGGCACTGCTTAAAGCTGTGCCCATAGAAAAGGCTTCTGTTTCTCTCCTGTGTAGGAATTCAGTTGCATTTAGAACTGAACCTACTTAATGGCTAAGGAAGGAGAAATGGGTCCACACACGGGTGCACTGCCGTCTAGAGTGGGTCAGCGGCCGGCTTGTAAATTTTGGAGACCAGACTTGGGAGGGTGAAGCAGGACAGTTGTGCCGCTGAGGCAGGCACGAGGTGCATAGCTCAAGGCCAGCCTGGACAGTACAGGAAGACGGGCTGGGAAGATGGCTCAGGGGAATAAGCGCTTCCCTGGCAAGCGCAAGGACCTGAGTTCAGTCCCCGGTTCTGAAAACAAACAAACAATAAAAGAAAAACCAAAAACATGACCCACCTCCTTGTAACTAATTTTGCATATCCATGGTTATTTCTTCAGAATTAACTTTGAGAAGCGAAGTTGCTGCGTCAGTGGTCTCACTCATTATGTAGCCCAGGCTGGTCCCAAACTCATGGCAAGCCTTCTGCCTCAGCCTCCCGAGTGCTGGGATTTCAGGTGTGCCCCACCACACCTGGTTCCTTTTCTTTTTTCTGATCATGTTTCTCTCTCTCTCTCTCCTCTTTTTTTTTTTTTTTT
>NW_004524609.1:1839033-1839549 GCF_000260255.1 Octodon degus | reverse complement strand
ACATGCCAGCCAGCCCCGCCCCCTGGTGGGCTGAGCTGGCCACACACACACACACACACACACACACACAAATAAATAAAATTAAAAAAAAAAAAGAGAGATGGGAAGAAACTGCTCAGAAGGAAAGTGGAACTAGGGAAAGGGAAGGGGAAAATATAAATGAGAAAAGAAGGATAAAATGGAAACAAATTTCGTAAATAATGAGAGGAAGAGGGTTTGAAGCGGGGGGGGGAGACAAATCCAGGTATATGATGTACAGGTACAAATACCCCATGATGAATATTGTAGGAGTCCCCTCCAGGTTCTTGTCTTGGTCCAAGAAGTCAATATTTGTAATCCCAAAGATACATTATTGGAATCCCACCAAGTTAATTCCAACCTACCACCCCCAGTGCAACCCACAGCGAAAGTAAAGACATGGAAACATATTTGTAATTATTGGGGAGCCAAGGGGCCCTAAGTGCAGCCACAAAGATGGCTTTCTGGAACAAAGAGACTGACCCACGGTCATACTGG
>NW_004524609.1:1835549-1837110 GCF_000260255.1 Octodon degus | reverse complement strand
GTGGGGGTGGGGGTGGGGGTGGGGCAGCAGAACACAGCTGGAACTAAGGGCAAGGCGTCCACTGACTTGAGAAGATTTAGGCAAAGAAAACCATTTTACGAGTTAGGCTTTTTTTATTGGTTGCAATTCAAAAGATGTCAAAATTTCCAGCTGCTAAGAATGTACTAGAGAAAAGCAAGAAACCATAATTTTGATAATTATGAAAAAGTAGTCTTCGATGAGCTGTTTAGAAAATGTAGAAATTTCACTGGCGAAATCCTTTGAAACTTTTCCGTTTTCTTTTTCTGTCCCTCTCTGAGTCATACTCACTGGTATCCGACGAGGAAGAGAACTCGGAGTGGGGGCAGGAATTCCTGTGCACGTAAGTGTCAAACAACCTTAAGTCCTTCGCAGAAAGTAACTCTTGGCAAACATTCCAGGACCACGTATAGGTAGAAAACGTGTCATAAAAAGACTCATTTTTAGTGTCTATTCCAATCAAATCCCCTCGGATCTTCTGCCAGAGATTGAGCATTCCTTTCTGGTGTTCAAGGGCAATTCCTAAATGGTAGGTGTCTGTAGCTCTCTTCACCTGCAACAAGAGAACACAAGTTCACCTGCTCAGCTGAAGGTAGTTCACCTGTTATCTGAATATAAATGACATTATGGCTTGTGTCCAGATGTCCCCCCAGAGCCTCATGTGGTCACAGTGGGTCGGCTCTGAGGGTGTAGTGCTGGGACTGATTCAGGATGCAACGCGGGGCTTAAGGTCGTGGGTGCTAGCTGCCTCCCAGGGAGTAAGAGCGTGGTACCTCCCAATTGATAAAGATTCAGGCAAAAGGCACCCCTGAGGGGATGGGGCGGCGGATGTAAGGATAAGGTACAGGGGTTTACATGAAAGCCACAGAAACCTTTCTTCCTTCAACGTTGAGAGTTGGGTATTTTGTCTCAGCAACAAGAAAAGCAGCTAAGACAGTCATCCTCAACAAGTACAATGCATGTTTAAATTTTAAAAAAGTATTACAACGAAAGACAGTGCCATGAACCCCAGCCCCCCGCCGGATACTCCCCCTTGCCTCGCTTTATCCCACTGTTCATGCCACTTTCTGAGGCTGTTCTAGCAGCTGGCTTTGTGGATGTCTTTAGTCGCACTGTTGTGGCTACTTCAGCGTCCTGTGTCAGTTTGCAGATTTTGCCTTTGCAGGTCATTTCTGTGGGGAAGACCAGGAAAGAGCTGGCTCTGGTCAATGGGGTCGCTGGGGAGGCACTGAAGAGCTTTTCACGGCCTGCTCTTCTGGTAGGTGGCTCTGGGCAGTGTGCACTACAGTTGTGATTTTCCTTGGAAAGACACTCCTGAGAGAGCACCTCAGAACTGCTCCACGAAGTTGCAGAAACAACGGGATAGGTGTCCTCGGAGGAGGAGGTTTTCTGGGCTGGAGAAGCCGGGGAGGTGAGGGAGCAAGCTGCTCACGCCTGCGGGGCGCTTGGGCTCAGTGGGGCCGCCTGGGCCTCTGGAGATGCGCATGCTGGGTGCCGATGCCGGCCACCGCTGAGCCCGCTCTGCACTGGTTACCCCTTGGCA
>NW_004524609.1:1830199-1835379 GCF_000260255.1 Octodon degus | reverse complement strand
GGAGGCGCTGGGCCCGATCGTGGGTGAGCCAGAGTGCTGGCAGCGCCAGGGAGAAAGCACGGAGAAGTCCACAGGTCCTGTGCACGGCGGAAATAGCGTGAAGCTTTACTCCAAAGCGACCCTTCCACCCAGCAGGCTAGAGCTGGAGAAGTCGTTCTGTTTGGTGCTCACTGAATGATTTTTTTTTTTTCCTGGCTCAGGCTGCCTTAAGGGCGGGTCTTAAAGGCAGGTGAAAGTGGGGATCAAATTCGGTATCCTGCGCCTGACTGCATTTGCATGAGCAGGCGCTTAAACAACTGAGCTAAAGAGCAGGCTCCCATGCGCACTGTATTTGAGCGGGCTTAATCAGGAGCGGTCACGGCTTATAGCCAGCCCCACCAGCCGTCCCCCAAAGCGTCAGGCAGTCGCAGGTGGGGCTGGATCCGAGTGTGATGTGGGACCAGAGGCGCGCTGTTACTAAAGCAGTCCACGGCTTGGTGCCCCAGCTGGTGTGAGTGCTACTCATCCCACGGACAGGTAGTCTGGCTGTGATATAAGGGACAGAAAGAGGGTCCCTGGCTGTCTCGTCACCTGAGCCTGCTGCCTTGCTGGCTTCTGCCCGCCACGAGCTGCTTCCTGTGTCATGACACCTGCCCTGGAGCCAGCCAGCTCTGGGCTGAGGCCTCTGCGAACTGTGAGCCAAATCAACCTTTCCTCCTTTAACTTGGGTGTTGGATATTTTGACCCAACAACAAGACAAGTACTAAGAAAGGGGTCATTTTGGCAGGGGTTTAATCATGTAAAGTGAACAATAGGACAAGGACAGAAAACCGTCAGGGTTTCCAGCGTTTCTCTGCCACGGTGACTGAGTGAAAGAGAGCCGCAGAAGGCAGGCGTGCAGAGGTGCAGACTGGACGCAGAACGCTTTCTCTGAGAAGTTTACGCTCGGGCTGGGGAGGACATGGGGCCCCATCCTCAAGAGTGAAAAGCTGCGCCCAGGGTGTGTGGCTTTCGAAGGCGGCTGGACCTGAAAAGTTGTTTTTTTTTTTTTTTTGAAAAGTTGGTGTTGAGTCCAGCCATCTGCTCAAATCCAGAGATCAGTGGTCTGATTACTTTTCCTCTGTCCCATATGAAAGGACATTCTTTGGCTAGAATAATTGCGACAGTCTGGGGCACATGGGCAGAGTGGCCTCCAGAGTCCGGGTTGGGGTCCCTGACTCATCACAAACCACAGGCCCCAAAGCGTCGCTGGACCCCAGGACTGCAGAGCTGAAAGGAAATCACTTATTCAGAAATACAGAAAAGTTTTTGAACTAATTGTTTTTCTTCACTGGACTTTGGGTTTTACTTCCCTTTTGTCTTTCTCCCACACCCAGCTTTTTTTTTTTTTTTTTTTTTTTTTCCAGAACTGGGAATTGAACTCAGGCCCTTGCGCTTGCCAGGCAAGCACTTATTCTACTGAGCCATCTCCCCAGCCCCTCCATCCCCAGCTCTGTTTTGCTCTATTTTTCTTTTTATTCCTTTTCTGTTATTTTACCTAGTTCTATTGATTCCCTTTCACTCCTTAATAGACCCTCTATCTAATTTTTCTCTCCTCTTTCCCTTCTTCCATTGCTTAATTTTTAAAATTTTGCTTTTCCCACCCTTTTCTTCTTGCCCCTTCAGTCTTTACTAGTGTAACAATTACACTTTTTTTTTTTTTTATGTATTTAGTAGAGGGTCTACAGGGTCTAACTACACAGATCAGACTTGGAGTGAGCCTCCTGTTTTTAGCCTCCCAAGCGTTGGGATTACAGGCAAGCACCACCACGCCCAGTCTCAGTTGCTGTCTCAGTGCCCCAGGGGTGGGGCCAGCATGGCACTCTGGGGATTGAACCCTGGCCCCGTGTCTGCCTAAGCAGGCGCTTTAGTCCACTGAGCTATCTGGCTGGCCCATGCTTTATTAATGCTATGCTGTTACTGCTGAATTCTTTGTTAGCAGTGGTATAGTTATACTTAGGAGATATTTACTGCATATCTATTTCATTTAACTTAGTTTTTACACTATAAATATAGATCTTTTCTATGGTAAAAAGTAGCATGTTTTGTTTCTTTTTTTTAAGGATTAAAAAAACCTTTTATTTATTCATTTGGTACAGGGTCTCACTATGGGGTTCAGATGGTAGTGAGCCTCTTGTCTCAGCCTCCCAGTGCTGGGATTACAGTTGTGTGCCATCATGCCCCTTCAGGGCTGGCATGGCATGCAGTACTGGGGATTGAACTTGGGATCTTGAGCTTGCCAGGCAGGCACTTAGACCACCAAGCTTCTCCCCAGCCCTATGTTTCGCTTCTTTCTTTCTTCCTTTTTTTTTTTTTTTTTTGGAGGAACCGGGGATTGAACTCAGGCCCTTGCGCTGGCCAGGCAAGCACTTATTCCACTGAGCCATCTCCCTAGCCCCTATATTTTGTTTCTTAAAGCATATCAATATTCAGTTTTCTGGAGATGGTGATATAGGTGCCTGCCTGGAAAGTACGAAGTCCTAAGTTTGATCCCCAGTACTGTAAACAACAACAGCAACAAAAATCCAGTTTTTCTTTGATGCTGTTTTTGTTGCTGCTGCCAGAGTAAAGTAATTGTTGCTATGGACTGGGATTCTCCAGTGTCTGGATTGCCTTTTGTTCATTCCCAGAAGACCATGTGCAGGGTCAGCTGCACCCTTCCCTCTAAAATTAATGGACAGGGTCAGAGCTTAGGATCCAGACAAAGACCTACAATTAGTCGTGCCGGGATTGTTACTTAAAATCAGATAGTAACTAAAGGGGTCTCCATAGTGCTGCGGCAACAAAGTCTTCTCCACTATAACCCACACATAAATATCAGCACACACACACACACACACACACACACACACTCCCACACACTCCCACACACTCCCACACACGGACACACTCCTCCTTCAGAAACTATCAAGCCCCTCAAAGGCCATCCGTGGGGCATGCAGAGAAAGGAAATTAGTCATATAGCTGAAGCATTTAAAATTATTGAAGAGATTTAAAAAAATTAATAAGCTGCTTGGTCAAACCAAAGAAGATAAAACTAAACAGATAAAGGACTTAATGAACAAAGTGATCAATCAGTTTATAGAAGACACTAATAAAAATCTAGTTGAGACAAAATCATATAAATGACCAGTTTGCAAGTAGCTAGAGTCCATGAAATGGTACCAAGAAGAAATGCAGAGTAAAAATTTTAATGAAAGCATGAGCAGAAAATTGATTAACTGAGATGATGTCAATATACCTTAAAAATAAGAGATCACAGAACAACAGCTGCCAGAGAAAAAATAAGACCAGTGTGAGATTACTGGAATTAGTAAAAACTCAAAAGACATCATAAATGGCATCAAAATCCTGCTTATACAAATAGGAGCAGCAAACTTTCCAATTATGGGGCAGAAATTTAACATACCGATAAGTGAGGCATATAGAACCCCAAATAGCCATGATCGGAAATAACAACTTTTCAGGTGGATGTGGTGGTGAATACTCGTAACCTCAGCATTCAACAGGCTGAGGCAGGAAGATCTCTGTGAGTTTGATTTTTTTTTTTTTTTTTGGTGGATATGGGGATTGAACTCAGGCCCTTGCATGTGCCGGGAAAGCACTTATTCTACTGAGCTATCTTCCCGGCCCCCTGTGAGTTTGAGATGAGCAAAGACAACTAATTAGAATTATAGCAAACTTCTCAACACAAGCCTTACTAGGTCAGGGGATCTTGGAGGGATGTGTTTTAAGCCCTAAAAGAAACAACTTTTACAATAGACTGATATATCCTGCAAAACCATCTTTACAAATTGATAGAGAAATAAGATATTTAATAAATTTAATCAATTTATGATCAGTCTGGCCAAATAGCTCAGTGGATTAAAGCACCTGCAAGCAGGCTCAGGGGCTGGGGGTTCGATCCCTGGTCTTGCTGAGCCAGCCCCGCCCTTGGGGCACATGACGGCAATTGAGACTCAGGCGTGGTGGCACGCACCTGTAATCCCAGCTCTTGGGAGGCTGTAAACAGGCGGATCACTATGAGTCCCATCTAGTAGTGAGACCCTGAACACCCTGTAGACCCTTCCCTAAAATATAGAAAAAAAAATTATGATCACCAAAACAGTACTCTAAAAATGATTGAAGGACACCCTAGAAAAAGACAATGAGGTCAGTGATGCCAAAATGTTTAGCAGAGTGACTATACTAGGCAGAATGAGCAGTTAAACAAAAAAAAATTAATAGGAATCAGCAACAGGAAAACAATACAATGTAAGGCATAAATTAATACCTTTCCCTAGTAACTTTATTTGTTTTCTAAATACTTTGTTTATTTTTTAAAGATATATTTGGTTGTTACAGGGTCTTATTATGCAGCTCAGACTTGTAGTGATCCTCTTGTTTTCTGCCTCCTCAGCGCTGGGATTCAGGCCTCTATGCCTGGACTCTGGGGTCAGGGCTGGCACAGCATGTGGTGCCGGGGATTGAACCCTGAGCTCGCCTAAGCAGGTGCTTTAGTCTGCTGAGCTACCTCGCTGGCCCCTCACTAGTAACTGTAGATGTGAATGGTTTTGATTTCCCAATCAAAAGACAGATTGGCAGAATGGATCAAGAAACAAAACTCAACAATATGTAGCACGCAAGAAACATTTAATTCAGGGGCCAGGGAGATAGCTCAGTGGAATAAGCACTTGCCTGGCATGCTCAAGGACCTGAGTTCAATCCCCGGTTCCGAAAAAAAAAAAAAAAAAAAAGAGAGAGAAAAAGAAAAAGAAACATTTAATTCAAAAATAAATTCATAAGACAGCACAAGATGAGATGCCTTACAACTGTGGGAGGGGCGGGTGCTCCTGCTGTGAACCAGACCTAAAGACCTAAAGGCCAAACAAATGCTAAACGAGTAGCACCTGGGATTGATATTTTAAATAGGTATCATCACCTGGAAAGACCCAAGTCAGTCACTAGCCCAACCCCCAACAGAAAGAGACCCTATCCGTATTCCAGCCCCCAACAGGGAAAGACGCTGTCCAATATGTAATCCTATTGGTTGACCATAGTTTTGTCCCACCTCTTGCCCACCTAAGTGAGTTCCCATTCTCTCTACCTTAGCCCCACATGGTTTTACACTATAAAAGTCCCTGGAAGAGACAGCTTCCCGGGGAACTACCTGCTCGGGGGGG
>NW_004524609.1:1821818-1829894 GCF_000260255.1 Octodon degus | reverse complement strand
TGTGGTGCTGGGGGATTGAACCGCGGTCCCTGATGCTTTTGCTAAGCTTGTTCTAAGTAGGTGCTTTAGACCACTGAGCCATCTCTCCAGCCCGCATAGGTTATAAATTAAAGGCTGGAAAACAAAAATAGTACATGCAACAAGAACCCCCACAAGCAGGAGTGGTTATTCTATACTCAGACAAAATGGATTTCAAGCCAAAAGTGATCAAAAGAGACAAAAGGTCACAACATACTTGTTAAGAGAAGAATTCAACAAGAAGTGATAACAAATATCCCCCTTGAATACTGGGGCACTCCACTTTATACAACGAACACTACTGGAGAGAAAGGGTCAGAGAAACATCAGTACAACTGTGGTGGGGGACCTTAATGTGCAGCTGTTACAAATGGACAGATTAGGCCAAGTATCACCAAAAAACAATTTGAGAGCTGAAACAAACTTGCCAACAAATGGACTTAATAGATATATATATAGAGAGAGAGTGTTCCAGGGCTGGAGAGATAGCTCAGTAGACTAAGCACTTGCCCGGTAAGCTCAAGGTCCTGAGTTCAATCCTCAGTACCACCACCACCACCACAACAACAACAAACTATAGAGTGTTCCACTCCAAAACAGGAGAGCACATGCTTCTCAGCAGCAGATGTGCTTAAATGAGTGCAAAAGACTCAAAATGATCTCGTCGGTGTTATCAGATAACTTGAATGAAATGAAACAAGAAGTCAATGGCAAAAGAAACCACAGCAACGATACAAACACATGGAAATGAAACAGTACTCTCTGGAATAATCAATGGGCCACAAAAGAAATCAAGGAAGAAATTAGATAGTTCTTGGAATCAAATCCTAAGGCCAGTACAACATGCCAGAACACAATGAACGCAGTCCCAAGACAGAAGGCCTTTATAGCTGTGAAGGCCTGCATCAAAAGAATAGAGCAAGCTCAAGTAACCTAATGCTGCACCTCAAGTTCTTAGAAAAATAAGGACAGTCCAAATCCAAAGCTAGTAGTGAGGAGATTAATAAAACTGAGACTAAAAAAGTCAATGCAGGGCCCGGGGAGATAGCTCAGTAGAGTAAGTGCTTGCCTGGCAAGCGCAGGGTCCTGAGTTCAGTCCTTGGTACTGAAAAAAAAATCAATACAATGAATTAAAGAGTTTCTTCTTTGATAGAACAAACAAAATAGACAAATCTTTAGGCAACTTTATAGCAATAAAGAAAGGAAAGAAGTAAATTTATGTGATTAGAAATGAAAAAGGAGGGGCCGGGGAGATGGCTCAGTGGAATAAGCGCTTCCCTGTCAAGCACAAGGGCCTGAGTTCAATCCCCGGTTCCACAAAAACAAAAAACAAAACCCAAAAACAATAGCATCAAGTAAAATAAATTAATCTAACCAAGAAAATGAAAGACATCTGCAGTGAAAACTACAATACTCTGAAAAACACTCTGAAAAAGAAAATATCAGAAGATGGGATGGTATTCCCCATTCCTGGACTGGCAGACCCAACATAGTGCTTCTAAAACTGTTATAGACTTATTGCAGTCCCAATCCCAATCCCAAATAGTATTACAGAACTAGAGAAAGCAACCCTAAAACTTATATGGAACAAAAAGAGTGCTAGAATTGCAAAGCCAGGTGTGGGCAATGGGGACAAAGCATCACAATTCTAGAGTTCAGGTTTATACTACAAAGCGACTGTGATAAAAACAGCGTGGCACTGGCAAAAATACAGACACGCGGATCACTGGGACAGAGTAAAGGATACAGAAACAAGTCCAGGCACACTCTGCTACTTTATCTGTTTTTTTTCTCATTTATGTATAGTATAGAAATATAGATATGAGACAAAAGCCTAATGTCCCAAGAGAGCAGGGAGCAACAGACACAGCCCAGGGAGAGCTGCTGTTGTCACCTGTAAATTCCCGGAAAGCTGGGATTCAAGGCTGCAGACAACAGCTTCTCCTGCAGGCGCCCTGTCCTTTGATCCCTTGCTTGGGATGTTATCGGCTAGCATTTGTGTGAACCTAGTGTTAGGCAAAGGGTGGAAGTCAATAAGGACAGTAGTTTGTATTCACTTAAGTAATTATATGCATTCCTTAGCCTGCCTTTACCCCTCAATAAATGTGAGATGCTTCTGAGGCTCTGGCCTCACTTGGAGAGAGACTAATCTCAGCGAGACCTCTGAAGCTACATTCATCAGGTCTTCTTGTCGTTTCTTTCGGCACCGACCCGTAACATACAACAGTACAGGGTCTCACCATGCATCTCAGACTCGCAGTGATCCTCCTGTTTTCAGCCTCCCCAGTGCTGGGATTACTGGTGTGTGCCACGATGCCAGGATTCAGTCTCTGGCTCAGTGCATCCTGGGTGCAGGGCCAGTGGGTATGTGGGGCCGGGGATCGAGCCCTGGTCCCTGCACTTGGCAAGGCAGGTGCTTAGTCCGTTGAGAGATATTGCACCAGCCCCATCTGCTACCTTACCTTTTTTTTTTTTTTGTATTTTAGGCAAAGGTCTACAGGGTGTTCAGGGTAGAATGGACTCGTAGCGATCCGCATGTTTACAGTCTCTCAAGAGCTGGGATTACAGGCATGTGCCACCATGCCCAGTCTCAATCACTGTCTCAGCACACCCCAGGGGCAGGGCCAGCATGGCAGGTCAGGGATCGAACCCTGGCCCCTGTGCCTGATTGCAGACACTTTAATCTGCTGAGCTATTTGGCCGGCCCTGCTACCTGATCTTTGATAAAGGGGCCAAACACTTTCACTGGGGAAAAATAGCCTCCTTCAGCAAATGCTACTGGGGAAACCGGCTAATCAAATTCCAGAGTGAACCTAGACCCATATTTCACTGTCTGTTAACAAAGTCACAAAGTGGCTATATGCTCTGCTCAGGGCAGCTAAGATCTGAATGTGTTATATTCCTGCCAGACAGAGCCACCTGTGGTACGTGCACGACTGTTCCACCAGTGCCACTGAGTGACACAAGCTTCCCAATGGGACAGTCACGCATGTACCACTGGTGGTACGAGCCAGAGGGAATGTGTTAAGCTAAAATAAAATGGAACAGAGATTTACATATTAAAATGAAACAATGAAGCAATCCACTGGTGGACAAAATATGTAAAACTCTTGAAGACATATGTTGTGTGTGTGTGTGTGTGTGTGTGTGGTACTGGGGATTGAACTCAGGACCTTGTGCATGCCAGGCAAGTGCTTATTCCACTGAGCTCTCTCCCCAGCCCACTTGAAGACATATTTGTAGAGAAAGACTTTCTGAATAGAATCCTGGTTGCACAAACAATAATACCAAGAATCAACAAGTGGATCACACCCAGTTAAAACACTTCTGTTCGGGGGCTGGTGAGATGTTCAGTGGTCTAAAGCACCTACTTAGAACAAGCTTAGCAAAGCACAGGGACCACGGTTCAATCCCCCAGCACCACATGCCAGCCAGCCCCGCCCCCTGGTGGGCTGAGCTGGCCACACACACACACACACATTTAAAAAACAACAACAACAACAACAAAAAAAAAAACACTTCTGTACAGCAATGGAAACCAACAGAGTGAAGAGCCAGTCTACATAATGGGAAAAATATCTTGCCAGCTACTCCTCAGACAAAGGACTCACATGTAGAGCCTATAAAGGACTAAAAACACTCTTGAAAGCCTCAAATTTAAAGACCCAATTAAAAATAGGTGTCTAAAGTGAATAGACTCTTCTCAGATGAAAAGTGCAAGTGGCCAGTAAAATACATGAAAAAAATGTTCCATGTCACTGGCCAGTTAATAAATGCAAACTCAAACAACACTGAGATTGTATCTTACTTCGGAAAGAATACTTACTCCATCATCAATAAATCAACCAATAGCAAATGTTGGAGGCCATGGGGAAAAAGGTGCCCTTCGTCATTGCTGGTGAGTTTGTAAGTTGGTACAATCACTATGGAAATCGGTATGGAGATTCCTTTTTTTTTCTTTTGTATTTAACACAGCGTCTACAGGGTCTTACTACACAGATCAGACTCGTAGTGATTCTCCTGTTTTTAGCCTCCCAAGTGCTGGGATTACAGGCGCGCACCACCACGCCCAGTTTCATTTGTCATCTCAGTGCGCCCTGGGGCGGGGCCGGCACGGCATGCCAGGGATCAAACCTGGGTCCCTGTGTCTGCCTAAGCAGGTGCTTTAATCCACTGAGCTATCTGGCTGGCTCTTGATTCCTTGAAAAGAGAAATTGTACTTGACCCAGGAATTCTCCTTCTAGGTATCTTCTCAGAAGAGATAAAGATATCATATCCTAGTGACATGTACACACGTATTTTTAAGGCTAAATCTTGGGAATGGCCTATTTGCCTATCAACAGATTAATGAATAAAGAATTTATTCACAATGGGGTACTACTGTGTCATAGAGCAGGATAAAGTAGTCATTTATAGGAAAAGGGCTGCACCCTGAGACCATGACATTAGGGGAAATAAATCGGACATATAAGTGTAACTCTCACATGGGTTCTATGAAGAATTCAGCATAGAAATGACATGCAAAATAAAAGACAGACAAGGGGGAAAAGAGGAAAGAAGTTATTGTAATCTAATATGGCCAATGTAAAGTGTATCTTGGTTTAGTGTAATTATCTTCTGTGTTTTTTATTTTTTTGGCCTGTTGGTCTGGCTGACAATCTGTGTTTATGATAATTAACTTGATAAGGACTTACAAAAAAATTAAACGAGCTTATAAAAGAATTAAATGAGCCTGATGCTGGAAAAACCCCTCAAAAACAAACAAAACGTGATGGAGGGGAAGAGTGAAAACGGAACTGAGATGTGTTGAGCGTACATGGCAATTCCCACAGGTAGTATGAACTTAGCTACTGCAAACACATGCAAATAAGAAAACAATTGTAAAAAAAGCAAGGGAAATGTTTTGTGGGAGATTAATGTCAATTGGTCTTTTTTTTTTTTTTTGTGGTACCGGGGATTGAACTGGGCCTTGTGCTTGCCAGGCAAGCGCTTATTTTACTGAGCCATCTTCCCGGCCCATCAATTGGTCTTTTACTGTAAGAATTTTTAGTATATATATGTCATCTACATCTGGTATCTTGATTTGTGGACTATGATTATTGAAGGATAATGTATGTGAAGATCAGCAAGTCTATACAGTCAACAATACTTCCTGAGTAACTGAACTTAGGAAAAATGGGGTACACCGATGAATGTCCATTCTGTATCTGTGTATTCAAAGTGGTTGGGGTAGATATATAGTTGCATTGTCTTAATGAATGGAATGATTTGTTCTATTGGTGTTTGTAAATAGGATCACAAGTCCGCATCTTGTACAGCAATTAACCACTAAGAATAATATATGCAGTGTATTATTTGTTGAAACTGTACTTCCGATTTGATTTGAAACTGTCTCATTGCTATATGTTTATCAATAAAACTGTAGAAAAAAAAAAAAAAAAAAAAAAACAATACTTCCTGAGCGCAGGTAGGCTAGGAGTTGATAGACAATGCATTGCGTAGGAATAAGGAGGTAATATACAAATGTTATAAACATGTTAAAAATGGACTGACATACTGGGAAGTGTGGGATAGTGGCAGGATGTGTGATGAGGACCCAATTCAACCTCAGACGGGGAGGAGGTGCTGAGTGAAATCCTCACGGATTTGATAAAATCTAGCGAGTAAGCGGAAGTGAGGAGGTGTTCCAGGGAGAGAAGAGCGTGTGACCAAAGGCTGACAGGCTGCCGAACACGTGAGCTCAGGTGCCCAGGTTTGGTGTGGCTGGAGTGCCACATTTGAAGGGGGAGCCGAGGAGCAAGGACAGGGGAGAGACAGACCTGAGCGAGGTAAATCTGCGACCGCCACGTAGTCGAGGAGCGCCCCTCCTCAAGGGAACCACGCTGTGGTGAGCCCTGTTTCTAAGCTAAGTGAGATAACTTCCTCAGGGGCATGCAGGAGAAGACAGAGGGTGCAGGAAAGGCCAGGAGGGAAGCCTTTACTTTTAAGCAGGACGGTGACGCTTTCAGCCCTTCCTGTTGGTCATGAGCAGCTTCGTGCAGTGGGGCTGGAGGGCAGCGCTCCGGAGCTAAGACCCCAGGCTGGAGGCCGGGCTCAGGCACCAACCACGAGCCGCACCAGGGCGGGGGACCCATGCCTTCGTGGGAGCAGGCCTGACAACTGGCCCATCACCAGAAGGGCCAGCTCTGGTGAGCAGTGGACGTGAGAGCAAGGAGTACGGTGGTCCTGGCCCTCTGGCTGGGGGACCCAGCAGAGGTGGCCTCTGGGACGGGGCAGAAGCCCGCCGGAGAGCCACTGGACTGCACATGGGCCCGGCTCGGAGCCAGCTGGATTTTCTGTGCTGTAAGACATGGGCTGGAGGGGGAAGCCAGTGACAGAAGACAGGAGTTCAGGAAAGACGTCTTGGCTAACCGCCATCTAAGGTAAGGAGGGCAGGCTGACACAGTACGGAGGATGCCCTGCCTGCCCCTTGGCCTCGAGGGAGAGCCGGTGCTCTGCTGTGGCCGGGCTACAGGGACACCACACGGTTTCTCTCGTGGCTTCACCTCGCCCCGCGCATTACTGCTGCCCATTTCACTCTCCGGGACTTCTGTCCCCACTCGGACTTCCTGAGGTAGGTGCTGCGCTTTCTCTCTGCGCTATCTCCTAATCTCAGAAGCCTAGATACATGAGTGGACCCGGTGGGATGGAGAGGCGGGATGGAAAGGCGCAGCAAGGAGTGTGGCTGGACAGAGCTCGTCCATTAGTAACAGATCCAAGGGCGGCCAGGAAGATAGCTCAGCGGAATACGTGCCTGCCTGGCAAGCACAAGGTCCCGAGTTCAATCCCTGGTACCACCAGGACGTTAGCAACAGATGCAGAAGGAAGGGCGCAGAGTCAAGGCACTGGGGTTTTGCTCAGGGGAGCACCAGCGGGGAGCACCAGCACTGCTCCGAAGTCAGGACACGGAAGTAGACAGGAGGAGCAGAGCTGTGGTCACAGCCTGCCTTTGGGAGCAGGCCGCTCACGCCCGTGACCCTGGCCTTTGCGCGAGGCAATGCACTTTCTGTAAAAATGCAGTATTGGTAAAATGACAAGGAATGGTAACGGTGACTGTTCGCAGAGGGCTGCTGGATAATTGAATGCCTCCGGTCCTGCAGAGGACTTGAGAGTGCAGGGCCTGGCGCTGAGGAAACAGCTTTTAGGCTCCCACTAATGCTGTCTTTGAGCTGCCATGATAGGAGTCGTCGGATCATCACGATTTCCTGAGCACACATTCACCACGACGGGGGGTTTGCTACGTGCTGTTACTTTCATGACACGCACGCGTATTCCAGGAATGAGGCTGGGTAAAGCCACAGGGTGCGTAACAGCAGTTAACATTCGAATACGTTGGATTGTAGGGCAAGAATGCCATCACAGTGGGCCAAAATGAAAAACTGCTTTGTTCCCTTTTAAAGACATGGGGAAAAAATAAAGACATGCATCAGATAAAAAATTGGCTTGGTTTTAGGGACAACCAGCGAAGCAGAAAATATTTTGCCAGTGCCGTCCGGGAAGGCACCCCACCGCGAGTACTCACCTGCTGCTTTATAGCAGCTGCGTCGGCTACCGTCCATGCCTGCTTTTTCCTGAACATCTGGCCCAGGACCAGGATGTCCTCTGAGTAGCTCAGGGGAGGGTTGATGGGCTTCATGCCTGCTGCCTGTGGGACAGGTTAGAAGGGAGGTGAGTGATGCAGTTTAGCTTGAATCATTCGAGAAAGACTAAACCAAAAGATTTTGTCTTAGCGTGTTTTGAGAGGGTTTGTGTATGACCAGCAAGGTTGTCGTGAACTGTCTGCTGCTCCGCTGGGAGCCTAGCACAGGGTGCACTTGGGAAGCCCGCTGCAAGAATGATGGTGCCTCCTTGGAGGAGAAGCCCAAGGCCACACGTGGAGGAGGCAGAGCGCGCCACGGGCTGCCACACAGCTCTGAGGCCCACGGAGCTGCCGGGCTCCCTGTTGCTGAGCTCCGTGGGGAAGCCAGCCTCGCTGGTGACGGTCACAGAAACGCACCGAGTCTGCGCTTTCCTTTTTTT
>NW_004524609.1:1816483-1821398 GCF_000260255.1 Octodon degus | reverse complement strand
TGCTTACACATGCGCGTCTGATTGACTTCACCTGTGAGTCTCTAGCTGCAAGCAGGGGAGATGGCTCAGCCGGGTAAGCGCTTCCCTGGCAAGCGCAAGGGCCTGAGTTCAATCCCTGGTTCCACAGGGAAAAAGAAAGTCCAAAGGTCTAGTTGCATCCATTTACCTATAAAAGCCTCAAGTTGTTTTTTGTTTTTTTTTAAATAGCTGAGTAATACTCCATTTTACAAAAATACCACACGTTTTATCCATTCCTCAGTGGATGGGCCTTTGGGTTGTTTCCAAAATTTAGCTAATATAAACTGCGTTGCTACAAATGTGAGGGCACAGACATAACTGCGGTGTGATGTTTTTAATTCTTCTGGAAAAATACCCAGAAGGGGAATTTCTGGGTTAAATGGGACCTCCAATCCAAGCTTTTGGGGAATCCCTACACTGACTTCCATGTTTGTACCAGCCTGTACCCCCACCAACTGGAGAAGGGCCCCTTTCTCCCTACAGCCAGCCCCTCCAGTGTTTGTTGACTTCTTGATGTCAGCCATTCTTTCTGGGGTGAGATGGGATCTCAGTGTTGTTTTAATTTGCATTTCTTGAATGACCAGAGATGCTGAAAATTTTTCCATATATTTATTTGCCATTTGTATTTTTTCATCTCTGAGAAGTGTATATTCATCTCAGATGCTTGTTTATGGATTGGGTCTTTGAATTTTGGGGGGCCAATTTTTTAATTATTTTTTATTATTTTGTTATTTAAAAATTAAATTGTTTTATTTAATTTTTAAAAATATTTTAATTATTTAGTACAGAGTCTACAGGGTCTCACTACACAGATCAGACTCATCGTGAGCCTCCTGTTTTCAGCCCCCCAAGTGCTGGGATTACAGGCGCGCACCACCACGCCCAGTCTCAGTCACCGTCTCAGTGCGCTCCGGGGTCAGGGCCGGCACAGCATGCTGGGGATGGAAGCTGGGTCTGTCTAGGCAGCTGCTGTAATCTGCTGAGCTATCTGACCGGCCCTTATGGGGGGGCCTAATTTTTTAAAAAAAATTTATATGTTCTAGATCGCAGGCCTTTGTCTGAGGGACAGTTGGCTAAAGTATTTTCCCAATTAGTGGGTCGTCTTTTCACTCTGTTCGTGACTTCTTTTGATGTGCAATAACTTTACTTTTTTTTTCTTTTTTTGTGGTACTGGGGATTGAACGCAGGATCTTGTGCTTACCAGGCAGGCACTTATTCTACTGAACTATCTCCCCAGCCCTGCAATAACTTTTCTTTTTTCTTTCTTCTTTCTTTCTTTTCTTTCTTTCTTTCTTTCTTTCTTTCTTTCTTTCTTTCTTTCTTTCTTTCTTTCTTTTTTTGAGGAACCAGGGATTGAACTCAGGCCCTTGCCCTTGCCAGGCACTTATTTTACTGAGCCATCTCCCTGCCCCCGCAATAACTTTTCAATGAGATCCCGTTAATGATCCTTTGAGCATTTCCTGTGCAGTTTGTTTTTTGTTCAGGAACTCTCTACTCCTACGTCTTCAAGATTTCTCCTGCTTTCTCTTTCAGTAGATTTAATATTTCTGGGTTTTTTGGGTCACTCAGCCCGCTCTGAGGGTGAGGCTGGCACGGCATGTGGTGCCAGGGATGGAACCTCGGTCCCCGGCGCCTGCCTAAGCAGGCGCTTTATTTTATTTATTTATTTAGTTAGTTAGTTTTTGGTGGTACCAGGGATCAAACTGAGGACCTTGCTCTTGCCAGGCAAGCACTTATTTCACCGAGCTATCTCCCTGGCCCCTAAGCAGGTGCTTTAGACTGCTGAGCTATCTCACCAGCCCCCGTTTTTGTTTTAATATTTAGATCTTTGATCCGTTTTGACTTTAGTGTGTGGCAATAGGTATGGATCTAATTTTAGCCTTTAGTATGTGGAAATCCACTTTTCCAAGCACCGTTTAACGAGAGACTGTGTTTCTGCCAATGAACATGTTTGGCCCTGTTTTCTAAGGTAAGGCAGCTGAGTGGCTCCGCGGCTGCATCTGCGTCTCCTGCGCTGTCCACTGTCCCTCGTGTCTGGGTTGCCAGGACCACGCTGATTCATCCCGGTAGCTTTGCAGCATAGTTGCAAGTCAGGGACTGTGAGGCCTCCTGCTTGCCTTGGTTGCCCAGGATTGCTTCTGCTATTCTAGGCCTTTTCTGGCTCCAGATGAGGTTTAGGAAGGTTTCCTCTGGCTCTGGGAGGTGTGCTCTGGCATCCTGACTGGGCCTGCTGTACACTGGACTAACAGTTTGGGAGTCTGGCTCTTCGCACAGCGCTGCTCCTCTCTTTTCCATGAGCAAGGAGTATCTCTCCATGTTTTGAAATCTTCAGTCTCTTTTTTTCAGAGTACTGTAACTTTCAATGTATAGATCTTTTTCTTGGTTTTCTTTGAAAATGTACACAGCCTCACCTCACCCGTGCTTTCCACACCGACTGACATTTCTTTGCTGCAGTTGCTGTTAATACTCTGCCAGGAAACCAGACGCCCACGTCCCTCAGCTGGCGGTCTTGTTTGGTCTTCTGAGACAAGGTCTCCGTGTGCAGTCCAGGCTGGCTGTGGGCTCGCTGCGTCGCCAGGCTGGCCTCACATTTGCCCTCCTCCTGCCTCAGGGGCCGTAAGTGCTGGGATCACAGGCCGGCACCATCACGGCCTGACGCTCTTGGTTCTTTAAAGCTACCTAATATGAATTGCCTTAACTTCTTTCCCACACTATACTTTTCCTATTCTTTAATCTCCTTCCTTCCTCCTCTCCCTTCCCCTTTCTCCTTCCCTGCCCTTGTCTCTTTTCTTCCCTCCTTTCTTCTCTTTCTCTCTTTTGTTCCTTCTTTCTTCGCTCTCTTCCTCCTCTCCCTCTTTTCCTCCTTGCGCCTCCTTTCTTTCTTCTTTCTCCCTCTCCTTTTCCCTCTCCATCCCCCCTTTCTTTTCAGTACTTGGGATTGAACACACACTCTTCACACCGAGCTGGATTCTTTTAATTTTTTTTTAAACATTTAAGGCTTTATTAAATTCCCTCTCTCTCTCACTGTTTTGCCTTTTCCCCCCAGTGGGAGATTTTCTTTTGTATTGTTTGGATTCTTTTAATTTTGTGGCTGGGTGTTGCCAAGTCACTAAGTCGCCCAGCCTGGGCGCCAACTCGCAGTCCTCCTGCCTCCGCCTCCGAGTGCTGGGACCAGCGCTTGAGCTTGACACCTTTCTGTCTCTGCTTCCCAGAGTGCTAGATCACAGGTGGGCGCCACTGAGCCTGACTTGAATACGTTTTTTGGATAGGTATATGTTTTCAGTATATAACATGTAGGCATTCGGGTGAATTACGCTTGTCTATAATCTTTGGTTCGGGTCCTTGCCCTGCTCGGAATGTTCTGCTTACTGCTCACGCTTGATTTCTCGCAGCACTCCTCGTGCCCACAGGGACTGCAGGCGCTGGAAAGCAGGCGGCGGGGGCAGTTCACGCAGCTCCATTTTATTCTGGAGCTTAAAAGTTCCATTTAATTAGGATTAAAACTTGTAAGTATGTAACAGATTAGATGTAGCACATTAGGTTGGCTTAATATACTGTGCAGTGTATCATGTCTCACAATGTTATATATTTATATGTGTCATATATGCATCTATAGCTAAGATACCACATATAATTATAAATGTAAATAGATATCTTCGACATCCGAGATACTATATATTACGTATTATATAATCACATATGAATATATTTTACATTTACGATATTATATATGTAGATATATTGTATAATCATAAACGTAAATGTATATCTTAACCCTCTAGGTGTATATAATAGATGTGGTATGCTTCGCTGTAGATATGTGCATATGTACACACGTAGTATAATAAATATATGTAGTACACTGTATATAGCATCATATAGCAATGAATGTTATGGAAAAAGTCAGGGAAACAGATAGGGTACTGGAAATTGCGACTGTATTTAAATATACACTTTATAAATAATTTACTGAGATGAAAATTTCTTTTTCTTTTTTTTTGTATTGGGGATCGAACTCAGGACATTATGCTTGCCAAGCAGGCACTTCAGCCACTGAACTAACTCCCCAGTCCCAGAGATGAAAATGTATATAAGAAAATTAGCCATTTGATCCAGGTATTGTGGTGCACACTTATAATCCCAGCACTTGGGAGGCCGAGGCAGGAAGATCACTGTAAGTTGGGAGGTCAGCCTGGGGTACTGACCAGCCTGGACTACATAACAAGACCCTGCCTCAAAAACCAAAATCAAAACTAACAAATAAAAAATTAGCCATTGGAGTTGGGCATGACGTTGCCTGCCTGTACTTCCTGCACTCTGGGAGCTGAGGCACAAGGGTTGTGCGTTTGAACCCAGCCAGGGCAATTTAGTGGATTAGTTGTCCCTGTCTCAAAATAAAAGATAGAAAGATCCTGGCTTCAAAGCTTGGTACCACAAAACCAAACCAAATCAAACCAACAACCCCCTCAAAGCAAAGCAAACAAGCAAAAAGTTAGCTATCAGAAGTGCTCTCTCGCTGACAGCGCAGGAGCTGTGATTCCTCACAGGTGGGCAGAGGGGCCTGCTGAAGGGGCCTTGAGAGAGGGAAGGACGAGGGTGCCCCTGGCTTCGCAGTCCCCTGCAGTTATCGCAGGGTGGTGTGGCCGCGGAGCAGCGAAGCCAGGGCCCGAGCTGGGTGTGTCTGCGGGGTCCACGGACAGGAAAGAGGCCTGGGGTGGCACGCACGGGCGTGCAGAAGGTGAATGGGAGAGGTAGACCTCGGAAGGTTCCAGACCCTCGGGGCTGGAGAACTTCCTCCGTGAGGTGCTCCATATTCTTGTGCCGTCTGCTACATGAGGCAACTGAGCCCTGAAAGGGGCTGGTGTGCCTGACGAGCTATAGTTGTTTTTTTTTTTTT
>NW_004524609.1:1813843-1815531 GCF_000260255.1 Octodon degus | reverse complement strand
AGTCCAGTAGCCCATAATAGTATTGGGTCTTCCGCTTGACTGGGAATGTCAGAAATTGTTGACCTGAGTCCCCTACAGCTCAACATAACAGCATGACTTTAGTTCTTATATTTCGTTTTTATACTTTTCTGCTGGATGGTTAAGACCAAGGTAAAGCAGGACCTGTGCAACAAGAGTTGTAGCTTTTGGGTCTGATAAGGTGAGTGAAATCCCCTCAGGATTTATCCTGAGATCCTGTACCTCAGACTGTAGAACCTTTGTCAGTATCAGCCATGTGGATGAGTCATGGCCATTGCTTGGCCAGTGTGTTCTCTGTGAAAGCCTGAGAGAGTGTTTTCTCTCCATGTGACTCTCCCCAGGCACACTCTACATCAGTGTGTAGTGTTCTTAACAAAATACATGTTTTACAATTTTCTTCCCTCCAAAGGATTGAAGGTGTAAGTCGGTGGTAGAGCATGACCTCAGCGTGTGCTGAGCCCTGGGTTTTGTCCCAGCACCAAACCAGACCAGACCAGATCAGACCAGACCAAACCAAACCAAACCAGATCAGACCAGACCAGACCAAACCAAGCCAAACCTATTGAATCTTCTGTGGGCTTGGCTCTAGTCTAGGTGACAGAAGGTACTCAATGAAAGAAATAACGTCCTTGCATGCATGAATTTTGGTTAGAGATTCTGGTTAGAGACTGACAGTATCCCGATAAGCTTCATCTGTTGGTGAGCCTGGCTCAATTTTCAGACATAAATGTAAAGAGGGATGAGTGTTCACTTATTTTCCTCTTGTCAGTTACTTGCCTGGGTGTAACTTCACTTCCAGAGTTAAAGACAACATTTGGCCTGGAGGTCCTCTGTGACAGAGGTGCTCTTCTCTGGGCTCTCGGGCCCGACGGCTGTAGGTGCCCTCCGGGGCTGCACAGTGAGTGAGCCGCAGAGGACTCTGGAGCTCAGAGTCGCTCACTCCCCATGGTGGCCCGGTCTCCGTGTTAGAATCTCAGTTCTGTTGCGCAGGCTGGCAAGCCTGTGACGAACCCAAAGCAAGGCTGCAGCTTCCTGGGAGAGCAGCCAGGGGTTTGGGCACACCTGCTGGAGACAGCAAAATGCACAGGGGCAAACGGCGTAGAGGCCGCGAAGCACAGCCTGGCCAGAGGGCTCAACCAGCATAAGCTGAGCTCCAGCCAAGGGTACCACAGCTACTTCATGGCCACCCTGCTCCACTGAGGTGGACTCTGTCTTCCCAACTCACAGTGTTTGGCCTAAGCACAGTGTGGTGGATGCCAGCTGGTGGTCAGCTTGAACCCAGCTGAACCCAACCAGCATGGTGGTGTTGAACCCACTTGAGGGCTGAACCCACCTGAGGGTTGTTGCTGGCAGCGTAAGAGGTGGAAGCAGCCTAAGGGATAGGAGTTTAGAAGCTATTGGGAGCTGTAGGGTGCTGCTGGTTTTCCTGGAGGAGCTCGTCACGTTGACTTTCCTGATGGGAACTCAGCTTTCCTCAGTGTCGAAGGAGCTCAGGACCGCACTGCTGCGGAGGATGGTAGCTTTCAGGGGAGCTCCTGCTCTTACTTGGAGCATCGCCTCCCGGCTCCAGTGCAGCTCCACCAGGCCGCTGGCACACGTCCTTCATCCTGCTCCAGTGCAGCTCCATCAGCCCGCTGCACACGTCCTTCATCCTGCTCCAGTGCAGCTCC
>NW_004524609.1:1801638-1813118 GCF_000260255.1 Octodon degus | reverse complement strand
CCAGCCCGCTGGCACACGTCCTTCATCCTGCTCCAGTGCAGCTCCACCAGCCCGCTGGCACACGTCCTTCATCCTGCTGGCATAGACTTTCTGGCTTCCACCACTGATCTTCGTGCATTTCCAGTGAAGATCTGTGAGACTGGCCTGTGTGAGGCATTGCCACGGGCTCCAGGTCTCCGGCTGGACTCGTGGGGGATCTTCATGAGCTGTAGGTCTTCAGCTGGACTTACGCAGGACACTGCTGTGGGACCCACATCCTTAGCTGGATTTTTGGATTTTTAGCATGTGGACAGATTTCCTGCCCTCTCTGTGTATATGATCCTTGGGTGCCTAAAGCACTCCTCTAAACTGTGTGTCCGGCATTGTTTCCCCTGTGAGCCCCAGGCCACAGCACACAGTCCTGAGCTGCGTGGGGTCCGAGCTGCAGCCCCTCGTCCCTGAGCTCCTGGCGTGCAGGGAAGGCAGAGCTGGCTCTTTGCTGTCGCCAACTCTACACTGCCTGACGCCCAGCCTAAGGCTGTCGTGTGCAGTGAGTTTCAGTATTGGCTGAAATTCCATGAAATCCCTACAGTTAGGCAGAGACTGAGGAGCATGGCTACGGAAACTGGGTGGACACACGACTACAAATATTTCCTGACACGGATGGGGTCAGTCCTCTTGAGGTGGCACTTTACAAATTCAAGGATTAGGTGTGAAGGTGACATAATCTAAACCTTACCTGTGCTTTCCAGTCTTTTTTGTGGAAGAAGTAGTCCTCAAAGAAATTCAGAGGCTCTCTTCTCCTTAGCATCTCGAACTTCTGTATGTCCCTGAAAGGCTTCCCTGTCACCACAGCATCCACATTAGGAAACAATGGGAAGATGGGTATTTTAGAGTACGGGCTATCTGAAGGGAAACTGCGTCCTAGAAAGACAAAAACAAAGACTGTATCACAAGCAATGAAATTTGTTTTTTCAGTGTATTTGGTCATTGCGGAGTCTTCCCTACACAGCTCAGACGTGTGGCGATTCTCCTTTCGGCCTCCCCAGTGCTGGGATTTCAGGCATGGGCCACCATGCCCGGATTCCGGCTGGCTCAGCCCACCCTGAGGGTGGGGCTGGCACAGCATGTGGTGCCTGGGATGGAACTGAGGTCCCTGTTTGCCTAAGCAGGCACTTAGTCCTCTGAGCTATCTCGTTGGCCTCAAGCAATGAAATTCTGATAAGACAAACAGTTGCCGCTCCTCAGTGGCTGTGCCACTCCTCCTCACTCTCCTATTTCCACTGCACGCTGTCTGCAGGCGCCTGGGTTCACCTGGCTCTAAGGACCAAGGTCTCGGGGACCTTTGCTTCTGAATGGTATCTGGGTGTCAGAGCAGTTACTCAGCAGGCTCAGGGCCTGTGCTTGGCCTCAAGGTCTTACTGCTGGTGAGTCAGAGACAAATCTTTTAATGCAGCCAAGAAGACAAAAGACTCCTATGAAGACTATTGGTCTCTGAAGAGAGGGAGTAAAGAGGCTGTAAAAAAATGCAAAAATGGGTGGGAGAGATAGCTTGGTGGTCTAAGCACTGCCTGGCAAGAGCAAGGACAAGGGTTCAATCCCTGGCACTTGCATGCCGGGCTGGCCCTGACCCCTGAGAGTGTTGTGCTGGCCACTGAAATTGGGTGTGGTGGTACACATCTGTAATCCCAGCACTGGGGAGACGGAGACAGGAGAATTACTATGAATCTGAGCTGCGTAGCAAGAACCTGTACCAAATAAATAAATGAAAGATTTAAAAAAAGAAGAAAATGCAAAAACATCTCCAGTTCCTATTAGTCAGAATTGGTTATTATTCAAATGGCCATAAAAACAAGAGTGATCTGTAGATTTAATGCAATCTCTACTAAAATCCATTCTTCATTGAGGTAGAAAAAACCAATCCTAATATTTATACAGAACCAGAAAAGACTCAGAATAGCCAAAGTAATCTTGAGTAAACAGTACAAAGTGGAGCCTGGGCATGCAGGTGCATGCCTGGACCCCAGCACTTAGGAGGCCGAGGCAGGAGGATTTCTCTGATTTCAAGGCTGGCCTGGGCTAAAAAGTGAGTTCAAGGCCAGCTTGAGCTGTATAGTGGAACCTTGCCGCAAAAAGATAAAACAAATAAAACAACAACAACAAAAGGCAATGTGGGAGACAGTACCATTTAGGATTTTTCAAAGTTATACCACAAAGCTATAGTAAAATAAACAAACAACCCAAGAAACCTACGTGATAGTTATATAAAAGTAGTCATACAGACCAATGGAATAGAAAACACAGAAAGGATCCCACACACCTTCGGCCATCTGACGTCTGACAAAGAGGCTGTCTCCGTTCCTTTTTGTCATTGCTGAGACAAAATACCCAATATTCAAAGTTAAAAGAGGACAGGTGAACCGTCAGTTTGTAGGTTTCAATTCAAGGCTGGCTGGCTCGCTCCGAGGCAGGGTGGCGGGGCAGAGGGGCTTCATGGAGGAGAAACAGTGCCCGGCGGGCAGCAAGCGGCAAAGCAGGGAAGCAGCCGCAGGGAGGACAGCGGCCTCCCTCTTCCGTCCTGCCCCTTGCGTCTGGCCAGGCTGCCCGCTCAGGGCAGACAGCGCTCACACCCGGGGAGCGCCTTTCCATGAGCTCACCCAGAACCGCGCAAACCAATCAGTGGCCTAATTTAGCAGTCGCACACCTTCGCCCAGCACCACACACTCAGGTCCAGCCCCTCTGCAAAGCCCCACCTGTGAGTACTCGAGGCTTTGGGGGACTCCAGGCACAAGCCATAACAAGGGCCAAAAAACAAGTCGGAGAAAAGACAGCTTCTTCACAATGTGCTGGGAAAACACAAGGAGAAGATTAAAACTAGGTCCATGTATCGCACCCTGGACTAACGCCCTGGGCTGAAGCACACACCATCTTGGCTTAGGAAAGACCTCCTGGATTAAGGCCACCTTTAGCCGACCTAAACAACACCCCCTTCCTCCTTCCTGTGGGGCAGGACGTTCCAGCTCCTAAGAGGAAAGAGTGAAAAGAGCTGACGGCCCCTCACCCCGTTGTGCAAAATTTCCACTGCACCGACACATTCCAAGCTAAATGAGGGGCCGGGGAGAAAGCTCAGTAGACTATGTGCTTGCCTGGTAGGTGCAAGGGCCTGAGTTCAATCCCCATTTCCGCCAAAGGATAAAAACAAAAACCAAGCTAAATGAGGACACGTTCCTGCCTCCCCAGCCACCTGGAACTCCGAAGTACAGCCCTGCTCAGGGGCCGACATTCCAAACGCCACGTTGGATGCCGTCTGCTGGCTAATCAGGCTGGTCTGTCTCCCCTCGGCCTCGTGGGTATATCTCTGCACTGCACCACAACACTGAAGTCAAGTGAAAATGGCTCAAAGACTTAGATCTCAAAGTAGGAACTTTTTTTTTTTTTTGTGGAACCGGGGATTGACCTCAGGCCCTTGCGCTTGCCAGGCAAGCGCTTATTCTACTGAACCATCTCCCTGGCCCCAGCAGGAACATGTTTGAGGGTACTGTAATCCCAGTACTCCTGTTGACCCCAAACTGGGTGTCTGGGTGACTTAGGAACTTGGGGAGACCCAAAATAAAAATAATAAAGAGGGGACCAGGGAGATAGCTCAGTAGAATAAGTGCTTGCCTGGCAAGTGCAAGAGCCTGAGTTCAATCCCTAATACCTCAGGAAAAAAATAAAAAGAAAAAGGGCTGGGGGTGTAATTCAGTATAAAGGTCCTGGGTTCAATTCCCTGCACCACAAAAACAAAAATTGTCCCCAAACCAAAAATATTGAAACTCCTATAAGATAACTTAGAGGAAACCCTTGAAGCCACAGGTGCAGGCGAGGACTTCTCGAGCGGAAGTCTAATCGCACAGGAAGTAACACCCACAGTCAATGACGAGGGTTATTCAAATTAAAAACCTTCTACACAGCCAGGCTTGGTGGCTCATTCCTGTAATCCTGGCACTCGGGAGGCCTTGAACTCACACGTTCTTCCTGTCTCAGCCTACTGAGTGCTGGGATTATAGGTGTGTATCGCCATGCCTGGCTTATCCTTACTCTGATTTCCACATGTGGCTAACCTTTATGGAGCTCTTATAAGGTACCAACAGCAGGGGGATGGCTGTAAATTCAAGGCCGGCCGTGGCCACGTAGTGAGTTCAAGGCCAGCGTGAACTATATAGCGAGACCCTGTCTCAAAATTAAAAAAAAAAACCCTTTTGAGAGACAACCTACAGAATAGGGCAATACTAGCTACTCTTCTGATAAAGGACTTACATAAATTTGGTCTTTTTGAGGCAGGCTTTACTACAACGTCCAGGCTGGCCTTGAACTCACAGTGATCCTCCTGCCTCAGCCACCCAAGGGCTGGGATTACAGGCCTGTGTGCCCACACTTGGTCAGAGGGCTAATATTTAGAATATACAAAGAAAAAAAATTAACCACTAAAAAGCAAGTGATCCAATTAAAAAAAAAATAGGCTAATGAACCAGACATTTCTCAAGAGAAGAGCCACTGTTGGCCTCACACGCTTAGCCTTTAGGAAAACATGAAAACTACTCTGGATTCTGTCCTACTCCTGGTCAGAACGGCTATCAATGTGCTGGGGGTGGTGGCTCACGCCTGTAATCCCAGCACTGAGGCTGGAGGCAGGAGGATCACTACCTGTCCGAGCTGTGTAGTGAGACCCTGTACCAAATACGTTGAAAAAAAAAAAGTTTGGTTCAGAATGGCTATCGAGAACACAATAGGTAGCCACTACAGAAATTCCTTAAAAACCCCAAACTAGAAATGCTACTGGACCCAGCTGCAGCCCAGCGGGTCCCTCTCAGAGCGCAGGTTTATGGCAGTGTGACAAAGAGCTACGCCCCCGAGACTGCTGGATGCCCGTCAGCAGACGTATGGGCGCAGCTAATAGTGCCTGAAAATACGGTGGATGTTTAATTAAAACAATTGGAGCAAAGGTCACAGCACCATCGGTCCCCCAGGCGCTGCCTCCTGCTCAGAACACCTCGGCCTGTCGGAAGCAGCCGCGGAGGCCCGCCTCGCGCGCACCCCCACGGGGGCCTGCCTCGTGCTCACCTCCGGGGGGGCCTGCCTCGTGCGCACCTCCGCGGGGGCCTGCCTCGTGCTCACCTCCGCGGGGGCCTGCCTCGTGCTCACCTCCGCGGGGGGCCTGCCTCGTGCTCACCTCCGCGGGGGCCTGCCTCGTGCTCACCTCCGGGGGGGGGGGCCTGCCTCGTGCGCACCTCCGCCGGGCCCTGCCCTGCGCGCACCTCCGGGGGGGGGGGCCTGCCTCGTGCTCACCTCCGGGGGGGCCTGCCTCGTGCTCACCTCCGGGGGGCCTGCCTCGTGCGCACCTCCGGGGGGCCTGCCCTGCGCGCACCTCCGGGGGGCCTGCCTCGTGCTCACCTCTGCGGGGGCCCTGCCCTGCGCGCACCTCCGGGGGGGGGGCCTGCCTCGTGCTCACCTCCGGGGGGGCCTGCCTCGTGCTCACCTCCGGGGGGCCTGCCTCGTGCTCACCTCCGGGGGGCCTGCCCTGCGCGCACCTCCGGGGGGCCTGCCTCGTGCTCACCTCCGCGGGGGGCCTGCCCTGTGCGCACCTCCGCCGGGCCCTGCCCTGCGCGCACCTCCGGCTGCGCTGCTGCGGTCGCCCCGCGTCCTGACCCGACTCGCAGCGCTTCCCTTTCGCGGTCATTTTGACTTGGGGAGCGCCAGAGTTGCGCGGGTTCAGATCCAGTAAGGAAGGCCGTCAGGATGCGCTGCGTGGGCTGCCTGCCTGCCGGACGGCCCTGGACGGCCCGACCTTGCGGACACAGTGGCGAAGGCGGCCTCCCGGACGCGTCCGTTGCAGCGCGCTGGAGCACGGGCGTGATGGGGAGGGGATGCAAGGGCTGCAGCGCATCGTTTGGTGTGCGCATTTACTGCAGCTTCCGCCGTACCTCGAATGCACAGTGAAATTCGATTCAGCCATAAAAGGAGTGAAGTCATGACACTTGCTGGGGAATGCGTGGAACTCGAGGCCGATACGGCTCTCTGTTTTGCGCTGTGTCGCAGTGCTGTACTGGGGATTGCACTCGGGACCCCGAGCGTGCCGGGCCGGCACGCGTGCCAGGAGCTGCCTCCCAGGCTCGAGCCATTGTGCTCAGGGCAGTGAGTCAGATACAGAAAGGTAAGTAGCACCCCGCTTTCGGTGAGAACCCTAGGACGTAAAAGAATGGACGGAAGAGGCACAGGAGAGGGGCTGGGGGCGCCGGGGCAGGGGTCCGACGCCGCGCGGTGCTGCGCTCCTGCATGCGTGGCCGCGACGTGCGCGGCGCCGGCACACACTACACGTCCCTCTGAGCAGCGCACGGAGAACAGGGGCTCTTACTCTTAAACTCTTCAAGAAATTTAAATAGGTCCTTTTCGCTGGTGATCGCGATGCGGGCAGCGTTGGCAAAGGCCGCCGTGCTGGAGCCGGAAGTCACGCCCACGCCCGGCGTCCCTCTTCTCTTTGCATAACCCGCCGCGTTTGGGTGCCACGGTTCTTCTGCGCTGATATCCTGGAACTTTTTTCGGAAGTAGCTTAAAAAGAAAATGTTATTTAAAAATAGCTAAAAGGAGCTATAACACAAAAAGAAAAATGTTAGATTATGAGTTATATATGCTGAATAAATCTATTTTAAATCTTATCCTCACATTCAATACTATTTGAATTTTTTTCTTTCGAGACAAAGTCTTGTTATATAGTTCAGGGTGGACTTGAACTCACTGTGGAAGCCAGGCTGGCCTTGAACTCATGACAATCCTCCTGCCTCAGCCTACTGAGCGCTGGGATCATAGGTGTGCGTCACCATGCCTGGCTCTTACGGTAATGTCCACATACTGGAGCCTTTCTGGAGCTCTTGTAAGGTGCGAAGGCATCTCATGTGGTATCAAATCGATCCCCACAATTGCCCCCCTTTTTTTTTTCCCGGAACCGTCGATTGAACTCAGACCCTTGCGCTTGCCAGGGAAGCGCTTATTCCACTGAGCCATCTCCCCGGCCCCCCACAATTGCCCTTTAAGTGTGATATTATTATTCTTTACTACATTTCATAGATGAGGAAACTGAGGCTGAGACATTTAACAAAGTACTCAATTTGTGTTTTAAAAGCAGGCATTTAATAAATGTCTTTCTGTGTGGTGGCACATGACCATAACCCCAGCACTCAAGGAAGCTGAGGCAGGAAGGTTGCCACAAGTTTGAGGCCAGCTTGAACTACACATGGAGACCCTGATTCAAAAACACCAGAATAATTAAGTAAATGAACGTCTCTCTGAATGACAAGGAAATGAAAAGCAGAATTCTGTGCACCCTCTGTTCCGTCTGGCGGTGAGACCGCACAGCATAGAGGGACTACGTACTGAGGGGCACAAGGATATTTTTACACTGTTGATGGCATTCAGTGTTTTGAATTCTCTATAAGTATGATACCACGAGGCTGTGAAGAAGGACAAGTTGGAAAGATCAGCCAGGTGTGGTGGTGCACGCCAGCAATCCCAGCACTTGGGAGGCGGATGCAGGGGGGTCGTTGTGAGTTCGAGACCAGCCTGGGCTACAAAGTGGGCTCAAGTTCAGCTTGGAACTGCATAGGGAGACCCTGTCTCAAAAAGACAAAAACAAAACAAAATAAAAACAAATTGAATCTCATTGCTACTGCTTTTTCAATAAAATTAATATAAAAAACAAACTGAAAAGATTGATAATATCAAGATTTAGTTTCTGTAGTACAATGATAAAAATAGCTTGAAGAAATCTATTTTTACTTGTATTTGCTGGACTGAGCTTAGCTACGAGAATGTCCTGTGACCCGTATTCTCATGCCTGGCCCTGCCTGCGCTCCAGTCCAAAGGCTTCCATGGGAGGTCGGAACTCGCTGGTCTTTCAGAGCGAGACCTGCTGAGTTGTGGTAGTTCAGCGCGTACAGAAGTCCCTAGTATTCCACACTGGAGTTTGAAACCCACTTAAAATCATCCCCGGAGAAGTTTGATTCTGCTGGGGTTTCCTGGCCTGGAGTAGAAGAGGCTGCACTTGCCTGGAGCCCTAGGCTTACAACGGGGCTTGGGGACAGTCTGAGCTTGGCCTTGCCATTTCAACTCCAGGCAGGGACATTTTGGCACATGACCATTTGCCTAGATACCTTTTCCTGTGTTTTGGGGGAGGTTTACCTAGGCAAGCATTCTACCGCTGAACCAAATCCCCAGCCCCCTTTTTCTAGGTTTTGGTTTAATGGTTTTAATTTATTTTTATATTTTTGAGACAGGGCCTTGCTATGTAGTCCAGGCTGGCCTTGAACGCACTGTGGATCCCAGGCTGGCCTCAACTTCCTGGCCATCCGCCTGCCTCGGCCTCCTGAGTGCTGGGGTCACACGTGGGCGCCATTGCGCCCAGCCCTGTTCCTTTGTTTTGGACCAGAGCCTGTGGAGCAGGGTGTTGGTGAGAGGCGCCCTTGTAAGTGCTTGGGAAGGCTGTCTCGTCTCGGTCCTTGCCACTTACCTCACTATGTCCATTATAGTCTTTCTGGGCAGGGCCGAAGTCTCTATAAGCTTTGATAGGATTTCAAATAATAGGGTGCCTGGGTTGCTGGTTGGGTTTAAACAGGTTTCTTTTTCTGGAACTATGGAAGAGAGTGAAAAAAAATTCAGAATGTCTTCTGAATAAAGCACTTATCAGAAAAAGTAAGAAGACAACATTCTTTTCACTACTGACAATAATAATAATAATAATAATATCAACTCTAGAACTAAAGATATGGTAAAACATTAAAATTTTGTTTTGTTAGGTCATTTTGATTAAGGGGCAAACAGAATAATCATGGAATATAAAAATACTTAGTTCAATGTCTTCTAAGTAAATATATAACCCTTTTAACATGAATTTTAACATCACCCTTTGTAAGCATGAATTACACTTTAAGGACTGTTGTTCCTCAAGGTAAAGGAATTGTCAGTAAACGGATCCTTGGTTTGTAGAACTATTATTGTAATATTTGAAAATGGTGAAATTTTTTCTTTTTCTGTGTGTGTGTGGGAGAGAATCAGGAATTGCACTTACCAGGCAGGCGCTGTGCCTCTGAGCTAGATCCCTGGCCCCAAGTGGTGGCTTTTAAAAAATCCTAATGATGGTTTATAGTCTAGAAATGAGCACATTTTCAAAACTGTATATGGTATCTGAACTTTAGAATGTATTACCATAAAAAACATGATATGCAGGGTGGTTAGACTTTCCAAGGCAGCGGTCGGTCTACTAAGCTTAAAAGTAAACCACAGAAGCTCCACCAGCAGCATTCCTGGAGCTCCTCCCAGCGCGCACGCTAATCTCAAGCGGACTCGAGCTAGAGGCTCCGCCAGCGCCGGGAGGGTTTTTCCAGAGCAATTCATTACCTCTGCTCAGCTCTGCATGAGAGAGGCCATTTTCCCCCCTAAGGAAAAAACTTATTTTCCTCTGTACACAGAATGCTTCTGAAGGTAGAACATATACTTGACAAAGAACTGAACGAGCATAAAAGCAGCCCAGGTTTCCTGCTCCTGTCACTTCTTCCAGCATCCCCTTGAGACCAGAGCACAGCGTCCCCTGAAGGGTCCCTCAGACAACACCAGTACCTGCCTAATATGTGTAAGTTGAAGCGCTAAAACTGCATCAGTTGGCTTCGCAGGTACCACTTTGGAGAAGCAGATTAAGAACAAACCGTGCCGCAGCGTGCTCTGTCCCGACCGCGTCCTGCAGGGAGGCCCGCGCCTACTCACCCACAGCCTGGAGGAAGCGGCTCCTGTCTGTCAGCACCTTCAAGAAGTCCGAGAAGCTCACTTTGCCATCTCCTGCAAAGGAAAGCTCGCCTCAGAGCAGGGATAAGACGGCCTCCTTCGTGAGGAGACTTGGTGAAGTGCGGACCCTGAGGCAGCGCGGGTGCCTGGCATTCACGGTCAGTGCATTCATTTACTGCGTTCTGGTCTTCCTGCAGCGACTTCAGCATCATTACGCTAATCTGCAGGCCGCTGAGAGTGCGGGCAGGATGCAGCGCCCAGCGGGCCGCCTCGCAGTCTCCGACTCCACCCTTTCCAGAGGTTCTCTGGAACCCCCCAACCGTCCCACTCGCACCCCTACTACTTTGGTTATAGCATCTCCAGAGATGCCTCAGGTTTTCACACCTCACGTCCTCTGAGGCTAAAGCGCAGTGAGTGCTGCTGGAAGGGCGTCTGTGTCTTCACGGAAGGGAGAAAAGTGGGGCAGAGTTAGTGGGAGCGCGGGGTGCCTTCGTTCCCGGATGAGCAGCCTGGCGGGCGGCCAGCGGAGGCCAGGGGACAACTGGGGCCGTGCTTTCCACACAGCACGACAGCTTGGGCTACTCGTGCTGGATCAGTACATCCAGTCTGGACGTGCAGCTGTATGTTTTAACATATCAACAAGAATTCTGTGGGATTTAAAATTCACTATTGGTGGGTGTAACCATGGCAGAAAGATCTATACTGATGATTCACATAGGACGAGAGCTTGAATCATCTTTGCTTTTATTTTTTTGTTATTATTTATGTATTTGGTACAGGATCTCGCCACGCAGCTCGGACTCCTAGTGAGCCTCCTGTCTCAGCCACCCTGGTGCTGGGATTACAGGCAAGCGCCATCACACTGGGTCTTGACGGCCGGCTCAGCAAGCCCGGAGGTGGGGGGCTGGGGATCGAGCCCCGGGTCCCTGTGCATGCCTGAGCAGATGCTTAGACCACTGAGCTATCTCGCTGGCCCTGCCATCTCTGAAATTGTTTATGCCTCTGTGTCCGTTATTTCAGCCTTTGTTCAATATGGACATCATAACAGGAAACTTGCATTTGATATTTAGAGGACTGAATCCCTCCTGGTGTCCACAGGAGACAGATTTTTCAAAGGATAGAAATTTCCAGCATGATGTTGATTCCATCACTTGCGCCCGTACTTACTGAGACTCTTAAGGTTAAATGTGCACACAGAGGAGCCCCCTGGCCACAGAGGACCTATCCCAGACCTGCTGCGGATGCCTACAAGCTCAGCCAGCTCTGGGCCCCAAGCACGCTACCTTCTTCCCTGTACGTACATACACATGACAACGTTTATGCGTGAGGCACAATAACAGATTAACAACTAATAAAAGATAAAGCAATTGCAGTGACATATTCTAGTGAGAGTTCACACGTGAAGGTAGCTTCTCTTAAGAGAGTCAAGACATGTTAATATTTTTGCGCTGAGGTTGACTGTGTAACTGAAACCATGAACAATGAAATAGGCAGGTGAGGGCTGCTCTGTACTTTCACTGATGTTTTTAAAACCAAAAGTATATAGTGCAATAGAGGTTTATTTTTTCTGTTTATATAGTTCCCGAGGAAAAAGCATTAGAAGTTGTTTTTTTTTTTTTTTTTTTTTTTTCAGTACCAGGGATCCAACTCGGGACCTTGTGCTTGCCAGGCAGGCGCTTATACCGCTGAAC
>NW_004524609.1:1785954-1797453 GCF_000260255.1 Octodon degus | reverse complement strand
CACCTCCGGGGGGGCCTGCCTCGTGCTCACCTCCGGGGGGGCCTGCCTCGTGCACACCTCCGCCGGGCCCTGCCCTGCGCGCACCTCCGGGGGGCCTGCCTCGTGCTCACCCCCGCGGGGCCTGCCCTGCGCGCACCTCCGGGGGGGCCTGCCTCGTGCTCACCTCCGCGGGGGGCCTGCCTCGTGCGCACCTCCGCCTGGCCCTGCCCTGCGCGCACCTCCGGGGGGCCTGCCTCGTGCTCACCTCCGCGGGGGGCCTGCCCTGCGCGCACCTCCGGGGGGCCTGCCTCGTGCTCACCTCCGCGGGGGGCCTGCCTCGTGCTCACCTCTGCGGGGGGCCTGCCCTGTGCGCACCTCCGCCGGGCCCTGCCCTGCGCGCACCTCCGGGGGGGCCTGCCTCGTGCTCACCTCCGCGGGGGGCCTGCCTCGTGCGCACCTCCGCCGGGCCCTGCCCTGCGCGCACCTCCGGCTGCGCTGCTGCGGTCGCCCCGCGTCCTGACCCGACTCGCAGCGCTTCCCTTTCGCGGTCATTTTGACTTGGGGAGCGCCAGAGTTGCGCGGGTTCAGATCCAGTAAGGAAGGCCGTCAGGATGCGCTGCGTGGGCTGCCTGCCTGCCGGACGGCCCTGGACGGCCCGACCTTGCGGACACAGTGGCGAAGGCGGCCTCCCGGACGCGTCCGTTGCAGCGCGCTGGAGCACGGGCGTGATGGGGAGGGGATGCAAGGGCTGCAGCGCATCGTTTGGTGTGCGCATTTACTGCAGCTTCCGCCGTACCTCGAATGCACAGTGAAATTCGATTCAGCCATAAAAGGAGTGAAGTCATGACACTTGCTGGGGAATGCGTGGAACTCGAGGCCGATACGGCTCTCTGTTTTGCGCTGTGTCGCAGTGCTGTACTGGGGATTGCACTCGGGACCCCGAGCGTGCCGGGCCGGCACGCGTGCCAGGAGCTGCCTCCCAGGCTCGAGCCATTGTGCTCAGGGCAGTGAGTCAGATACAGAAAGGTAAGTAGCACCCCGCTTTCGGTGAGAACCCTAGGACGTAAAAGAATGGACGGAAGAGGCACAGGAGAGGGGCTGGGGGCGCCGGGGCAGGGGTCCGACGCCGCGCGGTGCTGCGCTCCTGCATGCGTGGCCGCGACGTGCGCGGCGCCGGCACACACTACACGTCCCTCTGAGCAGCGCACGGAGAACAGGGGCTCTTACTCTTAAACTCTTCAAGAAATTTAAATAGGTCCTTTTCGCTGGTGATCGCGATGCGGGCAGCGTTGGCAAAGGCCGCCGTGCTGGAGCCGGAAGTCACGCCCACGCCCGGCGTCCCTCTTCTCTTTGCATAACCCGCCGCGTTTGGGTGCCACGGTTCTTCTGCGCTGATATCCTGGAACTTTTTTCGGAAGTAGCTTAAAAAGAAAATGTTATTTAAAAATAGCTAAAAGGAGCTATAACACAAAAAGAAAAATGTTAGATTATGAGTTATATATGCTGAATAAATCTATTTTAAATCTTATCCTCACATTCAATACTATTTGAATTTTTTTCTTTCGAGACAAAGTCTTGTTATATAGTTCAGGGTGGACTTGAACTCACTGTGGAAGCCAGGCTGGCCTTGAACTCATGACAATCCTCCTGCCTCAGCCTACTGAGCGCTGGGATCATAGGTGTGCGTCACCATGCCTGGCTCTTACGGTAATGTCCACATACTGGAGCCTTTCTGGAGCTCTTGTAAGGTGCGAAGGCATCTCATGTGGTATCAAATCGATCCCCACAATTGCCCCCCTTTTTTTTTTCCCGGAACCGTCGATTGAACTCAGACCCTTGCGCTTGCCAGGGAAGCGCTTATTCCACTGAGCCATCTCCCCGGCCCCCCACAATTGCCCTTTAAGTGTGATATTATTATTCTTTACTACATTTCATAGATGAGGAAACTGAGGCTGAGACATTTAACAAAGTACTCAATTTGTGTTTTAAAAGCAGGCATTTAATAAATGTCTTTCTGTGTGGTGGCACATGACCATAACCCCAGCACTCAAGGAAGCTGAGGCAGGAAGGTTGCCACAAGTTTGAGGCCAGCTTGAACTACACATGGAGACCCTGATTCAAAAACACCAGAATAATTAAGTAAATGAACGTCTCTCTGAATGACAAGGAAATGAAAAGCAGAATTCTGTGCACCCTCTGTTCCGTCTGGCGGTGAGACCGCACAGCATAGAGGGACTACGTACTGAGGGGCACAAGGATATTTTTACACTGTTGATGGCATTCAGTGTTTTGAATTCTCTATAAGTATGATACCACGAGGCTGTGAAGAAGGACAAGTTGGAAAGATCAGCCAGGTGTGGTGGTGCACGCCAGCAATCCCAGCACTTGGGAGGCGGATGCAGGGGGGTCGTTGTGAGTTCGAGACCAGCCTGGGCTACAAAGTGGGCTCAAGTTCAGCTTGGAACTGCATAGGGAGACCCTGTCTCAAAAAGACAAAAACAAAACAAAATAAAAACAAATTGAATCTCATTGCTACTGCTTTTTCAATAAAATTAATATAAAAAACAAACTGAAAAGATTGATAATATCAAGATTTAGTTTCTGTAGTACAATGATAAAAATAGCTTGAAGAAATCTATTTTTACTTGTATTTGCTGGACTGAGCTTAGCTACGAGAATGTCCTGTGACCCGTATTCTCATGCCTGGCCCTGCCTGCGCTCCAGTCCAAAGGCTTCCATGGGAGGTCGGAACTCGCTGGTCTTTCAGAGCGAGACCTGCTGAGTTGTGGTAGTTCAGCGCGTACAGAAGTCCCTAGTATTCCACACTGGAGTTTGAAACCCACTTAAAATCATCCCCGGAGAAGTTTGATTCTGCTGGGGTTTCCTGGCCTGGAGTAGAAGAGGCTGCACTTGCCTGGAGCCCTAGGCTTACAACGGGGCTTGGGGACAGTCTGAGCTTGGCCTTGCCATTTCAACTCCAGGCAGGGACATTTTGGCACATGACCATTTGCCTAGATACCTTTTCCTGTGTTTTGGGGGAGGTTTACCTAGGCAAGCATTCTACCGCTGAACCAAATCCCCAGCCCCCTTTTTCTAGGTTTTGGTTTAATGGTTTTAATTTATTTTTATATTTTTGAGACAGGGCCTTGCTATGTAGTCCAGGCTGGCCTTGAACGCACTGTGGATCCCAGGCTGGCCTCAACTTCCTGGCCATCCGCCTGCCTCGGCCTCCTGAGTGCTGGGGTCACACGTGGGCGCCATTGCGCCCAGCCCTGTTCCTTTGTTTTGGACCAGAGCCTGTGGAGCAGGGTGTTGGTGAGAGGCGCCCTTGTAAGTGCTTGGGAAGGCTGTCTCGTCTCGGTCCTTGCCACTTACCTCACTATGTCCATTATAGTCTTTCTGGGCAGGGCCGAAGTCTCTATAAGCTTTGATAGGATTTCAAATAATAGGGTGCCTGGGTTGCTGGTTGGGTTTAAACAGGTTTCTTTTTCTGGAACTATGGAAGAGAGTGAAAAAAAATTCAGAATGTCTTCTGAATAAAGCACTTATCAGAAAAAGTAAGAAGACAACATTCTTTTCACTACTGACAATAATAATAATAATAATAATATCAACTCTAGAACTAAAGATATGGTAAAACATTAAAATTTTGTTTTGTTAGGTCATTTTGATTAAGGGGCAAACAGAATAATCATGGAATATAAAAATACTTAGTTCAATGTCTTCTAAGTAAATATATAACCCTTTTAACATGAATTTTAACATCACCCTTTGTAAGCATGAATTACACTTTAAGGACTGTTGTTCCTCAAGGTAAAGGAATTGTCAGTAAACGGATCCTTGGTTTGTAGAACTATTATTGTAATATTTGAAAATGGTGAAATTTTTTCTTTTTCTGTGTGTGTGTGGGAGAGAATCAGGAATTGCACTTACCAGGCAGGCGCTGTGCCTCTGAGCTAGATCCCTGGCCCCAAGTGGTGGCTTTTAAAAAATCCTAATGATGGTTTATAGTCTAGAAATGAGCACATTTTCAAAACTGTATATGGTATCTGAACTTTAGAATGTATTACCATAAAAAACATGATATGCAGGGTGGTTAGACTTTCCAAGGCAGCGGTCGGTCTACTAAGCTTAAAAGTAAACCACAGAAGCTCCACCAGCAGCATTCCTGGAGCTCCTCCCAGCGCGCACGCTAATCTCAAGCGGACTCGAGCTAGAGGCTCCGCCAGCGCCGGGAGGGTTTTTCCAGAGCAATTCATTACCTCTGCTCAGCTCTGCATGAGAGAGGCCATTTTCCCCCCTAAGGAAAAAACTTATTTTCCTCTGTACACAGAATGCTTCTGAAGGTAGAACATATACTTGACAAAGAACTGAACGAGCATAAAAGCAGCCCAGGTTTCCTGCTCCTGTCACTTCTTCCAGCATCCCCTTGAGACCAGAGCACAGCGTCCCCTGAAGGGTCCCTCAGACAACACCAGTACCTGCCTAATATGTGTAAGTTGAAGCGCTAAAACTGCATCAGTTGGCTTCGCAGGTACCACTTTGGAGAAGCAGATTAAGAACAAACCGTGCCGCAGCGTGCTCTGTCCCGACCGCGTCCTGCAGGGAGGCCCGCGCCTACTCACCCACAGCCTGGAGGAAGCGGCTCCTGTCTGTCAGCACCTTCAAGAAGTCCGAGAAGCTCACTTTGCCATCTCCTGCAAAGGAAAGCTCGCCTCAGAGCAGGGATAAGACGGCCTCCTTCGTGAGGAGACTTGGTGAAGTGCGGACCCTGAGGCAGCGCGGGTGCCTGGCATTCACGGTCAGTGCATTCATTTACTGCGTTCTGGTCTTCCTGCAGCGACTTCAGCATCATTACGCTAATCTGCAGGCCGCTGAGAGTGCGGGCAGGATGCAGCGCCCAGCGGGCCGCCTCGCAGTCTCCGACTCCACCCTTTCCAGAGGTTCTCTGGAACCCCCCAACCGTCCCACTCGCACCCCTACTACTTTGGTTATAGCATCTCCAGAGATGCCTCAGGTTTTCACACCTCACGTCCTCTGAGGCTAAAGCGCAGTGAGTGCTGCTGGAAGGGCGTCTGTGTCTTCACGGAAGGGAGAAAAGTGGGGCAGAGTTAGTGGGAGCGCGGGGTGCCTTCGTTCCCGGATGAGCAGCCTGGCGGGCGGCCAGCGGAGGCCAGGGGACAACTGGGGCCGTGCTTTCCACACAGCACGACAGCTTGGGCTACTCGTGCTGGATCAGTACATCCAGTCTGGACGTGCAGCTGTATGTTTTAACATATCAACAAGAATTCTGTGGGATTTAAAATTCACTATTGGTGGGTGTAACCATGGCAGAAAGATCTATACTGATGATTCACATAGGACGAGAGCTTGAATCATCTTTGCTTTTATTTTTTTGTTATTATTTATGTATTTGGTACAGGATCTCGCCACGCAGCTCGGACTCCTAGTGAGCCTCCTGTCTCAGCCACCCTGGTGCTGGGATTACAGGCAAGCGCCATCACACTGGGTCTTGACGGCCGGCTCAGCAAGCCCGGAGGTGGGGGGCTGGGGATCGAGCCCCGGGTCCCTGTGCATGCCTGAGCAGATGCTTAGACCACTGAGCTATCTCGCTGGCCCTGCCATCTCTGAAATTGTTTATGCCTCTGTGTCCGTTATTTCAGCCTTTGTTCAATATGGACATCATAACAGGAAACTTGCATTTGATATTTAGAGGACTGAATCCCTCCTGGTGTCCACAGGAGACAGATTTTTCAAAGGATAGAAATTTCCAGCATGATGTTGATTCCATCACTTGCGCCCGTACTTACTGAGACTCTTAAGGTTAAATGTGCACACAGAGGAGCCCCCTGGCCACAGAGGACCTATCCCAGACCTGCTGCGGATGCCTACAAGCTCAGCCAGCTCTGGGCCCCAAGCACGCTACCTTCTTCCCTGTACGTACATACACATGACAACGTTTATGCGTGAGGCACAATAACAGATTAACAACTAATAAAAGATAAAGCAATTGCAGTGACATATTCTAGTGAGAGTTCACACGTGAAGGTAGCTTCTCTTAAGAGAGTCAAGACATGTTAATATTTTTGCGCTGAGGTTGACTGTGTAACTGAAACCATGAACAATGAAATAGGCAGGTGAGGGCTGCTCTGTACTTTCACTGATGTTTTTAAAACCAAAAGTATATAGTGCAATAGAGGTTTATTTTTTCTGTTTATATAGTTCCCGAGGAAAAAGCATTAGAAGTTGTTTTTTTTTTTTTTTTTTTTTCAGTACCGGGGATCCAACTCGGGACCTTGTGCTTGCCAGGCAGGCGCTTATACCGCTGAACTATATCTCCAGACCCAAAAAGTCTTTCTTAAAAAATGAGAACGCCAAAACACTTACGATCAAGGTCAGCACATTTCAGTTCACTGTAGACTTCGGGCTTGGCCAGCACCATCCCTAATCGAGCCAGAGTGCTCATCATCCCGTTGAGATCGATGCAGCCAGTTTTATCCTTGCTGAAGAAGTTGTAGGCCTCTTGGAAGGCTGGAGAAAGAGAGTTAACAGTGACTATTTAATAGACATCTTTAATGTGGACACCATCCATCCTTTTTTTTTTCTTTCCAGAACCAGGGATTGAACTCAGGCCCTTGTGCTTGCCAGGGAAGCGCTTATTCCTCTGAGCCATCTCCCCGGCCCCACCGTCCATCCTTGAGATTTGCACTGGAGTGAACTAGCTGGCCAAGCAGGAAGCCAAACGTGGCAGGTAAAACGGTTTCCCTGAGTCCTTACCCTGAGCCCTGGAGCCTATGAATGGTGACCGTACATGACGGAAGGGGCCCTGCAGGTGTGGTGCGGTCCCGAGGCCTGGAGCACCTGGGTGGCCCCAATCCAATGTCGTGACCCCTTGTAGAGGTAGAAGCAGGATAAACATGGCACAAGTCAGGGGTTCAGAGCTCTGGAAAGACTCAGCCCCCCCCTGCTGGTACGAAGGTGGGGGGCGGTGTGGTGGGGAGCCTGGCAGCCTTTGGCCCGGGGAAGGAGGCTCCTGCTAGCAGACAGGGAAGAAACTGGGGGTCTCAGTCATTTAACTGCAAGGAACCTAATCACGCCAGAAATCCGAGTGAGATTGCAAGCAGATTCTCCAGAATCTCTAAACAAGAGCCCAGCGTGGCCGACATCTAAATTTCAGCCCTCTGAGACCCAGAGAAGAGAGCAGCCAAGCCTGCCTGGACTGCAGACCTACGAAATTCGAGACAAGGAACTAATACTGACTTTTGCTGTTAAAGGTGTGTCAATTTGTTATGACAGTAAGAGCTGATGCCCCAAGCTTGACCCAAATGTAACATTTTTTGTACAGATCTAACATACTTAGAAGAAATATTTAAAGAAGTAACGAAAGCTGGGGGTAGGGGTGCGGCCACAGAGAAGCTGAGGGGAGGATCACACTGAGGCTGATCTGGTCGGTAATAAGAAGGGGGCTGGGGAGATAGCTCAGTGGCTTAAGGCCTGTCTGGCAAGTGCAAGGTCCTGAGTTCACTCCCCAGCACAAGAAAACAGAGATTCTTCCCTTTCCCCAAAATAAGAGGGCTGTAGCTCAACGGACTGTTCCTGAGAAAAACTGGGCCAGTTAGCCCCGTGTGCCCGAGACACCCCTGTGTGCTCCGGAGACTCTTGCCAAGCTGAGGACAGACAGAAAGCACCGCGTGTGCGTCAGGATCATCAGGGACACCGGGACCGCGCACGCTGCTATTACCTGTAGCAGCCGCTTCCCTCCCAGTATGCCAAGGTAGCTGTGCCTGGACTGCTAGTCATGAGGTGGAGCAAGGCCGGCCATGATGTCACCACCACGTAGTTTATCTGTGAAACCTCCCCGCTGCAGCAGCAGGGTGAGGCACAGAGCCCCCGGGGTCCTGTAGTTCACTGATGCCCCAGTTTGGGAAGTGCGTGTCCAAGCCTCAGTGTCACTGGGCTCAGCCTGGCACTCAGCCCTGCGCACTTGTGATGGCCAGTGTCGTCCCTGGTGGGGTTCTGCTTACTAGGGCTGTTGTGTACACACACACCTGCCTGTGATTTAGCCAGCTGGCACTAGCGGACCCCTGCCTGTTCCTGGGGACCGCCCCTGGTCAGAAGCCGCCGTTATCCCACCCTTCCCCGTCGGTACGGGTAACCCCTTCTTGCTCACAAGCCGTCTGGGTCTTTCCTTCTGTTTCTTAGTAGACTACTCCACTGTGCGGTCACAGAGCCGTGGGCAGCTTGCCTGGCACGCGCACAGCCCTGCAGCCACACCCAGCACCCCACTGCCAGGGGCATGGGCTACAGCCAAATTAGACATACCATCTTTAAAATCAGTGAAAAACAAACCCAGAACAAACCATATTCCAAATGACACCAGAATAAAAGTTATTTCATATCAGAGTCAAGCCTTAGCATCCGAATTTAGAAGTGATTAATTTTATAGAGAAAACGATACCGGTCTCCTAATGTGGAAATGTGAGAGCTCGCTCTTGTAAGCTGTATTTTTTTTTAATTTTATTTATTTATTTATGTGTGTGTGCGTGTGTGTGTGTGTGTGTGTGTGTGTGGCCAGCTCAGCCCACCAGGGGGCGGGGCTGGCTGGCATGTGGTGCTGGGGGATTGAACCGTGGTCCCTGTGCTTTGCTAACCTTGTTCTAAGTAGGTGCTTTAGACCACTGAGCCATCTCACCAGCCCCTTTTTAATTTTTTTTTTTTTTTTTTTTTTTTTTTTTTGGTGGAACCGGGGATTGAACTCAGGCCCTTGCGCTTGCCAGGAAAGCACTTATTCCACTGAGCCATCTCCCTGGCCCTTGAAGCTGTATTTAACACATACTTTCCTGTGGGAGGTCCTGCCTCACCTTCGGTATGTCAGTGCATGAAATAAATAGCGATCTCTATCCTCATAAGTGTCACAGGTAGAGCTGGCCAAATAGCTCAGTGGATTAAAGCACCTAAAGCAGGCGCAGGGGCTGGGGGTTCAATCCCTGGGCCTGCCGTGCCGGCCTCGCCCCGTGGGTGTGGTGGCGCATGCCTGTAATCCCAGCTCTTGGGAGGCTGTAAACAGGAAGACCACTAGAGTCCGATCTAGTAGTGAGACCCTGAGCACCCTGTAGGCCCTTTCCTAAAATACAAAAAAACAAACAACAACAACAACAACAACCCAAAAATAAGTGTCACAGGTAGATTAGATACTATTTTGGAAGGTGACGTGCACTGGGAGAAGAAATAATGTGGAGGGGACATCGGGACGCAGTCATAGTACTGAGGACTCCTGTGCCCGTGCCTTCCTCCCACCAGCATCTGCGTTCCTTGCTGTCCCACAGAGAAACTGTACACCTTTAACTAGAGCCAGCCCCTCTGCTGTGGACCAGCATGCAGCCCTCCCAGGCTCACCTGCGTCGCCCAAGAAAGGTCTCCTTCGTTTCTTCCTGTCTGTACTACCCACGCGTCATTGCGCTGATCATACAGAGGTACTGTTATTTCTCCCTTAAAAAATACCAGCATGTGGGAGGCAGAGGCAGGAGAATTGCTGTGAGTTCAAGGCCAGCCCGGACTACATAGTGAGGCTTCCTCTCAAAAAAACAAAAAACATAAACATTGTGACATCGTATCTCCCAGTAGCACCATTATCTCGCCCACTTGTAATGCAACACATGTATTAATGAGAAATAAAAACCAAATCCAGGTGTAGTGGTGCCCGCCTGTAATCCCAGCACTTGGGAGGCTGAGGCAGGAGGATTGCTGCAAGTTTGAGGCCAGCTGGGATTCACTACACAGTGAACCCAGACCAGCCTGAACGACACAATAAGACTCTGTCTCAAAAACAAAACAAGCAAAATAAAAATTGAAAAAAAAAAAGAATTCAATCTGTTTGGAGTAATGGATGTTTAATTAAAACTTTTCTGTGTGGGTGACACTGGGTGTGAATGCAGGCCTCGGACATGCTAGGCAGGTGCTCTGTCCCTGAGCCACAGGCCAGCTCTAGCCTCACTAGATTCACCAGCGTGGCCTGCGTTTTCTACCCTTCTGCTTCACCCTCCGGAGTACTCAGGAGTACAGACAGCGAAGCGGAGCCTGGCCTCGCGGACGCTTATCTGACACTCTGGGTTAGAATCCAACCCTGCATGGCTTTGTTTTGCTCAGCTTGTTCTGAAAAGTAGTGGAAGGCAAAACATGTGGTTACAGACCCTGGCAGGGAGGCAGCTATGGGGTGGAATCTGGAAAGTCTGCTCACGCTTCAGTTCGGCGTTAAGTAGGGAGCAAGGGTAGCAGCCGAGAGCGAGGCGGCCTTCGGGCGTCTGCGGCGTTCAAAAGCCGCGTGTGGAGTCCACAAGCGAACCTCTCACGGGAAAGCTCACGAGAGGACTCGGCACTTGAGCAGCCACTTTTTCTAGGGTATTACTTGGTGCTGTGACTCTGGGCCTTGCTAGTGCGTGGGGACTGTGGCTCCCAGGCCACTGGGTTCCCAGAGAGTGACAGCCGGTTTACAGTGCGCCTTTCACGTGAGCACCAGCCCGTCTAGACCCTTCTCTTTTCTTTGTTATTTTTATGCGTTTGGTACAGGTCTCACTATGCAGCTCGGACTCGTAGTGATGCTCCTGTGCCAGCCTCCCCAGCTGGGGCTGCAGGCGTGCGCCACCACGCCTGGTCTAGACACCTTCCCTTACCTACCACCTTCCCTGGCTCTTAGGGGCTGGGCCATTCTTTCCCTGCCCCTCTAATCCTCGATCCAGGTGCTAGATCAGTGGGGGTCAGCCCCAAACCGCAGAGGCCACTGAAACTCTTCTGTGCAGATAATCCCAACTGCTCCTGTTTCCCTCTGCAGAGCCGCAGTACAGGCTCTCGTCCATCTCCTTGCCCTCTCAGCTCCTGTCCGACCCTTGTGTTTCGTCGTGTACCTCCGTGTGCCTGGCTGTGCCTTCGGATTTAGGGAGCTGTGAGCAGGAACACACGTCTCCATGAAGATTATGTCTGCGTCCGCGTGTTTCTACATATCTGATTAAAACAAATTTCTTACGGGCTTGCTGTGTATCTCAGTAAGGCTCTGGGTTCAACCCCTTGCATTAAAACCAAGTAAAATAAAACAAAGCAAAGCAAAACAGCTCAACCCCCCCAAATATCACCCAACTAGAAGGCTCTTTAGGAACTTTAAAGCTATTAAAAGCATTTATCTGTTTTGCAATTAAAAATGCAAATCCAAACAAAAACAAGGCAAAAAACAAACAACCCCTCCCCAAATATATTTGATCTTGACAGTCCTTTGTGTTCGCCAAGCCAGCTTCCTTAGAAATAAAGGAGATTTTTTTTTTTTTTTTTTTTTTTTTGGCGGAACCGGGGATTGAACTCAGATCCTTGCGTTTGCCAGTTAAGCACTTATCCTACTGAGCTATCTCCCCAGCCCCAAGGAGATTTTTAAAAACATTTTTTATGGGGCTGGTGAGATGGCTCAGTGGTCTAAAGCACCTACTTGGAACAAGCTTAGCAAAGCACAGGGACCGCGGTTCAATCCCCCAGCAC
>NW_004524609.1:1784067-1785854 GCF_000260255.1 Octodon degus | reverse complement strand
CACATGCCAGCCAGCCCCGCCCCCTGGTGGGCTGAGCTGGCCACACACACACACACACACACACACACACACACACACACACATAAATAAAATTAAAAAAAAAAACATTTTTTATTTTATTTTATTTTTGGCTTTCTGAATCAGGGTCTCACTTTGTAGTCACACTGGCTGTGAAGCCCTGCGTAGCCCAGGCTGATTCACACTCACAGCCCTCCGGCCTCACCCCGGGTTTGGGATTCGGCTGTGCCACCACGCCCAGCAGTCCTTGAAGAATTCTTTCCCCTAGTACTGAGGACCGAACCCAGAGACTCCTCTCTGCGTGAGAGGTAGACCCACAGCTTTCCTCTCGTAAGTGGGAGAGCGTGGCGACACCTTAGAAATCCTATCTGTGTACTAGGGAAAGGATCCTATGTGCCACAGGGCTGCTGGTCGTACTCTGAGTTCTAGGATGTTCTCGTTACCTTCCATTTGTGATGGGCTCAGCCTTTCTCGGTGTTGCAAATGGCATCGAAGGGGTCTTGGTAAATCTCTATTCCTGAGGAAAGAGCTGTGGGAGATTCAGTTAATGCACAGGGAAGTGAAGGGGCGCGCGCGAGCCCCGCGCACCAGCGTGTGCTGCCCGCAGGGAGCGTGAGCGGTCTGCTACACACAGCCACATTTCCTTGGGCCGTTTCTGCCACGGGCCACCAGGGACGGGATGGACAGAGGGAAAATACTGCCCCACAGGGCCACACCTCTGCCCTGCGTTCGCCAGTCGTCCCTGCCTCCCTTACAACACCCCGATTTCCCCCATTTATAGGACAAGAAACTGAAGGTCAGAGCTCTTAAATAATTTGTCCCAGGCCAGGTAGCTAATGAGTCAGATCTGTCTATGCTCAGGTTCATGTCTTACGTTCTCCTGTTCTCAGAAATACAAGTTGTTTAAAAATTTTAGTACAAGCAGCATTGTGATGTGTATTCTTGTAGAGAAACCTCTGCGTCTGCGATTAACAACTTTAATTGCCACATCTTATTTTTTATTTATTTAAAATTTAAAAAAAAGGTTTAATGTGTTTGGTACAGGGTCTCACTACACAGTGCGGACCCGTAGGGATCGTCCTGAGGCAGCCTCCCCAGCTTGTGCACAGCAGGTGGTGCCAGAGATGGAGCCCTGCTCCCCGCACTTGCCTAAGCAGGCCTTTAGCCTGCTGAGCTGTCTCGCCAGCCCTTTATTTTTACTACATACGAAGGAGAGAAAAAAGACAGAGGACATTTCTAGAAAGTTTGAAACTTTGGTTGCCTTGTCATTTCCCTAGGAAAGTAAAATGGGGAAAAGGAGGGAAAATACTAATACTCAGGGGAACTACATGGATCTACAGTAACTTACCTCAGAACACAGAAATGCATTATGTAAAACTGGGCTTGCTTATCATATGGTAAGTCAAGATTGAATGGAATATAAATTAAAATAATGTCACTTTTATGAATTTGTTTTATTTAAAATGCATATAGTTTTTAAACCAATAGAACTAAAAGTTTAAAAAAATATGGAGTCTTTTAGCTTTTGTGGTTTTATAAAAATAAACTAAAATAGGGGCTGGGGAGATGGCTCAGTGGAATAAGCGCTTTCCTGGCAAGCGCAAGGGCCTGAGTTCAATCCCCGGTATCAGAAAAAAAAAAAAAAAAAAGTATGATTCTCAACCTTTTGACATGGGATTTTGTTTAACTTGCCTATTTTCTTCTTCTTCTTCTTCTTCTTCTTCTTCTTCTTCTTCTTCTTCTTCTTCTTCTTCTTCTTCTTCTTCTTC
>NW_004524609.1:1777449-1783967 GCF_000260255.1 Octodon degus | reverse complement strand
TTCTTCTCCTTCTCCTCTTCCTCCTCCCCTTTCCCCTCCTCTTCCTCCTCCTCCCTCCCTTCCTCCCTCCCTCCTCCCTCCCAGAGACTGAACTCAGGACCCTGTGCTTGCCAGGCAGGCGCTTATTCTATTGAGCTATCTCCCTGGCCCTTGATTTCTTCTTCTGATGTTTCTTTATCATCTATTGAATTTCTGAAGACTCGGGTCATTTTGTATTTGTAAATATAATCAGATTTCATTAGTGTGATGTAGAAGATGCACCAGATACAGAAATGCATTCTCAAGAAGAGGAAAACAAACGTTTTGACCTTGCATTTGTTCTGTGCACTATAAGGGCTTTACTAGCCGCATTAGGAGGAATACGCTGGATACAATCTCAAATCCTCTCGTAGAGCAAACACTGGAGAAAGCCTTTCTGTTTTCCCTAAGTTCAAATGGACATGGAGATCAGGGCTGGCAAAGCTGGCTGGGGAGCGGGGTGGCCTGCCAATCACAAGCGCCCGGAGCACAGGCACGGAGCGTTTCCCAGAGCCCTGACGGTGGACTTCCGAGACCTCGAGCAGACTTTCAGCAGGACGGCCTAACCTGAAGTCAGCCCCGGCCTGAGCCCCCAGCCCTGCCTCTCAGCACCCATATGCAGGCGTTCCTGTGGGTTCCTGGCGACCTGGATAACATAAGAGGAACAGACGCCAAGAACAGCCTGCCGTTTGGCTCTCCTCGCCGCAGCCTGCCTGCTTTCTCCACTTCCATCGTGCTTTTTCCTTTTGCTCAGCCCAAGCCTGCTCTGCATGGCCAGTTTCACTCTCTTTTCACGCCTACTTTTTTTTTTTTTTTTTTTTGGTAGAACCGGGGATTGAACTCAGGCCCTTGCGTTTGCCAGGCAAGCGCTTATTCTACTGAGCCATCTCCCCGGGCCCTGTTTTGTTTTCTAACTAAACCCACTATAGCATAGATATTTGGAGAGCATTCTAACTTGTCTTCCAGCCTTTCTGGGTATCTAATATAGCCACTACATTAAAAATTCTTTCTCATAATTTATTATCATTTATACCACTTACCTCTTGCTGTGGAAGACAGGCACTTTGAGAGGATTCAGCTTAAGTTTTGATTTAAGTTCTGAAACTGCCATGTGGCCAGTGGCTGGGTCTGAAATTTAGAGGATGTTACTAAGGATTGATTTGCAGATTAATTTCTCCATACTCTTCTGCAACTTTCCCAGCTCAAGGAATGGAACTACATGCAATTCAAGTTAGAGTTACGTGCAAAGTTTGAGGGCTATGTGGCAGTTTCCTTTTAGATTTTCCATGAAAAGTTTGTTGCTGCTCCCCCTTTCAAATACTGTAGCGTCACCCTTCTGCTGCACAAACAAACATGCTAAGTGCAACAAGCCAGGCACAAAAGCTGCGGTGCCCACTCTCGCGCATGTGGACTCTAGAAGACCACGCTCAGAGTGCGTGAACGGGTGGAGAAGGGCGTGCAGGAGCCCCCGGTCCCTGCTACCCAAGACGGTAAGTTCCAAAGCTTGATCGCAGACAGCGACGCTACCACATACTTGGAATGTGCTGAGAGCGCGAATTCTAAGTGTCGCCGCTCCCCTCCAAGAGGGCCGCTGTGAAATGGTGGCTGTGTTGATGAGCTCGATTGTGTGGTTACTTCAGTGTACACGTGTATAAAACCATCATGTGGTACAGCTCCAACCATAAAATCATGGTGAGTGAGACAAAGCATCTTAGAAATATGTGGAGAAAGTTATTTAAAGGCAAAAAGAACTTTATGAACCAGAACATTTCAAATTGTAATTGATGAACATCAGAGCATTTTAAATATCTGCCTGCTTGTTTTTGCTTAGGTTTTCTCAGGGTTTCCTTCTGGGACGCAGAGCCCTTCTATCACTTCTCCTGGTCCCGTGGTCTTTCTTAAGGGCAGGAGTGGGTGTGGCACGCCACGCTGTTTGCGGCTCTAGACCTTCCTGAGTCGACCCCTTCACTACAACCTCCGCTCTGGTCTTCCCTCTCCTAGCTTGCGTGGTCTGGCATGGGCTGGGTGGTTGGCTTCACCTGTGTTCATTTCATAGCTTTTTTTTTTTTAAGTGGAGTGAACCATAAGTGTGATGCACACTTCTAATCTCAGGATTTGGGAGGCTGAGGCAGGAGGATCATGAGTTTGAGGCCAGCCTGGGCCACATGAAAAATTCTGACAAAACGGAAGTGGAATCTCAGGTGGCTCACCCACAAGAAGAGTGGGTCCTGAGCAGGCATATGGAACAATAAGTACTGGTAAACCACAGAGAAGGGGCGGGGAGATGGCTCAGTGGAATAAGCGCTTGCCTGGCAAGCACAGGGGCCTGTGAGTTCAATCCCCGGTTCTGCCAAAAAACCAAACATACAACACAAAGAAAAAAGTTTTTTAGTGTTTGATTAGAATTCATTTTTCTCGAGTCTTTGCTTTGGAACCCAGAGTGTAGCTGTTTCTAAACAACTCAATTATAGATATTCAGAATCTAGACCTGCCTGTGGTCCCGCCTGTCATCTGTACCTACCATAGAGCCGGGGACTCCAGAGATGTTCAGGTTAGGTGCTTGAAAGCTGCTTTGAAATTATCCTTATGGTGGAAAATAATCATTATTTAAAAAAAATAACTTCAATCTCTCAAAGATATGAGGGAGTATTTTCTTTTTAAAAAAGGACTCAGCTTAGTGTTGTAACAATTGCGCTACTTCCCAACTCGCAAGCTGTGCCACTCTCCACTTGTGGCCTCCATCGGCCCAAGAGCCCCACAGAGGGTTTGTGCCATCACGCAACTGTGACCTCACTGGTGGCCCAGGCCCTGGGGAGGACCCACAGGCTCCTTCCGGCGTTGGCCAAAATCCCCAGCACCACAAAACAAACCGCCACAGAAACTTCAAGCCACATCATTAAGGCTAAAAAGAAGGCAAACAAGTCACTCGCTTACACTTACAAACTTTAGTATTCGTAAGAAAAGTGACTTTACACATGGAGAGAGAATATTCTCTCAGGCTTTCACAGACAGCAAAAATTGGTCAAGCAATGGCCGTGACTCATCCACATGGCTGACACTCACAAAGCATCTATAAACTGTGGCATAGGGTTTCAGGGCAAATCCTGAGAGGACATGAGTGACCTTATCAAATACAAAAGTTACATTTCTTGTTATATAGGTCTTGATTTATCTTGGTCTTAACCATCCAGCAGAAAAGTATGAAAATGAAGTATAAAAAATAAAGCCACATTAATATGCTTTTTTTTTTTTTTTTTTGTGGAACTGGGGATTGAACTCAGGCCCTTGCGATTGCCAGGGAAGCACTTAATCCACTGAGCCATCACCCCGGCCCCTGTATGCTTATTTTTTATTTGGCGGAACTGGGGCTTGAACTCAGGCCCTTGTGCTTGCCAGGCAAGTGCTTATTCTACTGAGCCATCTCCCCAGCCCAAGCCACATTAATATGCTGAGCTGTAAAAAGCTCAAGTCAACCACTTTGGACATTGCCAGTCTTACGGAAAACCCACTACTGTTATGGACTACTGGACTATATTGGGAGATTCTGCTGAATTCAAGCACCTACAATATTTAAATGACAATGGAATGCCCTTCTCTGATAAAACTAACCAAAAAAGTGGGATAGAAATGAACAACCTTTTTATATCTGTATACTCAAATAGTTAGGATAGGTATACAGCTCCATTCTCTTAATTCAATGAATAGAGAGGATTGTTATAATAGTGTTTGAGACAGGATATCATGTCTGCATCTTGTACAATGAATAACCACTAAGACAACATGTAATATATTAATTATTGAAAATGTGCCAGGCCAGGGAGATGGCTCAGTGGAGTAAGTGCTTCCCTGGCAAGCACAAGGGCCTGAGTTCGATCCCTGGTTCCACCAAAAAAAAAAAAAAAAAAAAGTGCCAGTAATTGGTTGTGAAACTGTCTCATTGTTAATTTGTTTTTCAATAAAATTATTTTTTTAAAGAGTGACTTTAGAAAGCAATTAAAAGCTAGTTGTGGTGCACATCTGTAATCCCAGCACTTGGAAGGCTGAGGCAGGAGGATTGCTGTAAGTCTGAGCTCAGCCTGGACTACGTGGTGAGTTCTAGGCCAGCCTGGACTACACAGAGACCCTGTCTCAAAAAACCAAAACAACAACAACACAAAAACAAAACTGGCTGTGTGAAGCAGAATTGTCCTTGCTCCTGGCATGGTCACCCTCTGGCACGGGAGTTGGGTTCATTGGTTTTGACTTGAACTAATGACTTATGTGCTAATGGTTGTTTTTATGTCTTCTGTGAAGAAATATCTATTCTTTTTTTAAACATTTGCAACATTTTATTGCATTTTTAAAAAATTTTATTTATGTGTGTGTGTGTGTGTGTGTGTGTGTGTGTGTGGCCAGCTCAGCCCACCAGGGGGCGGGGCTGGCTGGCATGTGGTGCTGGGGGATTGAACCGTGGTCCCTGTGCTTTGCTAAGCTTGTTCCAAGTAGGTGCTCTAGACCACTGAGCCATCTCACCAGCCCAACATTTTATTGTTAACATAATAAATTTGAAAAAAAACTACAAAATAGCAATTAAACTTAGGAATTTAACTGGCTCATAAGCATTTCTGTACATATCAAAAGTCACCAGAGAGAAAATGTTTACTAAGAAGCCACATGGAGCAAGAATAATTGTTTTTCTAAATTAAATACTGAAGTGGATTTAATTTTAATCATGTCTGTTTATTTTATTTTATTGAGAAACAAATATCAATGAGACAATTTCCAAGCTGATTAATAGGACATTTTGAATAATTAATACATTGCACACTGTTATCTTCTCAGCATCATCCATAGCACAAGAAGCAGCCAGGACGTCCCGTCCAAACACTAGTACTACAAATCCTTCCTCGCACTGAGCCAAGCAAAAGCAGCCGTACATCTATCCTAACTATTCTGTATATACAAACACAAAATGGTCCTTCCTCTGTGTCCCCCCTCCAGTGCAGTCCTGTCAGAGATGGGGATTCCATTGGCCTCTAAATACTATAGGTGCTTGAATTCAGCAAAACAGTCCAACACAGTCCAGCAGTCCACAATAGTAGTGGGTTATTTGCAAAAGTTGACTAGAGCCTTTCACAGCTCTGCATATTAATATGGCTTTATTTTATATACCTTTTTTTTTAGACTTTTCTGCTGGATGGTTAAGACCAAGATAAAGCAAGATGTAACTTTTGTGTCTGAGAAGGTCAGACAAATCCCCTCAGGGTTTATCCTGTAACCCTGTACTGCACTTTGTAGATCCTTTGTCAGTGTCAGCCGTGTGGGTGAGTCACGGCCATTGCTTGACCGATTTGCTAAAATATCTATTCATATCCCTTTTTCATGCAAAACTTCAGGTTACAGTGATCTCCCCTCCCCTCAGGAAATACGTTCCAAGACCCGTAGTAGACGCCTGATCAACGTTACCAAACTCTGCATATACTATGCTTTTTCCTCTGCATATACACCTGTGAAATAAAGTTTAATGAATACAGTAGGCAGAGTCAGCGATCAGCAACAACGATGTTTTTCTTTCATTATTAAGATGTAGGGCTAAACACAGACGTCGGCGCCAGAGTTAGCTAGCAGTGTACCAGCGCCCCAGGAGGGCTGCGTCCGCTTGCTGCGAGTGTGGCTGGGGGTTTCCTACTGCTGCTTGTCCAGCTTCTGCATGAGTACGATCTGACTTTACCCAGATCTTTTCAGACTTGATACACAGGAGGGGAAAAAGACAGGTTTAATTTACAAATCAATTCAAATATTTACCAAGGATTTGCTATGTTAAAGACCGCCAACATTTAAAATGGGGGCGATGACAGTTTCTACGAAATGGGGTTGGTGGGAAGGAAGAAAATAATTTTGTTTTTGTGTTTTTTTTTTAAAAGAATCAGAATCCTGTTACATTTCTCAGGCTAGTCTCAGCTCTGGGTTTGTGTCACTCTGGCTTGGCCTTCCACGTGGCTCTTGTGCCCGCTAGAAGTAAAAACGTTATTCTTTATCTCGAGTCTAAGCACTGATGAGTGAGTTGGCTGGGCTGCACCGCCAGCCTCCAGAGCACCTCCAGCTTGCGGGCGGGAGCTGTGCCCGTGAGGTACCAGGGCGTCCCCTCGCTTCCAGCCCTGGCAGCCGCCTTTGCTGCTGCAGGCGTCCGGCTCCTGCTGCTGTCTTATCTAAGCGGAGTCACACAGCGTCCATCTCTCTGTGACTGGCTTACTCTGTCCTCAGTGGCTAGCGGACGGCTAATCAGAGAGCACGGGCCCAGGGACAAAGGGTTGACTCGTGTCACAGCAGGACGGGGGAGCCCTGGGCTTAGAGCACCCCTCGCGCAGCACGTAATTTAAAACTTATGACTTATTTATCTCTGGATTTTTCCATTTACTATATTGGGTTGCAGTTGACAGCAGGTAACTGGTACTGTGGAAAGCCAAACCACAGATAAAGGAGAAGTAACTCTGTCTGTCTTTTTAATTGTTGCATTATAA
>NW_004524609.1:1770066-1775766 GCF_000260255.1 Octodon degus | reverse complement strand
CTGGGGAGGCTGCAAATAGGGGGATCGCTGGAATCTGAGCTGTGCAGTGGGACCTGTACCAAATATAGAAAAAGAAAAAAATGGCAGAGTAAGATGGAAGCAGGATCTAGCCTCTCAGGGCCAGGGAACCAAGATACCTGAAAACAACAGCTTGATGAAGGATAAAAAGGGGGCTTTTGTGAATTGGGAAGGAGCCGACAGGAAAAACTGGACACTGCAGAGAAGCTCGCGAAATTGAGCACAACAGGGAGATAATGCCGCACGCAGTCCGGAGTGCTCGGCCTCGTTCCTGGCGCCCGACGACGTCGTTCACACCAAGTCAGCCGCCCTGGGCCAGCAGCTCCAGGGAGAAGCAGTGGCCCAGGCTAGGAGCGGGGTGTGCGTGCGTGCGTGTGTGTGTGGAGAGATTGTGAAAACTATGTGGGGTTTTGCTCTGAAAGTATCTCAGCAGCCGTTTGGGGAAAGGGTTAATTGTTTAAGACTAACCTAAAGAACACAGAACAGCTACACTGTAGGGTTTCTAGGCTAACCGAACGGGAGACAGCTCCGTGCGATGGCTATGGCGCGGGTACAGGCTGGACCAACAGGCCCCGAATTCAGCTGGCAGGATGGGGCGCTTGTTCGCTGTGATGAGAAGCAGGGCCACCATGGATTTTGGAGCAGTCGGGCTGGACAAAGCTGGGATTAAGTCCCGCCCATGAGCAGATGTGGTGTGTGTGTGTGGGTGTGTGTGTGTGTGTGTCCCCGCCACTGCCTACATCCAGCATAGAACTAAGTGGTTTGTTTACTTTTTCTGTCTTTCTTAAACAGTACCTAGGTGTTTAATAGTTACTTGTTGATAGGTTTGTTCTCATAGTGTTTGAGACAGGATATCAGGTCTGCATTTTGTACAAGGAATTACTACTAAGCAACAATAAGCAATGTATTAATTATTGAAAATACACTAGTAATCGGTTGTGAAACTGTCTCATTGCTATCTGTTTCTCAATAAAAATATTTTTAAAAGTTACTTGTTGATACAGAGATCATAAACATGGGGAACTGCTTCACTATCACTAAATTCATCAGTATGATTTTATTTTATTTTTTAATAATTTTATTGAGAAACAAATAGCAATGAGACAGTCTCAAACCTGATTAGTAGGACAGTTTCAATAATGAACACGTTGCATATCGTTGTCTTAGTGGTTATTCATTGTACACGATGCAGACATGATATCCTGTCCACAAACACTATAAGAACAAATCTTTCTATTCATTGAATTAAGAGAATGCAGCTGTATATCTGTATCAGCATGATTTTAAATAGTTGTTTGAAATACCCAGCTACTGCTGACATCATGAAAGTTTGCTGATATCGGCAACAGAAATGGCAGGAGTAGAACAGACTCGAGGGAGCCATCAACAAGACTTTTTGTTTTTCACCAATAATAAAATATAGTAAGACTCACTTGGAAACTTTTTGCTTATATTTTTAAAGTAATTTTTTCACCCGGAAACATTAAATGTAAGTTCCCAGAATTTGAATTCATCTTTTCTTATTAAGGTTCATTTTAATCATACTTGCTTAAAATACCTTAACTTATTCTTAAATCCTTTTTGAAATATAATCAGGGCTGGGGAGACAGCTCAGTAGGATAAGCGCCTGCCTCAAGCACAGAGCCCTGAGTTCAATCCCTGGTACTGCAAAAACAAAACAAACAATAAATAGATACTATAAAAAAAGAAATAGAATCAGAACTGTAGCATTGTTTGGGTCACGCTTGGGAAATACAGGTGCAGAGAACAAATCAAAATTACTTAGGAATGAAGTGAGAGACTGAGATTCTAAATAGAGACTTTCTATAACGAAACATCTTACTCTTACAGCCAAGAGCACAAGCGTTTAGCACCAGATTGTCCTGTACTGCATCCTAGATTTCCACTCACGTGTGATCTTCCTCAGACCCTCCATTATGGAATCCACAGCGATCCTTCCCTTTCCTGTAAAACACGTTGGTTCGGATTCAGAGGCTGTCATATAAAAAGTCATAAAAGGTTTTTTGTTTTCAGAGGCATCACTTTTAAAAATCCATTCGCCCATTAATGAATGTTTAATACTGATTTTGGATTTGGGCTACTGGGAATTACGATGCAGTGAACACGGGAGAGTACGTATCCCTTTGACTTATTGATTTCATGTCCTTCGGTCGCACCCGGGTGGGCCTGCTGGGCCACATGGTAGCTCTGGTCGTAGCTGCTTGAGGACTCCACATACTGTTTCCATAGTAACTGCAGTAATTTACATCCTGAGCAGTGTGCCAGGAGAAACTGGGGATTTAAAATACCACGGCCAGGCCTTAGGGGCACCCAGAAGGGGGCTAGCGGAAGGCGAAACAGTGCCGCGAAGCAGGTAGACACAGGCTTCCTCCACGAGGCCGCCCGAGAGGACAAAGAGCAGGCGCGGCCATGAGTGGCGCCTCCAGGAATTCTGATGCAGAAATAATTTCTGAAGAAATGGAAATCAAATAAATATGTTTGATAATAGAACTGTGGGGAAGAAAGCAGGCTTATTGGGAAAAGCCAAAGTTGGGGAGGAACAATTTCAGGCACAGTGTAGATAATTTTTTAGTTCTACAAAATATTGCTCATTTCGGTTTTGACACTGACAATATTTATCTCTTTCTCTCCCCCGTCTCCGGAAGTCTGAATGTAGTGTATGCTGTTCTTCTCCAGCAAGAAGACACAAGGCCAGACTTGGGGAAGAGAAGCCAGATGAAAATTTCCTTAAGTTATAAGTGGTGTAGAGGGCTGGAGAGATGGCTCAGTGGTCTAAAGCACCTACTTAGAACAAGCTTAGCAAAGCACAGGGACCGCAGTTCAATCCCCCAGCACCACATGCCAGCCAGCCCCGCCCCCTGGTGGGCTGAGCTGGCCACACACACACAAAAAATAAATAAATAAAAAGAAAAAGCTTTAAAAAAAAATAAGTGGTGTAGATATGTAGGATCAAGAGCTCCACTCGGCTTAAAGCAGTTTCGGTACAACCAGCTATCCACCCAGGCTTGAGCTGGAGAAAGCTGGCCTTTATGAAAACAGAATTGCAACACCGTAGTAGAAGGAATGATAAGCAGAGACTCAAGATTCAAAATAGAAAACCCAAGCCACCAATGAACAAGAGGAATGTCCATGTCCCCAACCTACCCAAGAGTCCCTAAGGGTAAGACCGACGCCCGGGTGGCCACGTATAAGGGGTGGTCAGGGTCCTTAAGTCACCCGGAGCGTGTAGAGACTTCTTCCGGAGAAGAGCGTCACTTCCAGCAAGGGGACCGCACATACAGTGGCGTCAGGACAAAGACACCTGCAGAACTTTCAAGCCAGCCCGTGCAGCTGACCCCGGGCTTGTTTCGGGTGAGAAGGAGCTGCAGCGTACAGGGCTAACACCCGGAGAGGCCTTCCACGCAGGTGGCTGTCTGTGAGCTGTTCGAAGCCGCGAGAGTGGCGCGATCACTTAGGCTGTAGGACGTCGCTCTGGGGTTTTGATGACCGTAGTTAGGGGGTCAAGCCTGGGTGGGTGTGGGTAGTGAGGGGATCCCAAGCAAGCATGCCCGAAACCGTAGCAAGATTCGCTGAGAGCCTACCTCAACAGCCCAGGCAAAAGGTGGTATCGATCAGTACGAGGGCACAGAAAATGTGAAGAGAAACCGGTGGACAGCGTGGAGCTGCATAAGAGGACAAATTCAGAGAACCTGGTGGCTGGCTACACGAGGGAGGCTGAGAAAGGGAAAGGAAAGACTGTGCTTAAGATTTTGCCTCATGCAACTGGATTTAAGTCCACTCATTGAAAAAAGAAACATGGGAGGAGTTTTTCGGGGATGGGTGGGTAGACAACCCAGAGACAAGAGACTGGCTGCTAGACTGGGGCGTAGCTCGGTGGTGGAGCGCTGCCTAGTATGCGCAGAGCCCTGGGCTTAGTCTCCAGAGCCACAAAGAAGGAAAAAATCTAGAAACTGACTTTCTTGTTCTATAAATAACAAGAAGAGAACAAGGCAGCATCGTCTGAGTCTCTAAGGAGTTGTACCACAAAGCCTGAAAGAGTTCGCAGAAGGAAGAGTGGACTTTGACCAAGGGCCGGAGAGTGGCAGGGATCAAGGGGTGGGACAGTGAGGCAGGGCGCTGTGCCCGCCTTCTGGGTCGGTGCAGATGGGGGGTAGAGGTGCCTTCCGGGTGGGGTGGGGAAATCACGCTTGCTGAGGGTGCAGGCGAGGAGCAAGGTGAAGGGGCCGTGGCCGTCCCGCCTCCCCACTGTCTGGAGGGCCATATGTGGGCAGTGGAGGAGCCCCGAGGAGCACAGGGCACCGCCTGGGCTCTCTTCTTCCCCGGGGACCGAGCCCAGCACCTTGCACGTGCTCTGGGAGTGAGTGACATCTTTAGCTGGTACATATCTGAGGTTTAAGGCCAGAACTGCATAGAAATTACCTGGCAGCATCATTAAAATGTTATGGTAAAAAAAATGCCACACTCCAGTATGATTAATTTTTTTTTTTTTAAATCGGAAGAACAGAGAGTAGTAGAAATTTTAAAAGTAGTTATGTAACACTAGGGCCTGGAGCCAAGTCAGTAAAAATCTCAGGGAAGAAGCAAAGTCAGCTGACCACACACTCCTCTTGCCTTTTCCATGTATCTCTTCCTAACACTTATTTTTATTTTCAATTTTTAATCACTCTACTATCTTTCCTTCTTTTTTAAAAATTTTATTTATGTGTGTGTGTGTGTATGTGTGTGTGTGTGTGTGTGTGTGTGTGGCCAGCTCAGCCCACCAGGGGGCGGGGCTGACTGGCATGTGGTGCTGGGGGATTGAACCGCGGTCCCTGTGCTTTGCTAAGCTTGTTCTAAGTAGGTGCTTTAGACCACTGAGCCACCTCTCCAGCCCCCTTTCCTTCTTTTTGGGGCAGGAATCACGCCCTCAACCACAGGCATCCTGCCTGTACTTGTTTTAGAAAATGAAATCCTTATCATAATCCTAACATACCCTTGCTTCTCCTCATCTTTAATGTACTTCAGGCAGAGCGTGGTCTCTGTCGTTGGCACCATCTGGGCGCCCATGAGACGCACACAGGCCCCAGGGACCCAAGCTGAGCCTGTACGCCACAAGCCGCCTGGTGACTCATAGCACACTTAAGTCCAGGAAGCGTTGTGCTAGATGATGCAAAAATAGGGTCATTTCTGAGGATCGGCAGCACAGGGTCACACCGGCAGACTTCTCCGAAGGCAACATGTGCCAGCCCCTGGGAGGCTGAAAACAGGAAGATCACTGCGAGGCTGATCCGTGTCGTGAGACCCTGCACTAAATACACTAAAGAGAAGAGAAGGCAACGTAATCATGACCCGTTCTCACCGTTGTAGGTCAGATGAGGCATCAGCTCCTTTACTTCTTCCTCTGAGAGTCCTGTCCCCTCACTGGCGAGGAAGTTGACCAAGTTCTCGGCATCAATCACCTCTCCTTAAAAATATGAGAATTGAGTCACAGAAATATTCTGGGCAATTAACAAAACACTGCCATAGTGCTTATATATACCATCCCCAGTGTATGAGGATGATCAAAATATGCAATGAATGGGGCAGGTGAGATAGCTCAGTAGAGGAAGCGCTTGCCTGGCACGCTCAAAGTGCTGAGTTCAATCCCTAGTACCACAAAAACCAAAAACCCCACAGTGAATG
>NW_004524609.1:1767423-1769677 GCF_000260255.1 Octodon degus | reverse complement strand
GCTTTAGACCACTGAGCCATCTCACTAGCCCCTGTTTTTTGATTTCATCATCAGTATTTTCAGTGTTAATTGCTGAGAAGGGGAATGAAACCATCAGCTTTTCTTATAGTTATTCATTCTATTCTGCTGAAATCTATAAAGGCTTCCCCAAAGCAAACATCATTGCAGTAAGACTCATTGCCGCGAATCCCCTCAGATGCCCCCTGTTGATTCAAGCACGCTTCTCCTGTTGTTCATGCCCCTTTCTGGAGCAGCTCTAAAAGTCCTGCTTCATGGAGGGAAGGAGACCAGGAGAGGAGAAGCGGGGACAGGACGGGGACAGGACGGGGGCAAAGGAGAAAAAAGAACCAAGATGTGTTAAGTATATGCAGCAACTGTTCCTGAGAAGTGTAATCTCTATGCACTGCCCACGCGTACTAATAACAGACAACAAAAAAGGTGTCATTTTATAATGACACACGCACTGCCCAGGCTGTGGCAGCACAACCCAGATCAGCTAGATCTTGGAAGTGGCCTCTATGTCCATCAGCGGATGAATGGAGAAAGAAAAGGTGGCATTGACACACAACGGAGTACTACACTGACATAAAGAAGAACAAACTCAAGTCATTTGTAGGAAAATGGAGGGGCTGTGGAGACAGCTCAGTAGAATAAGCGCTTGCCTGGCAAGCACAAGGGCCTGAGTTCAATCCCTGGTTCTGCAAAAAAAAGAAAAAGTAGGAAAATGGATGTACTTCAAAACTATGTTTTTTTGTGTTGTTTTGTTTCGTTGCAGAACTGGGGCTTGAGCTCAGGCCCTTGGACTTGCCAGGCAAGCACTTATTCCACTGAGCCATCTCCCTGGCTCCTCACTGTGAGCATTCATATGTTATTGTTTGTTCAAGTCTAAAACAGCACCCACAAAAACGGAACATGCTGTGAAAAAAATTAAACTTTTATGAATGGAAAGTATTTTTCTCTAGCATTAATTTCAAAGTATTCAAATGCTCTCTGTAAGAATTCCCAGTAGGACTTGCAACTCACCCTTTATATAACTGACTGCATCTATGAGGTCGCCCAGCGCGACGGTTCTGTCACCTGTAAGACAAGGGAGCAGCCTGAGACAGGGAAGCGTCGCTCTTACCGAGGCGGACACAATTCACACTGCATTAAGTGCTGAAACACTGAAGATCCTGGGAACCCCGAGATCATGTTTCCAATCTTCCTTATAGTTGATGGGCTCCTCCTTAGAAATGTCGTCTTAGAAACAAGAGCCTTTATTTATTTATTTATTTATTTATTTATTTTGGTATTTTAGTACAGGTCTACAAGGTCTCACTAGGTAGATCGGACTCGTAGTGATCGCCGGTGTTCAGCCTCTCAAGAGCTGGGATTACAGGGGTGCGCCACCAGTGCGCCCCGGGGGCGGGGCTGGCGTGGCAGGCCGGGGATGAACCCCCCCACTGCGTCTGCCTAAGCAGGCACGTTAATCCGCCGAGCTCTTTGGCCGGGCCGATGAGTCATTACTGTATCTTTCTTTTTTCTTTGCTTTAGAGAACAACAGTGTAAGGTACGTTAGGAATTGATTGGCTTTAGTTAAATGTAGGGAGACAGAATACCCGGACCGACCATACACGTTCTTATGTCCTCGGCAGGCCGCGCGCAGGAGAAGGGATCTGGGCGGGTGAACCTGGAGGCGTCTCCCAGGAGAGACCGCGGATGCAGGGCGCCAGAGGTCTCGCTCGCTCGGGAACTTCATTGCTGAACCATCTTGCGGATGGAGAAAAGTCAGACAAGCGAAAGAGAGAGCCGGGTGGGGACAGGCCCCGACGGTGTGAAGAAAAGACTCTGATAAACGTGTGGGAAAGGAAAAAAGGACAACAAAAGGTTCAGTGAAACGGGCACGGGCCCTCGGGTCCAGTGCCCCCAAGACAGCAAGAGAAGGAAGAGCCGAGAGCGGCCGGGGCTCGGCGGGCGGGCCTCGATGGCCCGGAGCTGCGAACTGGCCCGGCAGCGTGGGAATCGGGGCGCGCGCGAGTCCTCTGGCGTTGGGGAAGCCGCGGGGACGTCCCGGGCCGGCAGGGCCGCTTCCGTGGGCTCGCCCGTGTGCCGTCCCCAGCACTCCCGCTGCTCCGGGCTAGCCACGCGGAGAGGGGCTAGCTGCAGTCTCCTAAGCGAGCGTGACCGAGTTCTGAGCTCTAGGGCGCCGCGACTGGCGGTAGAGACGCGGCCGAGCTCCGGGGGCGCGCGGGCGGGCGCGCTGGGCACGCAGCGG
>NW_004524609.1:1762230-1766691 GCF_000260255.1 Octodon degus | reverse complement strand
AAAAAAAAAATCATGGGTTGGCTAAAACAAAGCAAAACGAAAGCAACAACAGCAAGCCGAGTGCGGGAAGCGTCGCTGGGATCCAGCTCCGCCGTTCAGGAATCCCGTCTGCGTCTTCCGGAGCGGCCCGCAGCTTCGCGGCTTGGCCGGCCGGCGGCATTTGAACTCTCCCCAGCCGGCACCAGGCGCGGATTCTGCTGGCGCGGCGGTACCCGGTGGCACAGATTCTGGGTGTACTTCCGGAAGCCCAGTGAGGTTAGTGGGCAGTTTTATGGAATGGAAGCGGTTTTTTTTTTTTTTTTTTTTTTGTTGTTGTTGTTTGTTTGTTTTCCCTGCAGGAATTGCTACAGCATGTTACGCTGTGCGGTGGGAGACTGGATGTGAGGAGGTGGTTATTTTTTGTTTGTAAAGTTAAAATTTATTAGAAATGATTATCTTGCACAATACCCACAGACTGTAATGCTTTTACTTTTTTTTTTAAGATTTCAAAAATTTATTTTTAAAATAATTTTATTGAGAATAAAAAAATTGTTAATTCAATAGTACTGATCACAGAAAAATAAAATAAGCTTCCGCAGGCAATGGTTATTTTTCAAACCGGACTCAGTACTGTCTTGACCCTAATTAATGAGCGTCTCTTCTTGTGGCCTCCCAGAGGGTAAACACGCGCAGCTCCTGCGCAGCTCCTTTCAGTCCTGGCTTGGCCTCCTCCAGGGTCTCCTGTCGCAGTTGGACCTGGTTTCATTACCAGCCTTCAGCCGACTCCACTGAGGAATGGGGCGACTCTGCTTTGCTTCTTGGCTAGGAATTGTTGGGTTCTGGAAGTCTTGGGAGAAGCCACGGTTAGGGCGGGAGGCGCGAGCACGCGTCGGCGGCCGACTGGCGCAGGAGAGGCTAGTGCTTTTCCTTCCATCTGTACTACGCTGGGAAATATACCGAGATCTTCGCACAATACAGAAAACACAAAAGTTCTTCGTCTGCGACAGTTGTTTGAGAGCAGTCAAGCTCTGTAAGCACAGGCAGAGTTTTCGTCATGGACGCACTACAACTGTATGAAGCCCAGCTAAAAACTCTCCTCACAACAATGGAAAAATGGACCACGCACGGAAAGCTTTTAAACAGAACCAGTGGGAAGATGGGCGTTAACAAGAATTGGGATTTAGGATCATATTACGCCATAATTATTCAAAATCAAATGAAGATAACAAAAATAATCTACAAAAGTATTGAGCCTACTTGATGGAGATTTTGGAGATGACAAACAGGTGAGGACAGAGCCATTACCGAGCAGTTAAGGTGAAGGGGGTAGAGATGTCTGTGACGAACAGGGCAGGAAGAGCAAGTCATGGTGTCCTAGGATGACCTAAGTCAGGGGCTCTGGGGACCCAACTCGGGACCTCGCACTTGACAGGTCTGCCCAGCCATATCCCCAGCCCAACTCAGAGGTTCTTTCTTTTTTTTTTTTTTTTTTGATAGTTGTTGCAGTTGGTCCGACGGTTGTGGGTTATTGTTAAATTGATGGTTGTTTCAGGGTCTCACCACACAGCTCTGATTCATGGTGCTCCACTTGCTTTACCCTCTCCGGTGCTGGGATTACGGGCGTGCACCACCGTGCCTGGACTCTGGCCTGGATTCTGGCCGGCTCAGCCCACCCTGGGAGTGGAGCTGGTGGGGCATGAGGTGCCGGGGATCGAACCACAGTCCCTGCGCTTGCCTAAGCTTGCCTAAGCAGGCACCTTAACCCGCTGAGCAATCTCACCGGCCCCACAGGTCAGAGGGTCTTCCCCCAGGATTCATGTATCACTCATGTACCACAGATTACGAGAAGTCAGGGATTCTCTGAGCTTGAATAGGAAAATAAACGATTTAGTTGCACTAGCCATCAACTTAAATTCAGCTTTATTTTCCTCAGTTCTTAATTTAGGCAACCAACCATGGTAGCAGTAATGGAATCTGTAACTTTTGTTACTAATATAAATCACTGACAGTTTCATGTCACAGAGACATTGTTGGAAATAGATTGAGATGTCCACGCTCAACACCATTTGAAAACTTATTAAATGCTTGAGTGGTACTAACAATTTATATCGTAAACAGTTCATAACTGTATTTTGATATGATTAGCTTCTTCGCAATTGTATGTATTGCATGTAGCTTAACATGGACCCGGAAGTGGTCTATTCGTTGGGCTTCCGAAGGGTCTGTGGCCATGGTAGTCCGAAGCCCCTTAGGCAGGGGGAGGATAATGAAATCATTGAAAATGCAAACAGGAGTGGAGAAAGAAGGCGATGAGCCTAGTGCTATTTCCTGTAAACTGTCCCATTTATTTGTATAAAATTATAGCATTTTGTTAAGTACTTATAATTATTTTATATAAAATTTATAACTAAATTTCCTTTCATAACACTTTTATAATAATCAAAATGTATTCACAGGTCACCCCTAATATTTACTGATTATCCTGGATTGCATTAGGTGACTAACCTGCACTTACTTAAGCTAATTTCAGAGTGAGAAGTGAGCCGAGGGAGTCACTGAGTTCACCTCCTCACCCTACATATGAAGAATCTAAGGTTAAGTAGAGTTAACTCATTTTTCAGCCAGTTGGTGGTATACCAGGGATTATGACTAAAATAAGCATTGTGTGCTACAGTTAAGGAACGTACTGGGTTCGTCGGGGAAGCATCTTTTCTCCCTAGTTAATGCGAGAGAAGACGTCTGAAAGGACGTCTACCCGCGTCAGTTCTCGTGCTGGATACCGTCGCAAAGACTAGACATTGTGGATTTGTTAAGTTTTGCTAGTCTAAGGAATGGCAAAGTTCTGTTTTTTGTTTTTTTTTTTGAGGAACCAGGGATTGAACTCAGGCCCTTGTGCTTGCCAGGCAAGTGCTTATTCTACTAAGTCGTCTCCCTGGTCCCCTGTGTTTTGTTTTGATGACTGCTAAGATTAAAGATCTTTACATATATTATTGGGCATTTACATCACATTTTTCTCTTCCATGAATCACCTAGGTGTTTGCCTATTTTTATTATGTTTCTTTTCAATAATTTTTTCCCCCCTTTGGTACCAGGGATGGAACCCAGACCCTGGGTGTGCAAGGTAAGCGTTGACCACTGAGCCACACCCCCAGCTTGCTTGCTTGCTTATTGATTGACTGGTTGAACCAAGGCCTTGCTCTGTAGTCTAAGCCAGCTCTGAACTAATGTGTAGCCCAGGCGGGCCTTGAACTCTTGGTCCTTGTGCCTCAGCTGGCGCATAGTTGGGGCTACAAGTCTGTACTCCTGTTCCTGGCCACAGGAGGACTTCTTTTTTGCATTAGGGATATTAGCTATTTGTTTTGTAACCCTTTTCTCTTGGCTCTTTTGACTTCTTAATTTTTCTCTTAAAATTTCCTTTCAATGATCTCTGCAATTTATTATTCTTTTGCTCTGTGTTTTTGAGACAGGCTTTCACTACGCAGCCCATGCCAGCCTTGAACTTGCAGTGGTCCTCCTGCCTCAGCCGTTAGAGTGCCGGAATCACAGGCATGTGCCACCACACTCAGCTCAATTTATTATTCTTTTTAAAAAATCTTATTTATTTCTTTATTTGGTACAGGGTCTCGCTATGAGGCTTGGACTTGTAGTAATCCTTCTGTTTCAGCCTCCCCAGTGCTGGGATTATAGGCCTGCACCACCACACCTGGTCTTGGTGGCTGGTGTGGAGCGCTGGCACGGCATGTGGTACTGGGGATCAAACCCAGGTTCTTGCGCTTGCCAGCCGGGTGCTTAGACCTCTGAGCTATCTCCTCAGCCTCAATTTATTATTCTTAAGGCTTCTTAAGATTTTGGTGAGTGGGCTGGGGAGACAGCTCCATAGTTTAAGTGCCTGCCTGGCAAGTCCTGAGTTTGACTTCTGGTGCCACAAAACAACATACACAGAAGAGCTTGGTGTTCCCAGGCATCACCGAATCTGGCAAGTGGCATCCCTGCCCTGCATTTTGCCAAGGCAGTTTTGAAGGAGGCACTACTTTCTGCATCAGGACTACATCTTCCTTTTTGTATTTGTTTCAACATGATACTAAAAAGGCTGCTTCCGCAGATCCAGTAGAAGGCTTCCTGTTTCTCTCGAGTGTACAGTGATGTCTATGATACTCACGGTCAGGCGAGAGTCGGGTCATTAGTTCCTCAAGTTCTTCCTCTCTAATTTTAATTCCCATATTTTCCAAAAGAGATTCCACTTTTTTGACTTTGACCCGTGGTCCTTAGGAACAAAGGATATTCAGCAATGTAAGTACCGATATTAAAGAGTGAATGATGCTAGTCATGCCATGTATCAAACTCCCAACTGAAAGATAATGCACAAGAGCATAAGGACTATTAATGTGTGTGTGTGTGTGTGTGTGTGTGTGTGTGTGTGTGTGTGTGTGCGCAGATTCGGAGACAGCAGTTGACAACACGAAAAAATGGAGAAAGATGTAC
>NW_004524609.1:1758456-1761807 GCF_000260255.1 Octodon degus | reverse complement strand
GAAACTAAAAGAAGTAAATACTACTTCTTAAAGATTAATTTTATTGGTACATTTTCGACATGCACAACGCTCACACTCATTACAGACAACCTGTCCATGTCCATGTCACATCTTACTCCCCTCCCTTCTCATTGATCCTTCTTCCCCTGTCCTTCTATAGAACTTTGCTTCTGTTGGTTTCCTTCTGTTCTTTGTTTAATTAAAAAAGAAAGTATTCCTGCAGAGCCAGCGGGGACGCGGAGGCAGGCTCTCCCCCCTACTGACCCGGGGCTCTGTTTGCTTCCCACAACAAGTTCTGAGACTGCAGTAGGCCAGTGCAGTGACCGCTGGCTGAGCAGGAACCAACTGACTCAGGCCGGCCAGGCATCAGGACTGAAGCGTCCACAGGAACGTAATGACTGGCGGCCCCAAAAGTCAGTGTGCCTAAGGCAGACCAACTGAAAACACAGCAGTGAGTCAGCAAAAGGGCGGGCAAGTTGGAACAACTCAAAGAAAATGCTACGCGAGGACCTTTCTTTGTTCCTTACCCTGCTTCTCACTCACCGTCGAGGTCTTTGACGCTCCTCAGCAGTCTCTTCTCATAAGCCTTTCCGTCCTCTGGAAGACACAATAGTCAGAATGTAGGTTCAATGGTGAGAAGAGTAACAAAGACAGCACAGTACCCATAACTGTAGGGAAAAATAGCCCTCAAAGTTTTGGTTTGTTTGGAAGTTCTATTGTTACTCTCGTGTAGGAATAAAATAAAGTAAGATGGGCTTAGTGGCTCATGCCTGTAATCCTAGCACTCAGGAGGCTGAGGCAGGAGGATCATTGGGTGTTTGAGACCAGCCTGGGCTACAAAGTGAGCTCAAGGCCAGCCTGAACTGCACAGTGAGACCCTGTCTCAAGAAGATAAAGATGAAGAGGGAGGAGGAGGAGGAGGGGGAGGGGGAGGGCGAGAGGTAGAAGCAGCAGCAGCAGCCAAAACATAAAGATTTCACTGATATAAATCTACTCAGTTGAATTTAAAAGTCTTAATTGCCCATTTCTGTTTTTCTTCCTTGTTTTCCTTCTCTCGGCTGACTTTCCTCCTTGGTCATGATTTAGATTAGATGGTACTCCCAGGACTACAGAAAAATTTAGCCTTGGAGGTCGAGACTAGCAAGTGGGGTCTGCGTTCTGTGTTAAAATTCAAGTGACGAGAACAGGCAATCGAATTTCTTCGAGTGTGAGAACTGTGTTTTCTGAATCGGTTTTGCTGGTGTGGTCTAAGAAGTTCTCACATCCCACCCCCAAATCCAAGCTCCGAAGGATGGGCTAGGTATACACACTATAAACGGAGAGGGCTTCTTGCAGCTTCTTTCGGTCGCTGTCGGTGAGCACGAGCCCCATTCTCCCGAGCACGCTGTCCAGATCACCAACATCGACTTTCTCTCCTTTGGAAAGAGGGTAACTGTTAACACGTAGGGATTTCTACAGCACAGTAATGCATTCACGTTATGAAAAAGATCGTCCATGTGGCATCATCCTCAATTAGAAGAGCAAGATTTAAAACTACATGGATTAAATAAACTACAAATTCACAAGACCTGTGGATGTGCAGTTTAAGGTAGAAAAAGAATTTTTTTTTTTCATTCAAGATGATGAAAGCCTATTATATAATCCTAGATATAGGTCAGATAAAAGCTTCACTCTGAGTTGGACACTAAAGACTAATATTTTGGGGTTGGTTAGACAGAGGTGATGTGAAAAAATTGTTCCCAATATTATATAATATAGGTCTACAGGGCTGGAGAGATGGCTCAGTGGTCTAAAGCACCTACTTGGAACAAGCTTGGCAAAGCACAGGGACCGCGGTTCAATCCTCCAGCACCACATGCCAGCCAGCCCGCCCCCTGGTGGGCTGAGCTGGCCACACACATACACACACACACACACACACACACACACACACACACACACATACACAAAATGTTAAAATAAAAAAAAATATAGGTCTACATAGGAAACAATTGTTAAGTCAGATAGTAAAGTTACAAAACAACATTTAACTGTAAATGAGGAGGGCAGGCTGGGTGTGGTAGTGCATGCCTGTGGTCCCAGCAAGGGGAGGCTGAGGCTGGAGGATCACTGTGAATTTGAGGCCGGCCTGAGCTTCATAGTGAGCTCAAGGCCAGTCTGAACTACACAGCAAGATTCTACCTGACAAAACAACATCACATCAGAACAGAACAGAACACAACAAAACAAACAAACAAACAAAAAGAAATAGGGCAGTCAGTTTTGCAGGTCATTAATAGCCTGAACAGAAAAGTACTACTTAAGATTTATTTTTATTTTTTTCTCCATAATTTTATTGAGAAATAAATAGCAATGAGACAGTTTCAAATCAAAGTGGTAGGACAGTTCCAATAATTAATACATTGCATACTGTCTTCCTAGTGGTTATTTGTGTACAAGATGCAGACATGATATCCTATTTACAAACACTATTAGAACAAATTCCTCTATTCCTTGAATTAAGAGAACGTAGCTATATATCTAGCCTAACCATTTTGAATACACAGATACAAAATGGTCATCTATATCCCCTTTTCTTGTTTAGTTCCATCATTTAAATATTATAGGTGTGTGAACTCAGCAAAATAGTCCAGTAGTCCATAATAGTACTGGGTCTTCCACTTGACTGGCAATGTCATAAGTTGTTGACCTGAGTTCCCTACAGCTCAACATAACAACATGGCTTTATTTCTTGTACTTCGTTTTTATTTTTCTGCTGAATGGTTAAGACCAAGATAAAATAAGACCTATGTAACAAGAATTGTAGCTTTTGGGTCTGATAAGGTCAGTGAAATCCCCTCAGGATTTATCCTGAGACCCTATATATGCCCAAGAAGTCAAAACTATTTGAACTATTTTACCAGCTATTATCTTAATTATAATTGCATTACCATCACTACGAATTTTATACATAACAGATGAAGTTAATAATCCCACATTAACAATAAAAACTATAGGGCACCAATGATATTGAAGTTATGAATATACTGATTGTGAAGAATTGTAGATTGTAGATTGTAGATCCTTTGTCAGTGTCAGCCATGTGGATGAGTCACAGCCATTGCTTGGCCAATGCGAAACCCTGAGAGAATGCTTTCTCTCCATGTGACTCTCCTTAGGCACACTCTACATCATCAATCACTTTCCTCTTTGGCCCCATAATCTCCTTGATCTTAAAATTTGGGACACAACTGAGTTACATGATGTTACAGTACAGGTTCTCCTATGTCCTGAGTCTTAATTGACCTTGGAAGGCTAGGGCCAAAATGTTGGCTTTCCTTGCAGCCCTCCTTTTTCTCTAATTTTTGGTCT
>NW_004524609.1:1743826-1757861 GCF_000260255.1 Octodon degus | reverse complement strand
CTATTACAAATTGCCATATTCAGTGCAGTTGCTTAGTTCACAGGTGTCAGTATATATAGTTAGTCAGGGTGAGAATCCTTCCAATTAACTGCTAGATTCGAAAATCCTCTGAAGATTCTCAGGACCATTGCCTTGCCCATCTTCTACATATAACTGTATGGCTTGCCGCTGTCATGTTTCCTAGCTCTTCTCCTTGCTCTCTCTTCATTGTCTAGTCCTCAATTTCTTACTTTCCTTTTAATTGCATTATACCAGAAAAGTACTACTTAAAAGAATCTTTTTTTTTTTTTTTGGTATTTTAGGACAGGGTCTACAGAGTCTACAGGGTCTCACTACATAGTCTGTCATAATGAGACTCACAGTGATTCTCCTGTTTTCAGCCTCCCAAGTGCTGGGAATTCAGGCGCGTGCCACCATGCCCAGTCTCAGTGCCCCCGGGGGCAGGGCTGGCACGGCACACCAGGGATCCAACCCCCGGCCTTTGTGCTCTGCCTAAGCAGAGGCTTTAATCCACTGAGCTATTTGGCTGGCCCTAAAAGAATCTTAATTTGTTTTCTACATAGAATCAGGGTCTTCGCCACTGCAGCTTCTTACTCACCTGTAAAAGTGTTTGCTTCATCCATTACCTCATTTAAATCAACCATTTTATTGTCTGTAAGAAAAGAAAACTAATATAGAGATCATTTTTCTCTTAGAAAAGTCATATGAAAAATTTAAGTTTAATGTAAGGGGTTGAAATTTGATGCTTTTCATATTTTTTTCTGTTAACTTGATCAAGAAATAGAGGAAAGAGAAAGATCAAAATGTAAATTGAAAGGCAATTTATTTATTTGTTTGGTTTTTTGTTTTTTGAGACAGGGTCTCACTGATGTAGCCCAGGCTGGCCTCAAACTCACGGCAATCCTCCTGCCTCAGCCTCCCTCATGCTGGGATTATGGGCATGTGCCACCATGCCCTGCTTTAAATGGTTATTTAACTAATATTAATTTGGTTAATTAAATTAATTTAATTATTAATTACATTAATTACTAATAATATTAACTAATTCGACAGTACTGTTTGGCAGGCCCCTCTTTCAGACCCAGATGGAGGCATATGTCAACGGATGTGACTGAATTTGAAACCTGAAGTCCTTTGTTTATATAAGCAGCGAACCGTTAGGCCTTCGCAGCACGCAGCGGTCTCATCCTCTGTTTCCTCGCGTTCCCCACCTCTACCCGCGAGGGCTGCACACTGTTCAGGCCAGGGATTATGCCTCAATTTTCTTACACTACCAGGCACAACCTACCCTGTTTGGTTAGGTGCTTTGTACTACTTTAGCCGGACGAAAGAAAGACTGCAAACGTAGCAACGAGGCTGGTGGCGGTGGCCCTCGCCTGCGATCCCCGCGCTCGCTCGCTCCAGGGCCGAGGTGGAGAGCCCGGGAGATGGGGGCGCCTGGCTGCGCGGGGGGCCTGAACTGCGCAGTGAGACGCTGTCTCGGAACGCAACGATCCCCAAGAACCCCTTAAGCTGATGGATTAGGAAAAAGCTGTGTCATGTATGAAAAATTCAAGGTATTAAAAAAGCTCCTTATTGGCAGCAGTACCTTTTTGAGAAACCTAGATAACGTGTGGGGACAATGTCATAGTCAGAAATAAGTTATGGTGACTTTCAAGAGGGGCCAGGTGAAACTGAGTACTTGCCAGTATTACCAAGCTCTGTCAATTTATAGTCAGATTTTTTTCTTTAAATCTGCTTATTTATTTGGCACAGGGTCCCACTACGCAGCCTGGACTTGTAGTGATCCTCCTGTCTCAGCCTTCCCAGCACTGAGATTACAGGCGTGCCACTACGCTGGGTTTCAGGCCTGGCACAGCGCACGCAGGGGCAGGGACAGCATGGCATGCGATACCAGGATCGAACCGGGTCCTTGTGCTCGCCAGGCGGGCGCTTAGACTGCTGAGCTATCTCTCCAGCCCCTACACTCAGGTTTTAATTACAAGGAGGCCAGAGCTTTTCTCCGGTAGGACGGGGAAAGGTGTCCACGGAAGCATGTGCAGGTCGCAGCGGCCGGCCTTAGTCGTACCTGCCAGCCACTAGTCGGCTGCTAGAAAGCCCCAATTTGGAAGAAGAACTGCTTGGCTATTTTGGGGTGCCCGTGCTAGCTCTGCGGCAGCTGTGCTGCCTGCTGTTCAGATGGAAGCATGTCGTCTCATCAGCCTCTTAATAGGGAAGGCAGTGGCTCTGGGTTCGAATTCAGGAACCTCCTCAGGAGGAGCTCTTAGTGTGGGGAGCATCCCTTAACAATTTGTTCCTAGGGTGCCTTACGTTGGCTTTGTATCTTTAACATTTATGTCCAGCTATATTAATTTTATTTGACTATTAATAAAGCTGTATCTTATTAAAAAAGGTGAGAAAGGAGCAGAAGAAGGAGGACAGGAGGTGGAGAAAGAAATAAGGCAAAATAGCGACATTTGTTAACACCGGCCGTTGGGCACAGAGAGCTTGTTATTCTGCTCTTTTCTGAAAAGGTATCTGGTTGTTGCCGGCTCTCACTACACAGCTCGGACTTGTAGCGGTCCTCCTGTTCTCAGCCTGCCCAGCGCTGGGATTCCAGTCATGTGCCATGCCCCAACTTGGGGTCCAGCTCAGCGAGCCTGGGTGGGGGGCAGCAAGCTTTGCAGAGATCAAGAACAATTTTACTTTCAGAAATCCTTACACAGAAGCTATATGAGTTTTCCCTGAGGTGGTGTGTGGGGTTGACATCTGTATTCTCAGCACTGGAGAGGCTGAGGCCGGAGGATCAAGAGTTCGAGCCCAGCCTGGGCTACATAATGAGACTGTCTCAAAACCAAACTAAAGCAAGCCCAGGCCATTTGAAAATATTTCTCATAGATATGGTGGTATCTGGAATACTTACCATCAACTGGCAGATACTTTAGTAGGTCTTTATAATCCTCTTCCCCAAGTTCAAGTTCCAGGTTCTCCATAAGAGTTTCTAGCTTATTAACATAGACTTTTTTCCCTTAGGAAACAAGAGAATAGAAGTAAGAAAAACAAATAATTCCAAGAAATGGAAGACACTGTCTTTGGATCAGGCGTCACTTGGAGTGCAGAACGAAGCGCTGGCCTTCAGGTGACTGTAGGCCACGTGGAGAAGGGAAGGGCCTCCCTTCTGACTCGAAGCCAGAGTCAGACTGACTCTGACTTTCCACTGAAAGTCAGACTGAAAGCTCTGACTTTCCACTGAAGCAAGCGTGGATGAAAAGGAATTAGGTGATCTAATGAATTGTGATAAAGATAACCGACCCTTTGGCAAACTTGCAAACTGGCTACAGCGACCAATGACCAACCGTGATTTCCTCAAATATGCCCAAGCAAGAGCAGTAGCTTAGGGGAGTACACTGAGACTCAAGAAGTGGGTAGCATAGTGTAATAGCAAGGTTCTCGGGGAACCTTCTCTAATGAGAATTTTTTTGTTTGATTTTGGAGACAGACTCTCTCTCTAGGCTGGCCTGCAATCCACTAGGCAGCCCTGGCTGGTCTCCCCGTCAGCGGGGCTCCTGCCTCGGCCTCCTGAGTGTGGAGACTACAGGTGTGGACCACGACTCCTTTGTTCACATGTGAGTAAAACTCTACTTGTCCACATTACGATTACATTTCTTGGGAGGACGGCACACAACGCCTCACTCGCGCCTCAAGGAACGGAAGGCAGCGTTCACCCCGCCGCCACATCAGCACCATCCCAGCAATGTGGCTTTTCTTCTTTTCCTTCTGAATTACGTCTGAACAGTCGCCATGGGCTCCGACACCTCAGCCTCTCTTGCCCACTCCTGCTACACCATTGTGCCTGCTCCGTGATGGGGCTTTACGTTCATCTTCATCTTTCTCCCGAGTCCTCACAACAGCTCGGCCGCGCGGGGCTGGGAGTCCTTCCTGCTCTCCACAAGGAGCTCGAGTACGGGGTGGAGGCTGCCTGAGGCTCCCCGCAGTAGCCACTGGGCTTGGGACTGAGGCAGGCGTCCCCGTCTGCTTTTCATGGTCTCTCACTGTGACTTTCCTCCTCCATATTCTTAGCAGAGTTTCTGTTTACTTCTTGAGGAACTTTCTCTTGAGTTTTATTCCCATGCTATGGTTAATCTGTCCACTAGATTTTCATCTCTAAGTGATCCTAATTATGAGTAAGGCAGCCAGCTAACGGAAAGGCCTGAGACACAGTGGGGTGACCGGCCAGAAAGATAAAAATGAAGACCAGACGGTGAGCGAGGGCTTTGGGCAAACTGAATTTCCTCGGGCGACACGGAATGCGGCCCACTCCGCACTGAGATCTTGAATTTTGAGGAAATAATAATGCGAATTAACCAGTTCCTTCTGAGATCCCATTTTACGCTAACCACTGTGAAAGAGCCAGACTAGACAGTCCGAGTCTCAGCTGGTCTTGTTAAATCCACAGAGCCCCGTGACAACAGACCACTAAACAGCCACCAATTCCTGTGCCCTGCTTGCCTGAAAATGATTCTAAGTGGAGAGGCCGCGCGCCACCCGCTCAGGACCCTCCTACAAGTGCAGCAGCTATTCGCCTTCTCCTTTTCTCCAATAAAACTTCCCTAATCCCTTTTTGGTTTGCGACTTCGTTCTCCAATGTCGTGGAGCCATGAACTCAATCCGCAGCCTCAGCAGCACCTCCAAACGTGAACTCCACTTTCGGCCATGAACACTTCTCTCATTTCATATCAATCCCTGCCCAAGTACTTTCCTACCATTAGATTTCTATGGTACAGTCTGCTTCTCAAGTATGACCCTGTGTTCCCAGAAAATCTAGTTAGCTGTATTGGTGACATCAGCTGTAGCATGTGTCCTTCCACGTAGCGGCCTACACAGTTGAGACGATACGTGCTTGTGTCTTTCAGTACCCTAACTATGCTTCTTGGAATCAGGGACTCTGTATGTTTAGCCAGGTGTGGTGGCACATGCTCGTAATCCCAGCACTCGGGAGGCTGAGGCAGGAGGATCCTTGCAAGTTGAGACCAGCCTGGGCTCTAAAGTGAGCTCAAGGCCAGCCTGAACTTCATAGGGAGACCCTGTTTCAAAAAAGACAAAACAAAACAAAACAAAAAACATACATAAGCATTACGCATAACATTAGGTTTCCTAATCTGTGCGTTTGGGCAGGTGCTTAGGACTTCATGGTATAGTCCTATCAACACCGCAGGATTCTCCATTTTAATGGAGTTGGAGGGCCGGCCAGATAGCTCAGCAGAGAAAAGCCAAAGCTTAGGCAGATGCAGGGGCTGGGGCTCAATCCCTGGTGTGCCACGCTGGCGCGCCTGTAATCCTAGCACTTGGGAGGCTGAAAACAGGAGGATCACTGCAAGTCCGATCTGTGGAGTGAGACCCTGTAGACCCTGTACGAAATACATACAGAAATTAAAATAAAATGTCGTTGTTACATAATTTCCAACATACATCGATACCTGCTGTGCTTGAAAATGTTGCAAATGAAATTTCATTTAAAATTTGTCTTTTAAAATTAGGCTATGTAGAATGTTTTCAGAACCGAAGGGTACTAGGAAAAAGCGTCTAGCACAAAGCTTTCAATGCGGAGATACAGAAATGGAGGCACGAAAGGCAAGCGATTGAACGCCAGGAGCCGAGCGCAGGGCCTGCCCCCGTCCCGCGCACACCCGCAGTGCGCCTCGGCCCCGCACGCGCGGCCGGGCCTGGACCACTTGCGACGCAGGCCATCCACGGCAGTGCGGCGCGAACAGCTCTCCCCACGGCGGGCGCCTGCTCCCTCCGGGGTGCTCCTTGGTCTTTGTTTTCCTTTCTCTCGGCCCCAGCCTGCTCCGCAGAGTCACTTTCTCTTCCTCTTCACTTCGACCTTTTCAAACGAACGTTGCCACTGCTTTTTCTGCTTCCTTCAGCTCTTCGTTGCAGGCTCAGAAGAACCTGGGATCCACCCTTCCCGCCCGCCCGCCTGCCCGGAGGTGGCGCCCACGCCCGGGATGCAGGAGGGAACCTTCCCCAGCACTCCTGGCCCCTGCCACCGCCAGGTTCTTGGTTCCAAGAAAGCCTTTTAAATTCTAGAGCCTCCTCTTGTATTTCCTGAAAGTACTAACGGCTTTAATCTAATTTAGTGCCGACCAGTACTGCCTTTGTTTCTAAGTCATGATATCTTGTGTACCTAAATTTATTAAAAGAGAGTACAAAATAGTATTAAAACAGATAAATTACAAATGATACAGTTTCACTAAATAAAATAAAGTAAGATGAATTTGACAGTGTTTGTCATGTTACAGTGTTCTCTTCAGATTAGTTGTTCAGATTACCAGATACATGCATGGCAAACTGGAAGAAGAAAACAAAGTTATAAGAAATTAAGACAGAAAAAGGAAAAAATTGAAAAAAAGATAAAAAATTTGAGCATTAACCTTAAGCATTAATGAAGTATTTCCACGGACCAGCATAAATCCACGGAACAAGTATCCAGACCGTTCTGCTCACATACGCGGACAGAGCTCTCCCCTCCTGGCCTTCTCCTTATCTCAGAGATGCCCCCTCTTGAACTGGTCGCTGCCCTTTTCACAGGATCTACTGTGCCCTTGAGATTCTCTTTACTCTGTCAGGTCCTTACACTAAAGCGACAACGGAGACCCCAGTGCACATGCGAGACCCCCAAGTTGAAAGGCCCAATCTAAAAATGGCATCTGAAATGAATATCAAGTTCTCAAAGAAGCACAAACAGCAGATAAGTATACTAAAAGATGTCCAACATCAATGTGAAGGTTGAATTTAAAACCACACTGGGATTCCATCTCACCCTAGAAAGAATCGTTATCAAAAAGAAATCAACCAACAACAAATCCTGGGGGCTGTGGGCAGGACCCCTTCTCCACTGTTGGTGGCAGTGTAATTCCACCACTGTGGAAATCACGGTGGAGAGTGCTCCAAGTCTCGGATTAGAAGTCCTTTGGACTCAGCTGTTCCTTTTCTTGGTTTCTTCCTGAAAGAATTAAAAGGATCATACCACAGTGATATGCCCACCGCGTTTATGGCAGTAGTTTGTAATAGCGAAAGCCTGGTAGCAGCCCAAATGCCCGTCCACTGATGAAGGGATAAGAAGGTGCGAGTTCTTTTACACAAGTAGTACTGCTCTGCCATGAAGAAGCAGAAGCTTGGGACCTTTTAGCCAAGTGGATGCACCTTGAGGCCACATCCTTAAGTGACAAAAGTCCAACACGCGTAAGCAAATGCCACGTTGCTTATCTGGCGAGAGAGACCAGAAGTGTAAGGACCAAAATGTATAATAGCTATTACGAAACGGGAAGAAAATGTTAAAGTGGGAAGAGGAACTAGGAATGGGGTGGGGGAAAGGAAGGGAAGAGAAAAAATGATGAGAAAAGAAGAAAAGTATAATTATCTTAGTTATCTTGTGAATATATAGTTTGTTTGTTTGTTTTATTTCCCCCATCCCAGTTGTTATTTTCTTTTGAGCAGTTTCTTTCCTCTTTACAATATTCATTAAGATAAAACCCCCCTGAAAGGCCATGTTTTCGTTGCTTCTGGTCTTGGTCTGATCTGCATGCTGCGCACAGCCGAAGGTGAAGGGTTTTTGTTCCCCACAATGCAGAACCTGTACTTGTGGCTGCCTGTCAGTCCTGAATTAGATCCTCATGTAGACAGGAGATGAAGAACTAATAAAGTGAAGGAAGGAATGTTTGTCTGGCTGTTACGAGTCAGGGACATGGCCAGTGGAAGTAAAAAAGACCAAGGTGTAAATACACGTTGCGCCTACACTAGTCTAGGCCAGGCCTGCTGTTCTCTGGAAAGTCTTCTGAGTCAGTGCAGACTCTTGCAAGAAGGAACTCTCAGGGACCCCGCCACCACTCTGTGGATTAGTGGTTTGTCTCTTTGTCCGCAGCAGGCAGGGCCTGGAAGTAGACTTCTGCCAAGCTAGGAAGTGCACCCTTTCACACTCACTTCCTAGGCTTTGATACTTGAAATCGGCGTCTGTGGCAGCTTTTCAAGCCTTAGCTGAAAGGCATCAGCAGCCACTCCGGCCACCTCCAGCAACGCAGATGGCAGATGGCGTGTCCGGCTGCAGGCCCTCCTCCATTGCCCATAGCACTTCCCTCCATGCCCAGGAGCCTGGACACTGCCCCAGGGATGCCCTCCCCTTAACTTGACCCCTGGAGACAGAGATAAGAAAAATAAAGCCTGCGCCTCCCCCAAGCTTTCCCAAATCTCAGTTTGGGAAAGATCCTCCGGCATGACCTATATTGACCTTTCTTCATTGGAAACTTACTGAAGATTCACGTGCTTGGACTGCATCTCATTTAACCAGTTATAAGGAGTGAGTTACAGGAAAGGACAAGGACAAGACACTTCTCACCTGACTCAGCACCTTGTCAGCTGCGCTCTGAAAGACCCAGTGAGAGGCGCCCGCCCGAGACCCAGGGCAGCAGTTTAATCCCTAAACCCGAGTGCTTCCGGGCCTTCCCACCAGCAGGAGTTCAACTGTAAAGTAATTAAACTTCTCTGCTGCTTCCTTAGCATGAGGGGGCACTTCCACAGCACTCCAGGAACCTGCCCGAGGCCCCATCGCCCGCAGAAACACAGCATTTGCTTCAGGGACAGCATCCACGCAGCTCGGCGTCAGTGACCGGCTGGGCATGGCTTCCTTCCCACCTGCGATCAGCTTGGCCAGTTTTTCTTCTTCTTGTTTTGAAACTTCTTGCACCAATTTCCTGTTTTCTGCCGACTCAGTTGCAATAGTCCTGGCCACTGACCGCCTCCCTCTCCGTGTTCCCCTTGGAGGGGTCACGCTGGCCGCAGGCCTAGCCACGCCAGAGTCAGAACCTACTGTGGAAGAGGAGACTGGAGGTCGGAGAGTGGAGGCTGGGCCAGCAGGGCTTGGGTGGTGCTGGCGGGGTGACTGGGTTCACCCGGCTTACTCAGTATGGAATGGGGCTACCCTGATGGGCCAACTGCAGCCCTGGAAAGGTTGTGGAAACTCTTGTAGCCTGGGATCTCCCCAGTCTGCCCCACCCGTGAGGATTCACCCCCAGAGTCCCCAGGTCCACTGGTTTCTCACCTCTGGTCACTGACTGTCAATTGAAAACCCTCACTGGATTCCTTAACGGCTTCCAGGACTGGCTGATGCTCAGCGCCTGTGCCCTACGGTGCTTCCAAACTTCTGGCACTTCCGTCTCCTGGGATGTTAGCAGTCACTGAATCCCAGTCAGTGCTTGGCCCCAGAAGCAGCCTCTGTTGAGTTGTCTAGGTCACACATTATCTGATTTCAGAGAAGCTGATCCAACATCCATCCGCTAGAGCGACGGTGCGGTGGGCAGCCATGCTGTGGCATGGGCGGCGCAGACCGTTGAATATGACGCTGCTGAAACTCCACCCTTGGGCAGCTCTGATGTCCAGCTTCTCGGAAGCCTTCCTGCTGCATTCCCCTAGACAGGGCCCGACAGAAGCCAGCCCTGTGACGCACAGGGCACAGGCTGCAGGCCCTGGGAATCCTTCACTCCACTTCATAAGAATTTGAGTCTCCTGTGTGGACCTCGGATGCCTACACTGCTGGCAGTGGCCAGAACAGGCCGAGAAGGCAGGCTATAGAAGCCGGCCTCTGGGCAGGAAGGTGCAAAGCGAGGATGTGGAGAGACTGTGCTCCATGCATTGCCGGAGCCAGCCAACTCTTTTTTTTTTTTTTTAAATTTTTATTTATTTGTGTGTGTGTGTGGCCAGCTCAGCCCACCAGGGGCCGGGGCTGAATGGCATGTGGTGCTGGGGGATTGAACCGCGGTCCCTGTGCTTTGCTAAGCTTGTTCTAAGTAGGTGCTTTAGACCACTGAGCCATCTCACCAGCCCACCAGCCAACTCTTGAATACTTTCATAACTCCAGTGAGAGATTGTTTTCTTCTTTGTTTTTGGCCAGCCCAACCACCTCTGCATCTTCCGAGAGGCAACTGTCGCTGGAGTAACTGTATCTATTACCTTGTATCATCTGCAGCAACACCAGCTTGGCCACCCCACCGATGGCCGCCAAGGCGGCTGTGCAGCAGAGACTGCAGGGGCCGTAAGGCAACCCCGACACGAAGGGCTGCCCCTGGGCATCCCCACCCAGCAGCGCTGGGACTTCGGGGTCCTGCTTGCCCACGGTGCCTGGTTGGCTGCAAGGGCTGCTGGCTTCACCTGAGAAATTATCTTTTTTTTTGTACTGGGAATCGAAAAACTTTTTTCTTTTTTTGGTGGAACCAGGGACTGAACTCAGGCCCTTGCGCTTACCAGGCAAGTGCTTATTCTACTGATTGATCTCCCCAGCCCTTGAAAAACTTTTAAGGCAAATGCGAAGCACAATAGTTTTAGCTGCCATTCTCATGATTCTTACCTCTGAGGGGCTTCACACCATCCAGTAATCTTTTCATGTACACTGTTCCATCTCCTGTAAGATAGAGTAAAATAAAAAGGATAAGAAGTTACATAATTTTATAAGATACTTGATAAGATTCATCTAGAAATTTATCCTAATTCACACCTAAGTAATCACAGAAGATAAGGCGGCCTTTCATACTTTCCTCCGGGTAACCTGCCCTGTGTCCGGGGTCCTCCAGCCAGCGGCTTGAATGTCCACGGCACTGAAGGGACCCTGGGCCCTGGCACTGTCTGGACAGTCTCTGTCCACCTGAACCACCTTCCACGATGTTCAGAACCACAACATCTGACCCTGGAGTTCAAGACCAGCCCAAACTACGTAGCGAGGCCCTGCCTTAGAAAACGGAGCAGAGCAAGAGGAAGCAAACAATAAGGAAAGAATACGTGGGAAGGGTTCAGATGGGTCCTGAACACGGGCCGCTCAGTTTGCTGCTTCTGGGAACAGGAGCCTTTTTGGCCGCGGGCAGGCTTGCTCCTGCCTGGGAGACAACTGGGGACAGGACCAGGAGACCAGAGAGGGGTGCCTATGCAGAGGTCCCTGGACCTGAGCAGGAGGCGCCGTGCACACGGGCTGCCGGGCAGCATCCTTCTGACAGAGCCACACGGAAGGGAGAACTTCTGCGCCCCACGGGATATGCCAGTGACCACCCAGAACAGGGAATGACGGCACCGCCATCCAATCCTGAGTCCTCCTGCTCTCAGGTACAGCTCACAGGGGAGAAGCTGAGCATGCGGGGTACAGGAGGGCGCTGTGGAGGCACTTGGCAGGGCCACGGGTTGAATGCCACAGAGAGCTATTGGCTCACTTCAAAGCCTCTCACCTCCCGACAGGCGCAGTGGCACAGGCCTGTAATTCCGCGTAATCCAGCACGGGAGGGTTGAGGTGGGGGCGGGGGCCCTAGGGGAGAGCAGGTGCAGGAGGATGGAGGCCTGGTCCCCAGCTGGCAGCAAGTTCAAGGCTGGCTCTGTGCCCCCTTCATCTCACTTCTACATTACAACACAAGCAACAAGGACACCAGCGAGTAAGAATGTAGCTCTTATGCTGGAAGCAGAGTGATGGTGAACCTCTTCGAGGCCAAGTGCCCCAGCCGAAGCCAAAACACACCTCACCACAGACTAAACCTGATCACTGAGGTCTGGGTCCAGAAGCAACAGCTGCCGCACAGGGCTGCGCTGCCCCGGCTCGGCTCGGTCTGGCCGGAGGGCTGTGCGGCCGCGCAGCGCTCCGGACTCGGCTGCCTTGTGCTTCTGCCGTTCTCAGCCCAGGGGCACTGCCCTGTGCCCTGCAGTACTCACCCGAGACGGGCAGAGATCGCAACAGCCTCGAATGTTCTTCCTCAGTGAGCCTGATGCCCACGTTCCCCAGCATACTTTTTAGGTCTGTGGCTTCAACCTTTTCTCCTTTCAATAGAGGGAAATTGTTTCAGATGGCAAAATTAGGAGATTAAAGTACTTAAAGTTATGAAAAATATATGAAATACGGCGCTATTTTTAACTGCAGGATGGGTTATAAACACAGGACCAAATTCACGTACGTAGCGTTGTTTCGAAATTCAGTATCTGAAAAAATTCTTTAATCCAATGAGCGCATAACACTTCTGTGTTTTCATTAGCGCAGCGTGCAGTGATGTGGAGTGGTCTAAAGACTAAGATGGTGCTAGGGTATGAATGCTTGTGTCTCCTGTAGAATTCACGCTGACAGCTAATCTGCAGGACGGGCACTAGGAAGTGGGGCCTTTAGGAGGTGGTTGGGTTATGGGGTCGAACCTCATGGAGTGGATTAAGGATCTGGAAGAGAGACCTCACACAGCGCTAGGTCTCCCTCTTGGCCCCCCCTTCCACCTCCCATGATAGGAGGAGACAGTGCTTCAGGCACCAGCTGGAAGGAGAGTTTCACCACACAGGAACATGCTGGTGCCTTGGTGCCGGGCCTCCAAGACTCTAAGACTGAAAAGTAATTTTTTTTGGTTTATAAATGACCCAGCTTCTGGCATTTTGCTACAGCGGTATGAATGAACTAAGGCAAATAGTACATAGAATCCACATAATTCTACCTGCAAGGATCTGTTACTACTTTATGGTCTGAATTATAAGACTAACTGTTCCTAGTTAGGGTACTTTCTGACTTAAAGCATCACATTGAACGTCACTGTGTTCATCTACATTTTTGTTCTTTAAACATCAACAAAGAGAACATAGTATTGGCCCAAATATTGAACACGTTGGGACTTGAAATTGCCTATATTTTTGCTAAAATGATAGTGTACGTGCTGCTAAAGTGAGCATTTTCCCTAAATTTCGAATAATCTAAACAGTTGTGAAAAAGACAAAATTGTCAGTGAACAAGGGAAAGAGCAGAATGAACTTATTAGTATTTGCTATAAGGGGTACACTACTGCTTTAAGAAGGTGATTCTCTATAAGAAGCCAGACTCTGATTTTATAATGTGTTATATAAGTTCTTACCTGTGAAAACTTTTGCTTCATTCATTAACACGTCTAAGTCAACCATTTCATCTTCTATAAGAAAAATTAGAATTTTGATTCAGAATAAGATAGCGAGATTAAAAAATTATATAATTTCTGAAAATACACTATATAGAATTACAGTAATTTTTTATACCTTACTAAAAGAATTTTTATTATTTTTAATTGATAGGAACATGTAATAGAAGAAAAACAAGCTTTAAATATACATCCGTTCACCATAACTTCTCTTTCCTTTCATAAGCAAGTAACTTTTTTTTTTTCAATGCATTCAGTACAGGGTCTCACTATGCATCTCGGACTCGCAGTGATCCTCCTGTTTTCAGCATCCACAGTGCTGAGATTACAGGCATGCAGCACCACACCTGGTTGTGCCCAGGGGCAGAGCAGGTGCAGGAATTGAACCCTGGTCCCTGTGCTTGCCTAAGCAGGAGCTTAGTCCGTTGAGCTATCTCGTCAGCCCCACAAGTAACTAGCTTTGTGAATGGAGTTGTGTTTGTTTAAAGTCACCTGTGTGCTACAGGCCAACCTCCTGTTTTCAGGCCTAGTTCTCTTGTGCTGAGCTGAAGGCTGAGATGTCTGGGCAGCAGCTCTCAACACGTGCCCCAAGGAGCGACGGAGTTCCCGCGCCTTTCCCACTGTGCTGGCGTTTGCACTGACGGAGGGCAGCGCGGCTGGCAGCTGTGCGCAGATTGAGGCAGCACCGACCTGCTGCGCCGGCGGTCAGTGTGCTCCTCACTATATGGTATATTCTCGTGGTAAAATAATGGCAGTTGCACTTAAGAATGTCCTTGTCCTTCGTAAAGCAGCAAAAGCTACTGATTTTATTAAATCTGAAGCCTTGAGCATACACTGTTCTACCATTTTATGCAATAAAACGAGGAGCCTAAAGCCCCTTGGCTGCGTGCTAAAATATACATTCTTGCGGAAATCATCTTGGGTGATTGGATTGTAAGCTCTCTCGCTGGTCATAACTTCCACTGGAGAAAATTATTGATAGATAAAATAGAGGTTTTTCAGGGCTGGCTATCTGGGAAACACCTCACAAATGAACAAAATACCTTTGTCATTCTAGGAAAAAAACTGATGACAGTTGTTTTATTTATTTTTAAAATATTTTTTTTTAA
>NW_004524609.1:1740641-1743192 GCF_000260255.1 Octodon degus | reverse complement strand
TCTCTCTCTCTCTTTTTGGTGGAACTGGGGATTGAACTCAGGACCCTGTGCTTGCCAGGCAAGCACTTGTTCTGCTGAACTATCTCCCCGGCCCTTTAAACACTCTTTTGATGAGACTGACGATAACATTAATTAATTTGATTTTTTTTACATTGAAAGCTTGAATATGTTAATATCTGGGAGATCTGTATAATTAATGCATTATGCTCACCAAAGCATGGTGTTGCAAGATCATGCACGGGTAAAAGATGGGGTGTAAGACTGATGGGTTGTAAGTTCACGAAGTTTAATAGTTCATTGGTACGGTTTGCGATCCCACATTACACTAAACTTTAAGAAGCTATCACTCATTGGACTTTGGTAGCAAAGAAGAACGTAGTTATCTGAAAGTACTCCTTTTGTAAATTTCCTACATCTGTTTGAAGCCAGATTGTCTATATGTCAACCAAAACCAACATATGAGATTGAGTTCAGTAACAGATATGAGAATCCAGTCAGACACTGAGGTGAGTACAAATGTGTAAAACAATATTTTTCTTCTCATTATTGTTTTTGCTTTGGAAGAGTATTTTCTAATTTAACATGTAAAGGGTTTATTATTCTTATTTAAATGTTGTTAAAATATGCTTTAGTTTCTAACATAATTAATATTAATAGGTGGACATAGCCCCCAAAACAGGTTCAAGAAGTTCTGGGACCAAAAGGTTTGAAGTGCGCACAATCACAGGTAAGGAGCAGTGTGCTAGCCGCGGCTTTGTACAACTGCAGTACGTGGTACTCTGCCAGGAGACCTATACTCTTGTAATTTTGCATTTCTTCCTATGTGGTAGGAGCGGAGCACTGACACCTGTTTTGGTTTCTCTTGGAGCTCCCTGTTCTATGAAGACATCTGGAACTGGCCCCTTCTACAGATTGAGATTCTTGGTGACCTGCCTCCTCACTGGCCCCACCCTCAGGGGGGCTCTGGTGAAGGAAGAAACGGCTCTTCTCCTCTGAGTCCTTCCAGCTCAGCCCCAGTACCGTCTCAGGTACGCTTTGCCTAAGTAGCCTACGTCTCGTGGAGGCGCTGTTAGAGCGTCTCTTCCCACCCCTCCTTCCTACTAGCCCTCTGCCATCTCCTTGGTATCTCATTCCTCCACATCTCACTCTTTATTTCCATTTCTTCTTGCTCACGTACTCCTCTATTGTATCTTTCCATTTTCTGGGCTCATTTCTTTCGTCCTTCCTTCTTTCCTTCCTTCCCTTCCTTCCTTCCTTCCTTCCTTCCTTCCTTCCTTCCTTCCTTCCCTCCCTCCTTCCTTCCTTCCTTCCTTCCGATTTCAGGAATTGAACTCATGACCTCACATTTGCCAGGCAGGTGCTATGGCACTAAGCTATGTCCCTGGCCCCATTTTATTTCTTATAAGGACATTCTGAGTCACTGTTCCAACTCTGTTGGTAGTGCTCTTGGCTTTTTAATATCTTCCTTAAAGATGAATAATGGTATCATTAGGGAATTGATTTTTTTATTTTATCGAAAGAATAAAATGAGATGTCATGACAAAATACAAGGAGAGTAGCAATAGTTAATACGTTCCATATTATTATTCTCCAAGTAGTATAAGATACAGGCGTAGAGAATTCTTCAACAATATTAGCACAAACCTTTCTTTTCAGGCAAGTACGAGAAACTAGCAGTGTAACTGATTTGTGTTTTTTCCCTTTTGCTTCCTCCTGTTCGCCTTCCCCCACCTCTGTTCCTCTTTTCTTCTGAGCAACTTCTAGGGAACGGATCTTTAATCAGATATCGGGGCCTGCTAAGTCCTCCAGGGCCCGGCTCAGCGGTGCTCCGGTGGCGCTTTTCTGTGTGGCCCCTCTGCTCTGCTTCCCCTCCCCTCCCTATCGGGAGCCTCTTCCTCTCTTTGAGCCACTTTGTCAGACTCCCCTCCTCAGCCCACTAGCAGGCTCCCCGGGTGGGGCCCCTTGCGTCCCCCGTGCACCCCCCTCTCACCACCACGTCCCTCCCTGCTTTCAGAGCGCACTGTCCACAATCTGAAGAGTCGTCAGCGCTCACCCGTGATGGGGAGGTGAGCCTGCAGGTCTGTGATTGCTTCTCCTCCAAGCTGGAAGCCAGTGTTGTGTAGAACATTTTTTATGTCACGGATATTAACTTTTCCTCCTTAATAAAAACAAGAAAAGGTAGACAAGGATGTTAGAAGAAGAACAATGCAAGCCCTTCCTTCAACCTAAAAGGGAACGATAGCAGGCTGTGCAGTAGTCAGGAACACACTTTCATGGTTAAGCTTCTGGGAGAATTATGCCGGGAGAAACAGAGTTTGGCATCTCTGGTGAGCTAAAAATGGCCACTAAGCATGTTCTTCTGGTCAAAAAGTAAAATTCAGAACCTTGAATTCTGAAAGGAAATTCCTTTCTAAAGGAAAACTTGGCTGACGAAGAATAAAAACAGTGGGTGTAGTTTTTATCAAGTTAATCTGAACTTAAAAAAAATTGGGGTATAACTATGAATGTCCATTTTGTATCTGTGTATTCAAAGTGGTTGGGATAGATATAT
>NW_004524609.1:1728711-1739645 GCF_000260255.1 Octodon degus | reverse complement strand
TCCAGAAGGGGGCAGAGGCTGTGGCTGTGGCTGTGTGGCTTCCAGAAGGGGGCAGAGGCTGTGGCTGTGGCTGTGTGGCTTCCAGAAGGGGGCAGGGGCTGTGGCTGTGGCCGTGTGGCTTCCAGAAGGTGGCAGTGGCTGTGGCTGTGGCTGTGTGGCTTCCAGAAGGTGGCAGTGGCTGTGGCTGTGGCTGTGTGGCTTCCAGAAGGGGGCAGTGGCTGTGGCTGTGGCTGTGTGGCTTCCAGAAGGGGGCAGAGGGTGCGGCTGGTGAGTGCAGCGGCGCAGGACGGCGCGCCTTCTGCCTTCTCCCCTCCTCGGCCCTCCTCCCTGCCTCTTCCTTTTCTCCTCTTCTTCCTCTATTTTCTTCCTCTTCTCCTCCAGCTCTTCCTCTTCCATCTCCTTGTCTTTCTCCTCTTCTTTCTCTCTCTTCTCCTCCTTTTTCTTCTTTAATGAAGGAGAGGTTTATTTTTGCTCGCACCAAGTTCCTTTCTGGGTGGACGGAGTGTTCTAAGTCACTATGTTGGTAACTGTGCAACTCCCCTCTTCTGAGTTTAGAGGAGTTTTACGGGAAGTAACAACCCTTGGACTAGCTCCTGCGTTTCCGGGAAAGGTCCCAGCGGCTGAGCATGCGGCTTCTCCATTCAGAGCTAGTTCTAGGTATGGGGAGAGCAGGTATTGCCGAACTGCTTAGTGGTCAGCTAGCACAGGTGGCTCTGTGGGTTATTTATTTATTTATTTATTTATTCATGTATTTATTTATTCCCTGGCCCAAGGGAAAGGATTTTTAATCAGATATCGGGCATGCTAAGTATGTCAAGGGCTCCCCTTGGCTGTGTTCCGGGTAGCGTTCAGTACATCATTCAGGCCAGCCTTGAGCTGACCAGGCAGCCTTGAACTTGTGACGGTGATCCTCCTGCCTCAGCTTCCCAAATGGTGGCTACAGGCATGTCCAACCATCCCCAGAGAGCTCTGTGGACTCACTATGACCAGTTGGAACTCAGGCTCTATAATACCCTTCCAGGCCGGGGAGACGGCTCAGTAGAGTCAGCGCGTCCCTGGCAAGTGCAGGGGCCCGAGTTCAGTCCCTGGCTCCGCCAAAAAAAAAAGAAAACAAAAGATCAGTTACCTTAACTCTTATCACCAGTGTTGCTATAATACACTTCCTCAGCAGGCAGGATTTAAATAGAAAACTGGACTTTTAGAGAAAAACGGGTTATTTTGAAATTTAAATTCCTCAGAACCCAGGAGCTTAGCAGGGAGCAGGCTCACGGGTCTCACGGCAGTAAGGCTGTCTTCCTCGTTGTCCAGTGCAGCGCACTATAATTTAATTCTGCAAGAACCAGGCAGTTGGTAGGGAGTGCCCAGAGCCTGCGGCAGGGAGGGGCTGCGTCCTGCGTTCCTGGGGGCCGGCTCGGCCCAAAGCTCGAGCTCCCTGTTGGGCTTATTTCAGTTGCCATCCGCGTGGCAATCCTCCAGCTCTACCGCAGATCCTTCCCAGCCAGCTGCCTCACTCACAAGCTTACTAAATAAGCTGCGTCCATTTCCTCTCTGAAGAAGTACCCTGAGTGCTGGTGCTGGTAGGCAAAGGGGTGAAGACTGAGTTTGGCTGCCTCAAGCCAAGAAGAATCCGCGCCGGGGCGATGGAGTCCAGAACGTTCTCCGGAGAGCTAGCCTAAAGGGATTTGCCAGGAGTCACCTGGGCTTCAGCAGTTACCCTATTTCCCCCGCAATAAAACCAGGTCTTATATTAATTTTTGCTTCAAAAGACACAGTAGGGCTTATTTTCAGAGGATATCTTATTTTTTCATGTAGAGTAAGTCCTCAGTTGAACAGATGAGTTCTGTTCAGGGAACACATTTGTAGGTCGGATTCGTCTGTAAGCCTGACCGCGAGAGGCTCACACACCTCGGGTGTGCACACGCAGTGAGGAGCGTAAGGGAGTCCGCTTGCTCCGTGAGCTTGTCCTTGCTCTTCAGAATTGTGCCAGGGGTTGGACGATCCCTGTTAGCAGAAGAAGGCGCCTTCTGCAGTCCTCTGGCCTTGGCCAGGTTGTTATTATTTTTGCTTTTGTTTCCATGGTGATTGCTTTGTGTCGCTGCATGTCCCTCACGTCCCCGCTGCTTTTCCTCTTGCTCCCGGACAGCCTGGGCGCTGAGTGAGCGCCGCACCACTGTCCCTGTCACCCTGCACGGTCAGTGCGCGGCAGTGCAGCTGTGACAGCGTCCGGCCCGCACGTGAGCCACTTCCACAGCTTGCTCACGTCCTCCAAGGTTTGCAACCTGAAGTCCATCTGCACCTGCCAAAGTTGGGGGCTTGCTGTACAACAACCCAAATTTATTCATGTGTAGTAATCTAAATTTGTTCATTTACTTGTGTACAAAAATCTGCATTTATTTAAATACAGTTATGTCGTCTTTCTCTGGAACACTTTTGTAGCTCTCCAACCCAAATTCTGGCCTGCATTTTGGCGACTCCAGGTCCTGTAGGTAAAACCACGGCCGGCAGAAGAGCTCTCTTCAAGCAAGCACTTGGCGTGCTCGTAGCCTGCTTGTGGCGCTGGCAGCACCCCGGCAGTGCTGCTGTCCCGCACCTTCTTCACACAAGGCTTGCCTCTGGCAGGCCAGGCTTCACAGAGCAGCCATCAAATCAAGTGTTTATCGCAGACTTAGGCGACAGGGTAGCAACAAAAACGACGGCAGTAAAGAATGACAGCCCGCACAAAACGGCAAAACTCGTAGGCACCAGAATTCAGAAGAAGTTTCTGCATGTCACACAGCTGGGTGCTGAGTCATCACAACGCACAATGCGCTGAGCTACGAAGATTCACGCTGGAAACAGCCGCGCCCGTTCGTTATCGAGAGTATTTGTGGCTGCGTCTGCACTCTGGTCATCTGACAGGAAAGGCCAAGTTCTTCCCTTTACGTAGGCGTTTACTGCTCATCCAGAGATGCTTGCTTTGGCATTTGCAAACACTTCATTATCATTTATAATATTTATTAATGTCAATACTATTCATATTTACATATTCGTATCAATATTTTATAATCCTGTATGTCCTTGTGTGTTGCAGTAGACACATCTGGATGACCTTACCTGGGACTTATTTTGGGTGTAGGACGTATAAGCACCCCAAAAATTCATGATAGGGTTTATTTTACCCTTAGGTCTTACTTTCAGGGAACTAAGCTCTTTTAAGAGGGTCGACAGTGCCCCCTGGTGACGGAAGCCCAGCACGCTCACGACTGGCTCCATCTGCACCACCACGTGGCACTGGTCTGAGGCGGCGCCTGCCTGCGTTCTTGGGCTGGCTGCCTCCTGCCGTACGCTGCAGACGTCCTCTCAGTACTGGGACACAGTAGGGAGCGCCAGGTGCCTGAGCCTCCTACACCCGTGTCTCCATGGGACTTCCATTATGACGGGAAAATAACTCCCAACGCATGAGATGTCAGAGGAGCTGAGTCTGCGGTCTCACAACGTCGAGGAATGGCCTAAAAAGCCAAAGGTTAGGAGACTTATTTTGGAAATAAGAAGAGCTCTGGGAAGAGCTCCGGGGGCTCCAGGGCGGTGGTGGTTCCGAGCTGGTGGCCTCATAATTGTGCAGCTTCTGTTCATGTACTAAAATCTTTTGAATGATTCACTTTGTTTTTTTTTTTTTTTTTTGGACATAGGGTCTCACTATGTAGTCTAGGCTGGCCTTGAACTCACGGAGATCCTTCTCCATCAGTCTCCTGAGTGCTAGATTTCAGGCATGAAGCTCTTCACTTTAAATGGGTAAATTATAGGGTTTTTAGATCAATAAAGCTGTTGTAACAAACTTAACAAAATAAGTTGCAAATAACCAATTGAGAAAATTCATACTGTAGAAGTAACCATGTGACTATGTGTACAGAGGTGGTTCAAATTAACTGGAAAAGTGATTGGATTTCAGAAGAACAGTAGGAAATCTCCTGAACAAAAAGTTCAAAGGCAAAAAGAACAATCATGCACAAATACTTTTAGCCTCACTGATAGCAAAAAAACCCCCAAACCATAATTAAATAAATTTTTTAATCTATAAAATTAGCAAGATAAAACTATGTGGATTAAATATAGGATATATAAAACAACTAGTAAGTGTATTTAATTACAACACATACATAAGCATGGGGAAAAGAACAGAAATATCTATAATAAAGTTGGTAAAACTGCTTGAAATTTTGGACTTTTTTTCTGTATGGTATACTATATATCCCAGATTATTCATAAATACCTAGCACCGAGTAGATTCTTGCATTTGTTGAATAAAATGCATTATTTTCTGCTTATTTACATACTCAGAAAACCCCCCAGCTAAAGCAGCCTCACTTTCTACTGTCTTTGTCTTTGTTCTCACTCACTTTTGAAGGACTTTATCCCATTCACGAGGTCTTTCTTAAACACCTTTTTATCAGCTGTAAGATACAATAAGACAACATTTTTGGAGAGTCATGAAAATCAACATTTATCTTTGGAGAAAGGGAAAATTTTAAAATTTACAACCCATTCTCAGGGAAAGAAAGACAGGGCGAAAGCCCAGCACGGTGCATGGCCCCTCAGCGTCTACTGGAGAGAGACGCTGTCCCGGGCGGCATCCTGCTGTGCTGAGACAGCCGTTCATTTCCCTGTCTGTCCCTTTGTCAGCTTTCCTGCCCTCCTCTCATTTCCCCCCAGTTCCACTGTAGAGCTTTATTTACTGCAAAAGGACAAAGGACCTGATAGAACTTGTGACTGAAGAGGTCTCTATTTCTAAGCCAAAATCTAAAGAACAGGATTTTAGAAACACTAGCTAGGACTGAATCTCTTGAAATAGTATTTTTAAAAATATTATTTATTTATTTATTTGCCATAGGGTTTCACCATACAGTTCAGACTCATAGTGATCCTCTTGTCTCAGCCTCCCCAGAGCTGGGATTATAGGTGTGCGCCACCATGCCCGTTCCAGGGCCAACACAGCATGTGGTACCAGGGATCAAATTTGGGCCCTTGCACTTGCCAGGCAGATGCTTAGACTTCCAAGCTATTTTCCCAGCCCAGGAAGAGAAATGTAATCAGCACCCAATTTCGGAGCATTCAGTCCATAGCTGGCTGGCTGAGAGGCAAAAATGGCCCAGGAAACACCTCAATCCAGGAGACCAGGAAGCAGGAGAGAGAAAAGGAGAGCCTAGTGGGCAAGAATACTCCCTTCCATAGCATGAGATACCTGAGACCTGTAAGGTTTTTCTTTGGTACAAATGACAGACGGGAGAGAACTAAAGCAGGCCTTTGTTGCTCAGCCCGGGAGGGCTGATTAAAGAGCTAAGGAGCAGGGACAAAGTGAAATAGTATCTTTTTAGAAAAGTATTTTGAATGGACACAAAAGGCTTCAAACATCAGAATCACTAGCATAAAACTTTTCTGAATTCACTCTTTCCTCGAGTTTTCACTAGGACGGCAGGAACCCAGGGAAATGGCCGTGGCCCCTCCTCGTCCACGGGCTAGGACCAGCTGCAGACCTGCAGGGAGCCTCAGTAAAGGATGGTTCAATTAATTTATTCTTGCTTACCGGAAATGGGCAGAGTCTTCAGCAGCTTTTTGTGCTCTTTATCTGTGATGTGTATCCCCATGTTTCTCAAAACATTTTTTAGGTCCCCAGCACAAATCTTCTCTCCTTTAGCAAAAGGGAAACCAGCTTCGGTGAGGAGACACATAACACATATGTGTACATATTTAATTCAGCAACATCATATAGCTTTTTCTTTTTCTCCTTTTTCAGTCCCCGTTATCCCTTCCTTTTTCTTTTGCTTCAATTATGGCATATTTATGTATTCGTTTACTTATTTATTGTTTATGTATTTAGTACAGGGTCTCCAGGGTCTCACTACGCAGATCGGACTCCTAGTGATTCTCCTGTTTTCAGCCTCCCAAGTGCTGGGATTACAGATGAGTGCCACCACGTACGGCATATTCAAAAATGGCACTAAAAGCTGTACTCTGTTTCACCTTGAATGGATTTATATTATGTCAGGGTGGGCTTGGGAAAGGAGGAATTGTGCTTTTCTCTCCAGTGTAGCTGTAAGCTACATTTCTGCGCTGCCACTTGGCCCTGTGCTAACTTTGCCAACACAGTAGAAGGTGCTAGAGAAAGCCCGAAAGGCAGAAAGGTAAAGCTGAGCCCCTTTCAGTCTTCCCTCCTGGGGTTAGTTGTACCGCACCACCCTCCTCGCACTCGCGTTAGATTCCAGAGCTCTAAGGTCAAGTCTGTGAGTCTAGATTCAGCCAGTCTGTGACCCAGGGTGTGTGCAGAAGGCGGACAATCCAGGTGAGGATTCACCCTGACCACCTGCAGTGAAGACGCAAGCAGAACCCAAGAGGGGTGGGAAGTCGGAAGCGGCGGAGGGCAGCAGCAGCGGCAGGAACATTCAAGTCTGCAGAAGACTGAGTTAAAATTGAACCCCGGTCCCTGCGTCTGCGTAAGCACGCACTTTAATCCGCTGAGCTATCTGGCCAGCCTCCTTTTCTTCTTTAAGACCTCTTAGTATTTACTGAAGCACTGCCTGACTCACTGCCTGGCCCTTTTCTTTTTCTCTACTATGTTCACTACTTGGGTGAATTCATGCAGTCTTATGTGTGTAGCCACAATCGATAAGCTGTGCTGCTTCATTTTACATTCTCACACAAGATAGCTTTCTCAGGGGCTGGGGAAATGGCTCAGTGGAATAAGCGCTTGCCTGGCAAGCTTAAGGGCCTGAGTTCAATCCCCGGATCCGCCAAATAAATTAAAAAATAAAAGGAGATAGCTTTCTTAGAGCCAAGTGTGTCTAGTAATTTAGTCCTGGGCCTCTGAATTTTGGAGATGCTAGGGATCTCAAAATTTCCCAGATGGAATTCTTTTTTTTAATTTTAATTAAAAAAAATTTTTTTTTTCCAAATGGAATTCTTAACTTCCTTTTACACAAACTTGTACTACCCGGTAACTTCTTTATTATAGTCTACCTTACTATTTTGACCAAGACAAAACAGATTCATTCTTGACAGTCCCTATTTTAATCTAGACTTTATGTCTAATCCGTAAGAAAATTCTGCTGACTCTTTGAAAACCGAGCCAGAGTCCAGCAGCCTTTCACGGCCGTCTCCTTCCCCTTCCCACTCTCCACCCTTCACCCCTCCAGTCCCTTCTCGTGGCGCCGCTGATCTGGGTGGGCCACCTCCCCCGCACCTGTCCTTTAGACCTGCGCATCCTCCGGCTGGTCTGCAAGGCAAGCCCAGCTCCTCGCGGCTTCCAAGGCCCTGACGGCCGCCGGGTCGCTCTGCTCTCGCTCTCGTTCCCTATCACGCGTTTTTTTGTTTGTTTGTTTTTTCTTGGTAGCATATATGTGATTTTATCAATATAATATTTTATTTTACTTTTTTCCATAATTTTATTGATAAACAAATAGCAATGAGACAGTTTCAAATCAAATTGGTAGGACAGTTTCAATAATTAACACATTGCATACATTCTTCCTAGTGGTTAATTGCTGTACAAGATGGGGACATGATATCTTATTTACAAACACCATTAGAACAAATCCCTCTATTCATTAAGAGAATGTAACTATATATCTATCCTAACCACTCTGAATACATAGATACAAAATGGACATTCATCTGTATCCCCTTTTTTTTGTTAAGTTCCATCATTTAAATATTATAGGTGTGTAAACTCAGCAAAATAATCTAAAAGAGTTCAGTAGTCCATAATAGTATTGGGTCTTCTGCTTCACTGGCAATGTCAGGAATTGTTGACCTGAGTCCCCTACAGTTCAACATAACAGCACGGCTTTACTTCTTATACTTCGTTTTTATACTTTTCTGCTGGGTGGTAAAGATCAAGGTAAAGCAGGACCTATGCAACATTTTGGCCCTAGCCTTCCAAGGTCAATTAAGACTCAGGACATATGAGAACTTGTACTGTAACGTCATGTAACTCGGCAGTGTCCCAAATTTTCTGATCAAGGAGATTATGGGGCCAAAGAGGAAATTGATCGATGATGTAGAGTGTGCCTACGAAGAGTCACATGGGGAGAAGACACTCTCTCAGGCTTTCACAGAGAGCACATTGGCCAAGCAATGGCCGTGACTCATCCACATGGCTGACACTGACAAAGGAGCTACAATCTGAGGTACAGGATCTCAGGATGAATCCTGAGGAGATTTCACTGACCTTATCAGACCCAAAAGCTACAACTCATGCGTTTCTTAATGACCCCTTTTCAGCCGTGCTGACCTCGGCGTGATCCGCCGTGCTCCAGGCTCGCTCGGTCCTGGTCCCCTGGTCCTCCTTCCTTAGGGATTCCCCCTGCGCAGGACCGAGCTTCTCCTGGAGGCAGCAGCCTCGCCCCGCGCCTGGCCAGCCTGGCCGCGTCTTGCCTTTGTAGCACTTGTTACCATCTCACTGTATGTGTGTACTGCTTCTTTTCCCTGACGGAACGCGAGTTTCATGGGGACAGTGGCCTCTGGTTTGTGTACTGATACATCTTACGTGCTTAGAACAATGCCTAGCATGTAGAAAATGCTAAATAACTGTCAAATAAAGTATAGGAGAAACATTATGATGTTAAAACATACCCCAATATTAAACTGAAATAACATACACGTAATACTCACTGTAACGTCTGACTCACCTGTGATCTTTTTAGTTTCATCCATCAACATATTCAAATCGATCTTCCCACTGTCTTTAGAAAGAAAGCACCAAATAGATTTATAGAACAATCATGGAACATCCTTACATATAAAAAAATTCAATCATTCCAAAACATTTCCCTACAAGTTTATTTTTTATTAGGTCCTCATTAATTGTACTAACTGTACAAATCAATACATAACACAATGCAAGAGCAAAGCTGAAAGCTCTGTCCTTTACATCAACTTATTTTACTTATTAAATGTTTTTTCAGGGATGAAATTGTTTTTGAAAATTAAAAACTTTGTTTAAAAATAGTGTCTTTGGGCCAGGGAGATAGCTCAGCGGCACCAGTGCCTGCCTGGCAAGCACAAGGTCCTGAGTTTGGTTCCTGGTACAAAAAAATTAAAAGTAAGGTTTTCATTTTGTTTAATGCCACGTTCACCATTCTGGCTCGAATCAGTGGCACGAGGTCCACTAGGAGATCGGTCAGCATGTGCGTCCGGCTGCTTCTGGTGGCCGGCGTGGTGACCACCACCAGCATGCTAGGTAAGGCACACCCATGGTGACAAAGCTTTCCTTCTACCCTTCAGTCGCTTTTACCCCTGAGAGGCCTCACCCAGAAGCATGTACTTCTAGCCTCATTCTTTTTCAGATTAGGGTTGGAAGCTAACAAAGGTCAAGGGATACGCCTTAAACAGTTTGTGAAACGCAAGCTTGAGCAATGAGGGGCTGCGATGCTGAGCCGGTGCAGGGGCGCTCCCCCCAGGCAGGCCTCAGGCTGCGACCTCGGCGCTGCCGGTGGACACCTCGGTGCCACTGTGACTTGGTCAGAGGTGCTGTCCAGCAGGTATAACTCTTAACGTTCCTAAGACTTGGTGTTCCCCTGAGGGTGGCATACCAAAAGTCACTAGCATTACTGCTATCTAGGCACTGACTTAGGGGCACTGCTATGGTTTGTGTCTAGGTGTCTCCCCAAAGCCGCATGCAGTCACTGGGGCGGCTTCTAGAGTCTGTGATTAATTCATGGTCCAATGCTGGGATTATGGGTGTGAGTGCTACCTCCACCCGCCCTGGGCGGACAGCCTGCACACAGTATAAGGAAGGGAGGGAGGCTTGCTAGCTGCCGCGGCTGCTGCCCTTCCCTTTGCTCTTCGCTGTTTTCACTGCCAGGAACGGCTGCCCTCCGCCATGTGCCGCTCTGCCTTGGAGCCAGCCGAGTATGGACTGAAACCTCCACCAACTGGGAACTAAATAAATCTTTCCTTCCTTCGTTCTGGGTGTTGGGTATTTGGTCCCAGCAATCAGAGAAAAGTAACTGAGACAGCTGTGCATAAGATTGATGCTACATAAATATTTACTAAATAACAGAACAAAATGCAGACATTACTGAGAATGAATTAGCTTTAAAACCAATTTATATTCCAGGTTCTTAGATGCAGAATTTGTCCTTGCTTGAACTTTTTAAATACATTCTTTGAAATGCTATTTTTTGGGTATCTTTTACAGCTATATCATATATTATTAATATTATTACTTTCTAAACTTTCAATTAGGATAAGGGAGAATTTTTTTTTTCTTAAAGTCTATGTCTATAAAGGACAGAAGCCACTACACTCTGAACCGTGGGGTCTGCAGTTAATTTTACTGAGGCCTTTTGGGCCCCAAATCCATTTTCTATCCTGTCTCAGATAATTTTACAGGTTTGTAATGTGATCCTCCAAAATTATGTTTATAACCTCACACTTTAATTCACTCTGCTAGTGATGCTCTAAGATACTAGGAAAAGAAGGCAACCACGAATACATTTGTTTAATATATTATGTAGATGATATTACATATTTTATTACATACAACATATATGCTATATATAGTCATTTGTCACCTTGGTGGATTAAGAAAAGGAATTTTTAAAAAGGAGCAAGTCACTTTTGGATAAATGCCTCTCACTGGGGCAAATGCCAGTTCCTGATGCATAATAAACATTAAAGTAACGGAGTGTAGGAATGACAAGTACTAGTGATTTGGAAAAGTACACACAGTGTTAATTGAATTCAATTAATGCTATATTTTGACTACTTCCTCTAAGGTGTATGTTTCCCTCAAATTTCCTGATTGATTTTTCTTTTCAGCTCTGCTAGCATGAGACCATCTACTATATGGCATGTTCAATTCTTAACATTACTAGGTAATATCCTAAATTGCTGATTCGATCAGTTCATAATTGATTTCTTTCTGCCTTAATTTCCTTATGTGTAAAAATAGAACCTGA
>NW_004524609.1:1714812-1721577 GCF_000260255.1 Octodon degus | reverse complement strand
TTCCTTTTCCTTCCTTCCTTTCTTTTTAATGTATTTGGTTCTTACATGGTCTCACTATGCAGCTCAGACTCGTAGTGATCCTCAGCCCACCCTAGGGCAGGGCTGGCATAGTATGTGGTGCCAGGGATTGAACCACAGTCCCTGTGCTTGCCTAAGCAGGTGCTTTAGTCCATTGAGCTATCTTGCCAACCCCCTCTCTTTTTTCTTTTCTTGAGACAGGATCTTTTTTTTTTTTTTTTTCATTTAGCATTTGCAGCTTTAATCAACCAAAAGAAAAAAAGTCCCAAATGTACAAGTGAAAGAGACAGGGTCCTGCTAAGTCGCCAAGTTTCCCAGACTGGTCTCAAACTTGTGACACCCTGCCTCAGCCTCCCCAAGCACCGGCATTATAGTATTAAAGACATAGAATCATGCCCAGATTACAACTTCTATAGGAAAAACTTGTAATGACCAATAGCTTGACCTCTAAGTTTTTAGACCTTCTTGTTCTCAGTGACCATTTCTTGTATTCTGTCTAGTCACCCATCATGCACCTGTCTGGGGCTTTACCACTAAAAAGTCTTTTAATTCCTTCTCCCCCTCCCCTCCTCCTCCTTATCCCCTCCTCCTCCCCCTCCTCTCTTCTTCTCCTTCTCTTTCTCCTTCTCCTTCTTTGTATTTTAGGGAGGGTCTACAGGGTGTTCAGAGTCTCACTACTAGATTGGACTCACTACTAGCCTCTCAAGAGCTGGGATTACAGGTGCACGCCACCATTCCCAGTCTCAATTGCTGGCTCTGTGTGCCCCAGGGGCAGGGCTGGCACGGCAGGCCTGGGGATCGAACCCTCAGCCCTTGTGTCTGCTTGCAGGTGCTTTAATCTGCTGAGCTATTTGGCCAGCCCTAATCTTTAAATTCTTAAAGGCTGACTTCTGGTTAAAACCTGGTATTCTTTACAAGGTTTCTTTTACTTTGCTATTCATACCACACCCCTTTTTTCACTTTTGTTCAAATTCACAATTTTCACTTGGACTTCACTCCCTTCCCTATCTGTACTAGAGCACTTAACTGCTCTCTCGACTGTTATGAATCTCGTACTCCCTTATTTGTTTTCATTTCTTAGAACCACTATGCTTTTATTCTTTCGGCACGTCAGCCAGAGAACCTCCTAATTTGGTCTAAACGAAGAGCAAGTTATCACGTGAAAATCTGCCATTCTGCAAGGTACAGCGACAGAGTCTGCTGGTGCTTCCCAGAGGAGCCTTCACGGTCACCTCATGGACTACATCCTGTTCTGTCACAGCAGTGTGAAACCACTAGCGCACGCCCTGACGTCCCTTGTTCCTTGAAAAGATCCTTCTGCAGTAAGCGATCATGTCCTCTGCTTAACAGAGAAAGCCAAAGGTGTCAGGTACACTTCTTGGATGTCACACGCGCACCCACCTCCTGCTAGATCTCTGCATCCGTCCTGACTTGAGTTTGCTTGTCTCTGGATGGAGGTGGCCTCAGGCGCTCACCCATACACCCAGTCGCCACGGGGCCAGCTCCCCTTCGATGTCTCACCGTCCTACTCACTATGGCCCAAGTGGAAACACTATGTTTACCCTATAATTTTTTTTTTACCTTATAATTTTTTACTGAATTCTTTATTTTGGTTAGTGTCACTGTCACTCATCCAATTACGTGACTCAGGGAGTGAGTAGCCACGCTTCCCTCCCTTTTCTCCATCTCCACGCTTGGTCAAGAGCACATCTTATAGATTTGATATCTGCAGTGTCTTATACAGAGTGGCCCTTCCTCAAAAGGCTCCGAGCTCGTCATTCTTACGGCCTCTTGCCTGCACAGTCACGGTTTGCTTCTTACTGGCTGTCTCAGATTCTGTTCTTCCGCTGCCTCTTCCATATATCTTCTAGATTGTTGCTGGGGCAACTATTCTAATTTGTAGGCCTAATCACATAATCTCCTGCTTCAAATCTTATAATAACCCTGTACTCGTACAGAATAAAATACTCCGTTATTTTGTATTTGAAGCCGTCCATGATTTGTCTCTTGTATGAGTTTCTTGGCTATTATTTGAAAGTGAAAATGATGCAGACTTTTCTTACAGCTTTAAATACCAATGGTCCCAAATCAGTGTCCTGGGCAAAGCGGTGGCAGGAGCTGCTCTTCCAGGAGACTCAGGTGAGCACCAGTGTCCTCGCTCGCTGCCTTTGACTTGGCTCCCTTCCTCAGCTTCTGCGTCTTCTTCGTCTCCAGAGCCAGCAACGTGGGGCCTTCCGCCGCCTTGTCGTTTTCTACTTTTCCTGTCATCGGCCCTTTCTCTGTCCCTCTCATCTAAAGATACTTGTGATTTCACTTAGGATCGACCGGGATAATCAAGCTCAGCCTCCAACCTCGAAATTCTTGCCAAAACCCTTCTCCACATTTCCGAAGTCACTTTTGTCACACAAGGCAACGCTCACAGGCTCTGCGGATCGGGACCTGCGTGTCTTGGGCCCCGTGCAGCCCACGCCGCCTTTCCGTGCCGCACTTGGGACAGTGCGCTGCGCCGCGCCGCGCGTGGGCTTTGTGCTCCACCCGAGTTCCTTCTAGCCCTCTCTCCACCTGGGCGGCTCGTCTTGCTCTGGCTGGCAAACATCGATTCTTCATTTTTCTTTTCTGAACTTTCACAATGTTTGTTAAATTCTAGTTTGGCCTAACAACATCTGTTTTTATAGCCGCTAGCCCATGGTAAACACGTTTACTGAGTGAAAGCTGTTCAGGCCTCACTTTCTGTGGACTAAGCAAGCCACCGAAGCCTGTGGACAGCGACACGCACCTGCCTGGCGTCTGCTCGGGTCAGACTATCCCTGCTGATGCTATTCGGTACAGTAGAGTTAGTGACTGTAGTTCTTACATAATTTAAGTGTAAGTATCTTACTGAGATAACATTTTTATACTTTCAATTAACTTCCCAAATTAGTGTAATATATTTAAGAAAAATATAGGGTGAAATGAAAATTGAACAGGAAGATATTGTTATAAAAGGAAAAACAAGTCAAATGTTGAGGTGGAAAAGTCAAATTTACACAGCTCAAAGGAGATCAAGTATAGATTTCACAAATCAAAAGTTTAAAAATTCAGTGCAGGGTGGCTGGAGAGACGGCTCAGTGGAATAAGCACTTCCCTGGCAAGTGCAAGGGCCTGAGTTCAATCCCCAGTTCCTAAAAAAGAAAGAAAGAAAGAAAGAAAGAAAAAAAGACAGTGAAACAACGACAGCAGTAGAGGTTCTTATGGCTCAGCTTCTACAGTTTTCTTACTGCATCATCAATGTCAGAAATCTGCTCCTTCAGCTGGCTCCACTGCTCTGGACTTAAAGAAATCCCTTTTTTTCCGGGTTTCATTTCACCTTCTGGATCCACCCGATATTCCCTAATATCAATTAGAACTTGCCTCTGAAGTCCCGAACCTGACATATCTCATTTTCCACCTGAAATATGCTATCATCGCTGCCGCCGCCACTCTGCGCAGTGGGTGACAGAGCTGTTCAACTCTCACCAGTCTTCTGCTCCTTCACAGGCTTTTCTGAACAACTGGCTTTTTCCTCTTTAACTTTTTGTCAACTTCACTGTCAGAATCGCTGCCTGAACAGCTTGAAGAAACAAGCGCCTCTGATTGAGGCATCTCTCTGTCGCCACAGTCGACAGCCTCCTGCTTGCTCGAGACTCCATAGATTCATTTTTTAAGGCTCAGCTCATGTGTTACCCACTCTATTGAACCCTGTCCTAACCTATCTCTCTCTCAGAGACAAATCAATTTTAAAGATCTAATGGGCTTTAAGATTTTTTTAAAAAAAGAGTACAAACTAGTATTAAAACAGAAAAATTACAAATGATACAGAATTTCACTAAACAAAATAATATGAAGTTCATGGTATTTGTTGCATGGCATAGTGCTGTCTTCAAAGTAGTTGTTCATATTACCAGATATATGTATGCAATATTGGAAGAAAGAAAAAATGAAAAAATATATAAGAAAGCAAAAAGAAAAAGGGGAAAATAATTGAAAAAAGAAAAAACAAATTAATGATTAACTGCTCCTTTTCACAGACCAGTAGAAGCCCACTTTCTGCTTTTCCTGTTGTCAAGCCATCCTGCTTGCATACATAGATGCATCTCTTTCCCCCATGCCCTCTCCTGTGCTCCTCCTCCACTCAGTGATTCCTTCCCTTTGAACAGATTCATTCTCTTTTCTCAGTATCTACTGTACCCTTCAGATTTTATTTTCTCTTTCAGGCTCTCACACTAAGGAGATAATGTGATGTTTGTGCACGTAGGTAACCTTGTCACATAAGGTAAGGTTCTCTGGTTGCATCCACTTGCAAATAAAAGCCTCAAATGTATCCTTTATACTGCTCCACTGAATACTACTCCACTGTGTAAAAACACCACATTTTATTCATCCATTCTTCAGCTGATGGGCATTTGGGCTGCTTCCAAGATTGACCTACGACAAATTGCACTGCTGCAAACACGGGTGCACGTATACTGCTGTGGTATAATGTTTTCAGTTCTTGTGGAAAAATGCCCAGGAGGGGATAGCTGGGTTGGATGGGACCTCCACACCTAGCTTTTTCAGGAATCTCCACACTGAGCTCCACAGTGCTTGCACCAGTCTGCCCTCCCACCAACAGTGCACAGGGGTTCCTTCCTCCCCAACCCCTTCCAGCATTTGTTATTGCTTGACTTCTTGATGACAGCCATTCTTTCTGGGGTGAGATGGAATCTCAGTCTTCTTTCCATTTGTGTTTCTCTAATGATCAATTATGGTGAACATTTTTTCATATATTTATTTGCCGTTTTGTATTTTTGCATCTGAGATGTTTATATTCATCTCAGATGCCCGTTTCTGGATTGAGTTTTTGAAATTTGGGGGCCTGAGTTTTAAAAATTCTTTATATGTTCTAGATAGAAGGTCTTTGTTAGAAGGACAGTTGGCTGTGATTTTTTCCCAGTTTGTGGGTTTTCTTATTACTCTGTTAGTAATTTCTTTTGAAGTGCAGAAACTTTTCAAAAAGATGAGATCCCAGTTGTTGATTCTTTGAAGTATTTTCCCCTATGTCTTTAAGATTTTTACCTACATTTTACTCCAGAATATTTAGTGTTTTAATAGGCTTTTAACATAATGTTAAAACATAACAGAATGTTATAGGCTATAACATTTCTACTGAATTTATTCGCATGTATTTCCCCCTAACTAGATAGGACCCGATGACATAAGCCTACACAGCTATATGAAGTTCCTAAATGGTTGGTTTTTGTAGATCCCATACTTGGGATATAACATATACCTAAAAATGAGTTAGGAAAAATCTGACCCACCTGTAAAAAGATCTCCTTCATCCAATACCACATTCATATTAACCATTCCTTTATCTGTAGAACAAAACAAAATTTTAAGCATAGAGACAATCATAGAAAAAGTCATAGATTGAAAACACAAAATTCAGCACATTTTTCTGATTTTTTTCTATAGTTCTACCTCATTTTCATAATATATTCCTTCCATTTACATATTTCTTTTTACTAATAACCTAGACATACTTTGACATACTGTCAAAACTTTGTTAAATTTGTGGGCTGTTAACTACCTTTCTAAAGATAAATATGATGAATTATTATTGACTCCAAATATCTCCCTGTATATTTTTAACTCAATGTCTTATAGATATCTCAAATGTAACATGTACAAATGAAACTATTCTTTTTTTTTTTTTTTTTTCTGGTACTGGGGATTGAACTCAGGACCTTGCGTGTGCCTGGCAAACACTTATTCTACTGAGCTATCTCGCCAGCCCTGAAACTATTCTTTTGACAGTATATCTGGAAATTCTTTCTGATCTTGAATTGGCTCATGATATAACCGATGACTTATCCACCAAAATAGCTCTTCCCCCAAATTTTCTACTTTTTTTTAAAGTTCACAATTAGCCACTAAGATCTACAAAATTTAAATTAAATCTTACAATTTAATTGTAACTTGTTTATTGCTTTTAATAAATGAATTTTAATTCTACAATATTTCCCAAATCAGTGTCTTTCACATCACTAGGTTCACGTCTGCTCCTGGGGCTCTTGTCATATTATTGCTCACTGAATTCATGGCTGTGCCTTCAAAATTGAGGCTTTGTTTCTGGTAATGCCTACTAGGTTGCTATCAGCACTGACTTTCTGAAAGAAAAATATTTCAGATCTATCACTTCCTTCAGTAGAAAGTATAAATTGAACGGAGATAGAGACAATTCAGGTGTAATAGTTGGAAACTTCAGTAGCCCACTCTCAAAATAGATAGAACAACAAAACAGTAAATCATTAGGGGAAAAAGAATAATATTAACCCAGATATTCCTAAGATAGACCAAATGCTTTGCTTTAAAAAAGGTCTCATTCACTTAAAAAAGGATTGAACTAACACAAAGTATATTCTGTGACCAGAAAGCCATTAATTAAAACTATAGAAGGAGTATGCAATGTGTTATTGCAACTGTCCTCCCAATTTGGTTTGAAACTGTCTCATTGCTATTTGTTTCTCAATAAAATTATGGAAAAAAAACCTATAGAAGGAAATTTGAGAAATTCATGAATATTTATATTAGACAACTACTTTATAAATAATTCATGGATTGATCCCTGGGATGCCTTGTCCCCGGGGCGCACTGAGACAGTGATTGAGACTGGGCAAGGTGGTGCGCACCTGCAATCCCACTGCTTGGGAGGCTGAAAACAGGAGGATCACTATGAGTTTGAGCTGT
>NW_004524609.1:1676219-1714712 GCF_000260255.1 Octodon degus | reverse complement strand
ATATATATATATTCAAGAAGAAATCAAATGGGAAAGTAGAGTTTTTGAACTGAATGAAATGAAAGGCCCATAAGTCACAATTATTGGGATGCAGCTAAAATTATAGTGGTAAACACCAGTATTAGAAAAACAGAAAGATCTTAAATTAGTATTCTAAATTTCAACCTTAAGGCTCTAGAAAGAGAAGAGCAAACTAAAGCTTCAAGAAAGAATTAATACAGATTAGCTGATAGGTGTGATAGTGAACTTCTATAGCCCGAGCTACTTAGAGGGCTGAGGCAGGGACAACCACCAGTTTGAGACCAGCCGAGGAGACAAAGTAATTTGCATTTCTTGAATGACTAGTGTTCAACATTTTTTCATATGTTTATTTTTCCATTTGTATTTCTTCATCTGAGAAATGTGTGTTCATCTCAGATGTCCATTTTTTATTATTTATTTATTTATTTATTTATTTATTTATTTTTTGTTGCTCGAATGCCTTCAGGGCACTTTTGGCCAGCTGGAGAGGTGTGAGGTTCGAACTCCAGCAACCTGAGGCTGACAGCTTTGTGGAAGCAGCCACTTAAAGGCCTGAGCTAGGGCCAGGCCCCCAGATGTCCATTTTTTAGATTGGGTATTTGAAGTTGGGGGGGGGGTCTGATTTATTTCAGTTCTTTATATGTCCTACATTGAAGCCATTTGTTTGATGGACAAATGGATAATTTTTTTTACACTCTGTGGGTTGTCTCTTCATTTTGTTGGTGATTTCGTTTATTTATTTATTTATAATTATTTTTAATGCATTTGGTTGTTGGAGGGGCTCACTATGCAGCTCGGACTCATGGTGATCCTCCTGCTCTTAGCGTCCCCAGCACTGGGATTACAAGCATGGGCCACCACGCCCAGACTCTGGCCCACTCAGCCCACCCTGGGGGCAGGGCTGGCATGATTTGTGATGCTGGGGATCAAACTGGGGTCCCTGTACTTGCCTAAGCTTGCCTAAGCAGGTGCTTTAGTCTGCTGAGCTGTCTCGCTGGCCTAGTGATTTCTTTTACTGAACAAAGCTTTTTTAATAAGATCCCAGTTGATTCTTTAAAGTATTTCCCACGCAGTTTGATTTTTGTTCAGGAATTCTCTGTCTACTCTTCGGTCTTCAAGATTTCTACCTACGTTCCCTTTCAGTAGGTTTTATTTCTGTTTTAATGTCTAAGTTTTCAATCCATTTTGACTTTAGTGCATGTGATAGACCTGGGTCTGGTTTTGGTCTTCAGCACGTGGAGAGCCAGTTTCTCTGGCACCATCTATTGAAGAGGCTATCTTTCTTCCAGTGGACATTTGGCCCCTTTGTCAAAGATAAGGTGGCTGAGTGTGTTTGGAGTTGTGTCTGCATCTTTAATCCCTTCCACTGGTCCTCAGGTCTTTTTTTTTGGCCAGTACCAGGCTGATTTCATCACAGTAGCTTTGTGGTATAATTTCAAGCTAGCGATTGTGATGCCGTGTCTTGCCTTTGTTGTTGTGAATTGCCCTTGCTAGTCTAGGTTTCTTATGGTTCCAAAAGAATTTTAGGAATTGGTATTTAATGGTGCTTTGATCAGGATTGCATGAAATCTATAAACAATTTTGGGAGAATGGCCACTTTACATGTTGGTTTTTTCTATCCATGAGTGGGGGGATATCTTTCCATTTTCTGATATCCTCTTTGATCTCTGTTTTCAAAGTTCTGTAACTTGCAATATATAGATCTTTTTCTTCCTTTGTTATATAGTATTAGGATGACTTGTTAGCATTTAAGGCTCTTTAGACTTCAAACCCCTTTATTTTATTTTATTTTATTTTATTTTATTTTATTTTATTTTTTTGGTGGAACTGGGGATTGAACTCAGGCCCTTGCGCTTGCCAGGGAAGCACTTATTCTACTGAGCCAACTCTCTGGCTCCTTTTTTTTTTTTAAATAGACAATGTATGATTTTATTAATAATGCAAAAGCATCAGTGATAACTATTCAAACATTAAATTTTTTTAAACAGCCTAGCTGGCTTACATTTTTGCATAATGGCCTATATGCACTGCAAATACACACATGAAAATATTCCCTATTTCCATGCATAGGCATTCAGCTATAATACTGCTTACACATTATTCTGGACAAGATAAACTATAACAATAATGATTTGGACTAGCACAATTAAATGAATATTGCATCGAGTAATAGTCTATGTTTTTATGCTCTGGACATCAGATTATAATATATAAAGTTACTTGAAACTTAATTCCATATTTCCTTTAAAGGGACACCTTTTGTATATGTGGTACTGAAATGAAAGCTGAGGAAGTCATTTTGACTATAATAACAAAATTCACACACAAGAAGGTGTTTCTTTCTTGCTCTAAAAGAAGTTTTACTCCCAGCCAGAATCTCTCTCCAGGCATCATTTCCTGTATTACTAACGGGCATGCTGACAAGCACCGACCCCAAAATTCTATCTTCAAGGGAAACTTACGAAGTTAGAAAAGAGTAGTTCTTTATGTTAAAAGAGCCAGGATTCAGCGACACTAGCTGAAAATGACATAGATTCAATTTCTTGGCATCCACGAGGCATATTATTTCCCTAAGTTGTCTATTACGTGCAAATTCACTTTCTTTAGGAGGCAAAGTGAGGCTGGAGTCGTGCGGCCTGCGGTGTGGCGACCTCAGCAGCCGCCAGGTCTTGTGATCAGCAAGTCCTGAGCTCTCTGCGTCTCGGGGCGATCTGGCTGTTCGCTCTTCAGTAGAGGTCACCGACTGAGTAGAGCGTCCGATGCTCCCTTCTCGTGTGGCTGTGACAGCTGGAGATCTCGTCTGCAGAGGCGCGCTATGGGTTAGACCCCCCAAACCTCCTGCAGTTTAGCTGATGGGGAAAACCGAAGGTTTTGAGGAAGCTGGCTACAAGCGGGGCAGTTTTCCTGTCTCTCTTCAGCTGTGTAAGTGTACAGCCCACCTACCTCACGCAGTACCAAGTAATGATTAAGGGGAATGTACGCGCTTGCGGCTATTTTATAAACCTCAGTGGCACACACAGCTGCAATGACTGCGTTTGTGGACGTGAGTGCCGGAATGACGCGCCTTACTACCCCTCGGGAGGGCCCCTGTGTAGCACCTCTAACACCATCTTGTGATGTTCTCTCTACAGATCTTCGAGCTATCCGCTGAGTATGTTCAGGATCAGCACCATCTCATGGAACAGCGCCTCAAGGTGGCTCTTCAGGCTGCCACGACATCCTGACATACTCAGCACAGTGCTCTGGAAGCCCGGGCAGAGATGCAGTGGTGCACGTGGGAAGAGTAACCTGTGCGGGACAGAGCCCAGCGTGCACCCGACACAAGCAGTCGTTCCGGGGAGAGTCGCCCGAGCATTTCCTTTAAGCCTTCTGTTCCTCCATCTATCATAGGTACAATGAAGCTTGGATCTAACACACCGTCTTCATAATTTAGAAGAGATATCAGCATTCCATTTATCCACCTTCTGGCTTTAATAGGGTCCAGTCCACAAACAGTAATATGAAATTGTCGATAGAAAGTGTCGTTAGAATCTTGGATCTTGTTGAAATGTGGAACGACATTACAACGAGGAATTCTGTCATTCAGAAATTCTGCTGCAACTTCCACCTTAGGTTGCCCAACCTTTACTGTGTATTTTTTTTTTTTTTCTTTTTGGCGGAACCAGGGATTGAACTCAGGCCCTTGCGCTTGCCAGGGAAGCGCTTATTCCACTAAGCCATCTCCCCAGTACTCCCCCCAACCTTTAGGCCTAAATAAAAACTACCTATTTAGATTGGAAACACCTATGGTGTCCATGTCTATGACATGACTCTGTCCAGAACCAGGCAATGCCAGGTTTTTTAGGAGCTCACATCATAAGCCGCCAGCTCCCACGACTAAAACTTTACAGGTACCCGACAAAAGCTGTACAGATTAGTGCTTGGTTCGAAATCAGGGTGTGTGAAGGGTCCAGACTGCTTGAGGAGCTTCCTTACTTGGCTCCAGCAACTTCCCAGTCTCCAGTGTCCCCACACCCACCATCCACAGCCACTTTCTCACCAGCAGCTTCCCTGCTGTCCTTTTCTTCTCTGGCTCCCGCCAACCACCATATTGTTCTCCCCAAGCCCCTTTCACTCAAAGAACAGACACTCAATAAAGTCCATTACATGAATGAATTCTTGAGGACTGGACCTGGTTTCTTACTTATTGGACCCTTAAGTCCAAATATTCTCTCAGAAATTCAATACATGAATTCACAGTTTCACGAAAGGAGCAGCTCACCATCCACAGGCAGGTTGGCTGTCAGGTCTTGGAATTCCTCTTGCCCGAGTTGAAAGCCCATGTAGTCCATGAAGGGTTCCAGCTTACGAGCATTCAGCGTCAATCCTTAGGAAAAAAATAGGGTGGGAAGCGGGAAACCAAATCATAGCCCAGAAAGTTGGTCATGTCCAAGCGTTCATGAAGGGTGAGCAATCAAAGGAACAGTGAACTTGTTTAAGCGTTACCATAGGAGTGTGGAAGGAATCTGCTCCCTCCATTTTGTTCAAAGGATTTAAGCAAATCTACAGAATTCTGGCAACAAACTGCTTTTTAACCGTAATTCTACTCAGAAAATAGATGCAGAAATAGTGCAAAATGCAGTGCAGCAATAGTATAAGACCGTTCCTCCAACAGACTGATGTTCCAGGAAGTGCTGGGGCAAAACCACTTAACGAGCAGCGAGCAGACGCCGCGCTCATCCGGGAGGCTCATCCGGGAGGCTGCGTGTGGCCGCACGGAAGTCGGCTCAGACTCGAGGCCTTCTGGGTCTCACCTGTCCCACTTACCTGAGAGGGACTTGATGCCACCCAGCAACTTGCGCTTGTACACCTTCCCAGCAGCTGTAAGGTAAGGGACAGTAAGGGACAGTATGATGACTCAGGAGGAGACTTGCCGAAAGAATTGAGGACCCAGGAAATCACAAAAAGAACAACTCTTACAATTCTACTTACAGTTTTTTCTATTTACATTCCAAATAAAAATCAGATTAAAAGGAGAAAGTTATTAAAATAGTAGGTCTACCTAACTTTCTTTTGCTAACCCAAATAAATTACTACTGGTACCTGCCAGGTCTTCTCCAAGTCTCTTTTGTTCTTGTTTTCCTTTTTCTGCCTTCCTGCCTACGGTCCTACATACTGGTATTCTCAGAGATACCGTTAGGTAAAGCAGGATTCGTGAACGAAGACACTGCTGGTTCCTAATCGATAAAGCCTGATGACCGTGACAGGTTTTCTGAATGTCAGTACTGAGCTTTTCTATAAAAGTTTTCCACATGACGTAAAGCAGCATTGTTTTAGATATTTTCATTGATAATCCCATGAAAATAAATTTTCTCCACGTCGTATTTTAGTGACATATTTATCTAATGTGTTACCACAACAGGTTTTATACTTTACAGAAGTTCAGATACTAAGTCTTTTTCCCAGCAATGTTTGCCACATAGATGGTGACAGCATGGGTTTCTGGCTCCCACCCTGTACCTCAACCCTAAAATAATAAAACTCTGAGCAGAGACTTGGATTTCAGGACACAAAATAAAATCCAGAGTAAAATCGGCAGGAAAAAGCTGTGTGACCGTGTGCCTGCACTTTGGCCCAGAGCGGAGGGCTGTGAGCAGAGGCAGCTGAAGGACCAGCGGAGCTGTTTTTAATTCTTTCCTTTCCCTTTCCGCCATATCTGAGATTTTATTGGTAGTGTTAAGGATCAGTACAGACATTTCACCTTGTATATAATTTTTTTTTTTTTTACCTTGCACATAATCCTTAGCGCCTGTATTGAAAATCTAAAAGCCACCTATTGTTTCCTTTTCAGCTATTTCCCTGACTTTCTGGCTTCAACTTCGGGTGCACAGTTCTCTTAACATGACTATCAAGCACTAATATCTTCACATGCTGATTAATTGCTAGCTCTCCCAGTGCACAAGTTCCCATCAGACACAGTGCACACCGAGCTCTTCATCTTTCAGAGAGCATTAACAAGATTATTGGAGGAAATGGGCTTCTGCAGCCGAACACGCTACAAAATGTATGCAGGGCTGACAGAGAAACGGTTAAGGCATCAGTTTGTTTGTTTTTTAAGGGAACAATTTATCCCTCCCTCCCACTGTCTTCTGTCTCTTGACTTTCTCCCTTTGGAGAAAGATCTGCCTCCCTATTTCCCATGACCTATCTCTTATTTTGCTCTTTATTTTTATTCTGGGTTTCTCCGATAAGATAAATCATATGATATTTAAGCTTGTGTGCCTGAATTGTCTCACTTGATGTTACAGTCTCAGGTGCATCCAGTGTTCTACAAATTACTCAAGTTTATCTTTCTTTATGACAGAGTGGTACTCCAGTGCATACAAATGCTATATTTTCTTGGTCCATTCATCGGTGGGTGGACAAGTAGGCCACTTTGAAGACTTAGGTATGACGAATTGTGCTGCTATACACATGGGTGTACCTGTATCGCTGTCATATGGTACCTTTAATTCTTTCTGGAAGACAAATAGGAGGGGAATAGCTGAGTCAAGTGGCATTTCTAGTTTCAGTTTTCTGAGAACCTTTACACTGATTTCCACAGTGGCCGTACTAACTTACATTCTCACCAACAGTGGAGAAGGGTTTCTTTTCCCCTGCAGGCTCTGCAGCATTTGTTATTATTTAATTTATCGATGATGGCCATTCTGTCTGGTATAAAATGGAATCTTAGTGTTGTTTTAATTGAATTTTTCTAATGGTCACTTGGTGTTGAGCATTTCTTTTCCTTTTAAAAAATTTATTTATTTATTTGGTACAGGGTCTCACTGTGTAGTGAGACCCTGTACCAAATACAGACCTGTAGTGATCCTCCTGTCTCAGCCTCCCCAGCACTGAGATTACAGGTGTGCACCACCATGCCCGGTTTTGGCGGCTCACACAGTGTGCCTGGGGTCCTGGGGCTGGCAGGGCACGTGGTATCTGGGCTAGAACCCAGGCCCTTGCACTTGACGGGCAGGTACTTAGCCAGCTGAGCTATCTCCCTGCCCATGTTGAGCATTCCTTCATGTACATATTGGCCATCTGTACTTCCATGAAGTGTCTATTCATTTTGCTTGCACATTTTAAAAATTAAGTCTTACTTTGGTTGGGTCTAATTTTTTGAGTTCTCTATATATTCTAGCTATGAGTCTTCTCTCTGAGGAATCACTGGCAGGATGATCTGCCCATTCTGTGTGTTGTATTTTTTCTCACTCCATTGGTTGTTTCTTTTGTGCTGCTGTAGGTTTTAATCTGATGGGATCCCATTTGTTGATTCCCAGAAGGATTTCCTGTGCAGGTGGCATCTGTTCACCAAGTCCTTGCCTAGGCCACAGACTGTGTATGCTATTCATCTTACACAGGGAAGTGTTTCTAGTCTCACACGTAGTTCTTTGGTCCGTTCTGATTCTATTTAGTGCGCGGTGAGACACGGGCCTCGGCTCACTCCTGTGCCCGCAGACAGCTTCCCCCGCTCTCTGCCCTTCACTGTGTGCCTTGGGCCCCGTCAGAGACCAAGTACCCGAGTGTACTTGGGGCTGTTTCTGATCCTCTCTTCTGTGCCACTGAGCCTCCTGTCTGTTTTTTATAACTTCAGGCCTGCCAAGGCGATGCCTCTTGCTTGCTCTTTTTACCCAGGCAGGGTTGCTTCTGTTACGGAGTCTCTTCTACTTCTGCATGAATTGTAGGAATATTTTCTCCAGTTCTGTGAAGAATGCTGTTATAATTTTTAAAAAATGTATTTAGTACAGGGTCTAACTACACAGATCAGACTCTAGTGATCCTCCTGTTTTCAGTCTCCCAAGTTTTGGGATTACATGCTTGTACCACCACACCCAGTCTCAATCACCACTCAGCACATCCCAGGGGCAGGGCTGGCATGACAGATTGGGTGAACTCCCAGCCCCTGCATCTGCCTAAGCAGGCACTTTAATCTGCTGAGCTATCTGGTTGGCCTAATGCTGTTATAATTTTGATTGGAATTGTGCTAAATCTGTATATCAAGTTGGAAACCATGGCTATTTTGACTATAATGGTTTTGCCTATGCAAAAACAGGGGTATTGCTCCATTTTCTGATATCATCTTCAATTTTCCTTTGTAGAGTGATGAAATTTTCATTCTTTTTTAAAAAAAAAATTTATTTATTTATTTATGTGTGTATGGCCAGCTCAGCCCACCAGGGAGCGGGGCTGGCTGGCATGTGGTGCTGGGGGATTGAACCGTGATCCCTGTATTTTGCTAAGCTTGTTCTAAGTAGGTGCTTTAGACCACAGATCAAATTTTAAACCTATTTAAAGTCTTTTTTTTTTTTTTTGAAACCAGGGATTGAACTCAGACCCTTGCGCTTGCCAGGGAAGCGCTTATTCCACTGAGCCATCTCCCTGGCGAAATTTTCATTCTAAAGGTCCTCTTAGTGGGTTAATTTCTAAGTAATTTTTCCTAGTGTAGTGAGAAAGGGCATGTATAGGTCAAATTGTTTTATTTATTTATTTATTTATTTATTTATTTATTTATTTTACAGAGTCTCATTGTGCAGCTCAGGCTGGTCTGGAGCTCACTTTGTAGACCAGGCTGGCCTTGAACTCACACCAATCCTCCTCCTCAGACTCCTGAGTGATGGGATTACAGACATGAGCCACCATGCCCTGCTTAAATTGTTCTTGTAAAAGACTTTCTATAAATTCTCCTAGTTTTATTCATATACCATGATTGCCTGACTTTAGAATGATGTGGTGCCTCTACTTCCTGAGCCTCTGAATTTTTTTTTTTTTTTTTTTTTTTTTTTTTTGGTGGAACCGGGGATTGAACTCAGGCCCTTGCGCTTGCCAGGGAAGCGCTTATTCCACTGAGCCATCTCCCCAGTCCCTGAGCCTCTGAATTTTGCAACATGAAGTGGCCTTTCTTTTTGTTTGCTTACTCTCTTTTCAGACTCAGTTTTCATCCTTATTTGATTTTGCATCCAATTTAATTGACCTTTATTTGCTATCATGTTTCCTACTATTTTCTTAGTCTTTATGATCATCTCTTTTCATTTCTTTCATAGCCTTTTATTATTTTAGACAAGAACAATGAAAATGCAAATATTTAGCTTGCTATATTTATTCAGAAGCTTAAGGTATGTAGGGTTATTATTATTATTATTATTATTATTATTTGTCTTTTTGAAGTAGGATTTCACTCTGCAGCTCAGGCTGGCCTTGAACTCACTTTGTACGGTAGGCTAGCCTTGACCATGCAGGGACTCTCCAGTCTCAACCTCCCAAGTGCTGAGGTTACAAGCACACTTGGCTAAGATATGCTAGTGCTCACTGTGTCAACTTGAAAAGTTAAAAGCTTAATTAAATCAGCTCAGCAATTCCACACCCTAGAGTGTGGAAGCCCCTCCCTAAAGTGACTCATCACTTAAAGGATATTTTTTAAAAAACTGAGAAAGGGTAGAGTGTTTCACTTCCTCAGAGGAGCTCTGGTCTTTGCATTTGGCTAGGATGTTGTCTCCTGGCTTCCCGTGCAGACTATTCGGCCTCCACCTTGGATCCTTCAGCCTTCTGGTGTAGACTCATCAGCCTTCCATCACAGATCCGTCGGCCTCCTGATACAGGCTTGCACAGAACACTGCAGTGAGCTCCAGACCTTGGACTGAATCTTCCAGTCTCCAGTGTGCAGGCACCCTCTGCACGCTTCCTTATTCGACTCTGTGGCTGACTGTCACAAGCCAATCTTATAATTTCTTGCTCATGTATATGTCTTGTGTTCTATCTGTTCTTCTAGCAAAACCCTGACTGATACAATATGTGTTGCTGTTTTGATATTTAGATCTGTGAACCACTTTGATTTTAGCTTCGTGCATTGTCTATAGAAATGGGTCTCATTTAAGTCTCCAGCATGTGGAAAGACTTTTCCGAGCATGCCTGGCTTGTTTCTTGTAGAGAGCGTGTTTGATCCCAGGAGCTCTACTGGAGCACCCGAGGAAATTCAGCCAGGGCTCACGCTCTTGCCGTGTCTGCTCAAATCAACATGGTCTGACCCGGAAGCACGGGATGAACACGTGCCGTGAGTGTTTCCATCAGCGCACGAAGGACACTGCCTCCATCAAGCTGGACTAAGTGGTCTTCCTCCAGTAGATTATCTAGGACACATCCTCAATGCAAACTCTTTATACTACAATAAAAAATTTAAAAGCTTTAAAAAAGGCAGTGTAGTTGAGTGTGTTCGTAGTTGTGCTTGCGTTTTCTAATCTATTCCACTTGTCCTTAGGTCTGGTTTTTGTTTTTTCCAGTGTTCTGCTGATTTGATCACAGTAGCTTTGCAGTATATTTTCAAGTCAGGGATTGTAAGGCCTCCCGTCTTGCCTTGGTTGCCAAGAACTGTTTTTGCTATTCTAGGTCTCCTGAGTTTTAGGAATGTTTTCTCTAATTCTATGAGGTATGCTAATAGTATTTTGATTGGGATTGCATTAAATCTGTACAATAATTTTGTGAGTATGGCCAGTTTTCCTGTGCTGGTTCTTCTTATCCACGAGAAGGGATATCCTTCCGATTTCTCATATCCTCTTTGATCTCCTTTTTCAGAATATTCTAATTTTCAATGTATAGATTTTTTTACTTCTTTTGTTTGATTGATTCCTAAGTATTTATGGTTTTTTTGGATGCTATTGTAAAGGGTGTGGTTTTTATAATTTTTTTCCAAGTGCATTTGTTATTTCCAGGAATGATTTTCCTACACTATTAAATTTGGTTATTAAATCTAGAAGTCATTTGGTAGAGTTTGTGGAGTCTTCTACGTAGAGCACAGTAAATCAGGTGGAAGATCAAATAGGTAGCAATCTTGAAGATATAGGTGTAGGCAGAGAATTTAGGATAAAACCCAGAGAAATACTACAAAGAATCACCAACTAGGATCTCATCTTATTAAAAACCTTTTGAACAGCCGAAGAAATAATGAACAAAATGAAAAGACAACCTACAGAATGAGAAAACATTTTATCCATTTGTCCCTCAGATGAAGGACTTCTACCTAGAACAAATAAACAACTGAAAAAAAATTCCCCAAATTCAAATACCCAATCCAAAAATGAGCATCTCAAATGAATATGTACCTCTCAAATGGAGAAATACAAATGGCAAATAAACATATGAAAAAATGTTTATCATCATTGGTCATTTGAGAGATGTAAATTAAAACAATGGTGAGATTCCATCTCACTCCAGAATGAATAGCTATCATCAAAAAATCAACCAGAAAAAAAAAAAAAGAGAGAGAGGAAGACTGGGTGTGGTGGCGCATGTCTGTAATCCCAGCTCTTGGAAGGCTGCAAACAGGTGGATCACTATGAGTGAGATCTAGTAGTGAGACCCTGAACACCCTGTAGACCCTTCCCTAAAATACAAGAAAAAAAATCAACCAATAACAAATGCTGAAAAAAATGCTGTTGGTGGGAGTGCAGACCGGCACAATCATTGGGAAAATAAGTATGGAGATTCCTCAAAAAACTAGGACTCCTTAGGAGAGCCACATAGAGAGAAAACATTCTCTGAGGCTTTCACAGAGAGCAATTTGGTCAAGCAATGGCCGTGACTCATCCTCATGACTGACACTGACAAAGGTTCTACAAAGTGTGGTACAGGGTTTCAGGATAAATCCTGAGGGGACTTGACTGACCTTATAGATACAAAAGTTACATTCCTTGTTATATAGGTCTTGCTTTACCTTGGTCTTAACCATCCAGCAGAAAAGTATGAAAATGAGGTATAAAAAGTAAAGCCATATTAATATGCTGAGCTGTAAACGGCTCAAGTCAACAACTTCTTATATTTCCAGTTCTACAGATAACCCACTACTATTAGGGACTACTGGACTATATTGGATTATTTTGCTGAATTCACACATCTACAATAGTTAAACGGCAAGGGAATACCCATCTCTGACAAAATTAAACAAAAAAGGGGGATATAAATGAAGGACCATTTTGTATCTGTAATTACAAAATAGTTAGGGTAGATATACAGCTACTTTTTCTTAATTCAATGAGAAGAAAGATTTGTACTAACAGTGTTTGGACAGGATATCATGTCTGCATCTTGTACTATGAATAATCACTACGAAGACAACAAAATACAATGTATTAATTATTGAAACTGTCCTATTAATCGGTTTTGAAACTGTCTCATTGCTATTTGTTTCTCAATAAAATTAAAAAAAAAACCAACTAGGACTAGAGGTCCCATTCAATCCAGCTATTTCCCTTCCTGGTATCTTTCTAAAAATATTAAAAGCATCATATAGCAGTGCAACTTGTAGTAGCTAAATCTTAGAAACGACCCAAAAGCCCATCTAATGAAAGATATGGTATTTTTTATCCAATGGAGTATTACTGAGCTATAAAAATAGATAAGCTTGAAGCTTTTATAGGCAAATGGATGCAATTCGAGACCATGCTGATAAGCAAAATAAATCAGGCTGACATGTGTAAACATCACGTGTCTCTCTGGCATGAGAAACTGAAAGAGTAAATAAGTTCTAAAGTGTATACTAGACACTGATACATGGGAAAAGAACTGTACAAAAGGAAAGAGGAAATAGGCTGTGGTAGGAGGAAGGGAAAGAAAGGAAAAGGAAAACACACAAGGTAGGTACACTACCCATTTCTCTTAGCTAGTTGCAAAGAAAGCTTTGTGCTAATATTGTTTGGAGAATTTTTATACCCACATGTTGTATTCTGAGTAACTACTTCGAAGCTATCAGCATACAGTGTATTAACTATTGTTATTCTCCTACCATTTTGTTAGGAAATTTTGTTTTACTTTTTCCATAAAAAGTATGTGTTTTTGCTTACTTAGCCAGATAGTAAACACTTTGAATGTCGGGCTCCCTCCTCCTTTCGAACAGTAGTACTCCAGCCAATAGTTGCATATTTCCTAGATGCTGCAAAGTCGACTAAAATAGGAATTAGTTAATAGCCACAATAGAAAGGGCCGGGGAGATGGCTCAGTGGAATAAGTGCTTCCCTGGCAAGCACAAGGGCCTGAGTTCTAACCCTGGCTCCGCAAAAAAAAAAAAAAAAAAAAAAAAGCCACAATAGAATTTTTATGCATTACAACAAAGTGATTACACTTTTTGTTGTATTTAAATATCTAAAGAAATTTAAAAGATTTCACACTCATTATTTTGTTTAATCCTTTCTTTCCTTTTAAATAATAAAAAAAATTATTAGTGGCCGCTTGCCTTTCACAATGGTTGCAGTCTTTGTGGGGAACTGACCCGCCCATGTACATATCTCAGTTCTTTTTATTTTTCCTCCTTTGCCTGCCCCCCTTTTCTTTGCCAGCATCAAATCCATTTATATTTTGCTTAATCCTCCTCATCATTTCACATACATACTATACCCTAACTATTGACCAAATTGAGCCACACTAATAAAATATTTTGGTACTTATTATGCATATCGCTGGGAACTTGCAGTATATTAACATGCGGCTCTACCTAGTTCCTCCTGCTTGTCATGCTTAGGTATACCTCGGCATTTTTTTCTTTTCTTTTCTTTTTTTTTAAAGAATTTTAATAACATAATTATCATACAACTTACTTTTTTTAAAAAAAAATTATTTATTTATTTATGTGTGTGTGTGTGTGTGTGTGTGTGTGGCCTGCTCAGCTCACCAGGGGTGGGGCTGGCTGGCATGTGGTGCTGGGGATCGAACGGCGGTCCCTGTGCTTTGCCAAGTTTGTTCCAAGTAGGTGCTTTAGACCACTGAGCCATCTCACCAGCCCTCTGCATTTTTTTTTCCGCACTTTTTATTTTAGTTTTTTTTCCATTTGTATCATTAAAGGTGTCTGGCTCTTTTGAAATCATACTCATTGTGTAAAGCCTTGGCGTCTGGGCGAAGTTGACCAGCCTCCTTTCTACTTTCATAGCATGTGGCTTGTGAGCACTGTAGCGCTGGCCAGCACTTCCCTGCAGACCGCTTTCCTTGGCACATGGCAACCATCTACACACTGAGTTATCTTAGGACCTCGACACCGACTTAGCCATCTTTGCGATGCGATTCTAGAAAAGCACCTACTGCCTAATGGCTACTAATTAACCTTTGTTGGATGACTAAATGTAATTTATAAATTAAATGCTAACCATTAAGTGGCAAACTCTTCATCAGCACAGAGTTTTCCTTCAGGCGGAGTCTTAGTCCTATGTTTTCCAGAACATTTTCCAGGTCATCAAAGTCAATTTCTTCTCCTTAGAAATAAAATAATAGTGGTTGATCAACTTGCAAGTTTAAAAGATAATGAAGCCAACTATGTGCACTTCGCATCATCTTTATACGTATGATAAAAGCAAAAGAAACACTGAATTGTGTCTGTGTCGAATTTGAAGTGGTATTCCGAATTACGGGGACCTTCGGATAAAAGGGTCTCTTCAACTTTGGGAATCAGAAACAAGCACACGGAGCGTTGGTATTTCTGTAGCTGACCACTAAATGAGCTCAGGTGATTGTAATATTTGCTCTATTTCCTTTTTGTGTGGGAATTATGACCTTGTTTAAAGATGTCACATGTGCAATCTGTTTTGCTATTTTGCTACTAAGACAGTGGAAAAAGTCCATAGAACATAGGGCTGATTTGTTACCACACCATGAAAATCAATCTCTCTCTCTCTCTCTCTCTCTCTCTCTCTCTCTCTCTCTCTCTCTCTTTCTCTCCATCTAATTATGCTGATGAATAACATATAATTTATAAAGTGTATCTCTTTAGTTTCATATAGGTTGCCAATAAAATAGATATAATGATAGAAAATATTATGGACAGAATAAGGGAAAATAGTTTAAAAAGAGCTTTTTAGATATGTATTAATAGATCACTTTCCCTTTGCCTTCTTGTTATTTTGTCTTACTTACCTAAAAGTTTATTTGCTTCATTCAGAAGTGATTGCAATTGAATTTTTCTTTTATCTAGGAAACAATAAACAATTTAGATATGATCTTGCTACGGACCGATACTGTCCTTCTAAATTCATATGTTGGCTCCTCAATCCCCACATTACTAAATTTAGAAACAGGGTCTTCAGAATGTAATTAAAGTTAAATAAAATCATAGAAGTTGAAACCTGATCTAATAAAAATGTGGCTTTAAACAGTGAGAACGCTCTCTCTCGCTCTCTCTCCTCCCATTTCTGCCCAACCAAGTGGAGACACAGTGAAAAAGCAGCTGTCCTCAAGCCAGGAAGTGACCTCCAGAAGCTGAACCTCCCAGACCCCTTGATCTTGGACTTTCCAGACTCCTGAATGTCAGAAAACAAAATTTTACTGTTTAAGCCACTTAGTCCATGGCATTTTGTTATGGCTGCTGGAGCCGACTGATACAAGTGCAAGTTACAAACACTTGTTAAATTGTGGAGTAATGTGTTTTGGAGTTAACGGCAGCCTGTAATTTTTTCTAATTATACTTTTTTCCCTTCACTCTATATAAACAAAGTTAGGGAAAAGCATAAGGTATCTAAATACGATAAACAGGGCTGGGGAGAGAGCTCAGTGGCTTAAGTGCCTGCCTGCTAAGTGTGAGGTCCTGAATTGAATCCCTGGTACAAAAAATATGATAAACACATCTATTATTTTTTCTGTCTTTACTAGTATGGAAGAGAAAAAACTATTCTCATTTTGAATCCATCAGATATTTGCTGGGTGCCTATTTTCAGTGTTGGGGATGCCGCAGCAAACAGCACGAAGTCTGCTTCTGCGGCAGCCGCTGCTAACATCAAGGCGGGCTGTGAACAATTCCACACTCAACAATAGAGCTCTTCACCGAAACACAGAAATTTACTTCCTCCTAACTATTTCAAGGATTTTAGATCTCTCTCCAGCTGTTCTTTAAATCCATTTGGTTTGTTTCCATATCTTTACTTCTTCTCATATTTTGAAACTCAGCTTTTGGTAAACTTCACAGCGCAGAGGCAAACTCTAGTAGCATTTGTTATGCGACACGGCTCCCTAGAGAACTTTCAGGAGGGTTGCGCTTACTGTATCTTGCCTGTCTCACGTGTTACACAGAGTCATGAAAAAAAGAGTTCGAGACTGGTCGAGATCTAGGAGACCTTTCTTGGGGAGCAGACAGTGTCACAGCTTGAAGTGCGATCAGACCCCATCAGTCAGGCCCAGGGGCTGAGCACCCTGGAGTGCTCGTCAGACCACGAGTCACTGTAGCACAGTACCCCAGGTGTCCAAGGTACTAAGCTGTGCAGGATGCTGACAGCTAAACAGGGTGTTTTGGTCAGTTTCTTTTGCCAAACATTTTGCAAAGCTACTAGTCTCAAATAAATATATCAATATGTTTTTCTCTATTATACACTTTAAAAAATCACTGTAGGGGCTGCTTACTTAAAATGAAAATTCATGAACTCCATCCCAGATCTACTTAATCTCAATCTCAAACAACTGGGTTGCTTATAGATCTAAAGTCTGAGACAAATGAATTTATTATTCTATATTTAAGAATATAATTGCATTTACTTCAATGCTATAAGTAACACCTAACATTTTCTGTTTTCCTCTTCTTATTGCTGTCTAAATTCTTTTTAAAAAAAAAAAATTTTTTTTTTAACATTTATTTATTGTGTGTGTGTGTGTGTGTGGCCAGCTCAGCCCACCAGGGGGCATGTGGTGCTGGGGATCGAACGGCGGTCCCTGTGCTTTGCCAAGCTTGTTCCAAGTAGGTGCTTTAGACCACTGAGCCATCTCTCCAGCCCCTGCTGTCTAAATTCTTCCATAATTTCTCCTCCCTCTCCTCAAATACTCCTTAAAATTCTTTTCTGCTTGATCTCAACACTGACCATACTCTCATTTGGGTGTTCTCTGACACAAGAACTCTGATACAGAATTATAAATAATTACTGCCATTTTATTTGTGGTTAATATTAAGAGATAATATTTTCCCATTCTTCAGAATTGGTTTTTTATATGTTTCTGAATTTCTGCATGAAAACTAGTAAGTATACTTGAGATATTTCCATTGAGAATTAAACTTTTCTTACTGCTTGCCGTATATTTGAAATGCTCACCGTCAACTGGAAGGTGACTACTCAATTCCTCTATTTCCTTTTCTTCAAGTGAAAATCCTATGCCTTCAAGAGCATCACCTATTTTATCGACGTTGACTTTTCCTCCTTAAGAAGAAAGGGGGTAATAAAATACATTTATATTGTGTCAAGCTTGCTCAAGTCAACCAATCAAGACAGGAGATAAAAAGCAACAGCACCATAAAGTTCTTGAAATAGACAAAATAACAAATTGGGGATTAGGAAGAGAACAATGTTCTAGGTCCCAGAAAACTCTTAGAGCAACGTCTAGGATGAGGTTGGCAGGAAGAAAGAGCAGGTAAGACTAAGCGGGAGCTACCTCAGATGACAGCCAACCTGACCATGTCTTATCAGTAGGGACAATCTAAGATTTACCACAGTGACACAGTGTGTAGCCTATTGTGCCTCATGTGGACACATCAGGATTTGTGTAACTCATAATTTAAAGAATATAATAACACCATTAGTGATGTAGTCAATAAGAAATAAGAGATTGTTGGATAAATAAAGGCAAAAGCTTGAAGATCTGTTTTCTTTCCCAGCATGCTCTGCACTCACCCTGGTACGTCCTCACTCCATCCATCAATCTCTTTGTATATACTCTTTCATTATCTGTAATGTAAAGGTCACTTTAATTCATCAAAGAACTGGAAGTTCAGAATAATGTTTAGTTATTTGTAAATTTTAATTAATTTTCTCAGTTACAATCCAAAAATGGAAGCAAGTAAATTAATACATTTTTCAAGTTTATTCTTCCTCTGACCTCTGAGGTAGCATCGGTGGTACTCTAGTATGCTGAACATAGAGATTTTCCTGTGAGGCATATATTTGCTCCTCTCTACAAATCTTCTGATTATCATTTTTTTTTTCTTTCTTTAGCTTACTCTTGTTGCAAATTCTGGGTCCAGTATTTAAAATTGCTCATCCATAATAGCAGAACTCAAGAAAGCCCTGAATCCCAATTTTAGATATAAATGACAAGGATGGGATATTGTATACCAGAAATGGCTCTCTCAGGTGTCCAGTAGGATGGTATCAGCCTGAGACCCCCCCTCTCAGGGCCCGATGCAGAAATTCTCATGGCTTTTCTCAGGATTCGGACGGTGTAAAAGGACACAGATGCCAAGAAGGGCTCGCTGTGTGGCCTTCGTCACGAGAGCCCACCCTGTGTCCTCCAGGGTGTACCCGTTTCTTGTGTTTCCTCTTTCATGTGGCCTAAGCTCACCCTGCAGAACCAGCTTTCCCCCGAATCTTCACTCTTGCTTTTTCCATTAAGCTTTGTTACTGCTTTAAAGATAGCTCTTAGTTTTGTCACTTAATAGAACGTTGAACAGTATACAGCACTTCTGGCATTTTATGCACACAACTCACAGGTTCCAGATTCTCTGAAATTACCTGCAATGTCTGAAATGCTTACCATCCAATGTCAGTGTGTCCAGTAGTTCCTGGTTTTCATAATTTGTTAATTCAATACCTATATCGTTCAGATAATGTTGTACGTCACTGGCATTAATCTTATTACCTTAAAAAAAATGGGAAACCTGGTAAGTGAACATTTTCATACACAATATGATGGTTCTACTTTAAGAAAATGATGGTCAGCTGTAGTCATGCATGCCTGTGATCCCTGCTACTTGGGAGGCTGAGGCAGAGGGATCATAATTTCAAGGCCAGCCTGGGCAACTTGGAGCAAAGCTAAAGGAAAATACTAAAACCAAAATTAAAAGTGGCCTGGAGGGAGGTAGAGTGCTTGCCTCGCATGTGCAGGGCCTTAATCCTCAGTACTAAAAGACAAAATGAAAACAAAACAAAACCAACTCTAAAGATATAGTTAGAGAAACAAGGATGCCATGAAGCTTATCTAGCTGTGCATCACAAAGAGCTAAAGACACCCTTCTCCTGTAAGATCGGTCAAAAGAAGATTTTTACTTTTAAATGGTGACAAGACAGGCAATTTACAAAAGAACACCTTTTGTTACTTGGGGCAGGGTCTTACCTTATAGTGCAGGCTTGCCTTGAGCTCACTAGGTAGTGCAGTCTGGCCTCAAACTTGTGATTCTCCTACCTCCACCTCCCAAGGGCTGGAATGACAGCCGCGCACCACCACGCCAGCCTAAGAACACGTTCTTAAAAAACATGCTCTCTGGGCACGGTGGTGCATGCCCATAATCCCAGCAACGAGAGGCCGAGGCAGGAGGATTGCTTTGGGTTGGAGGCCAGCCTGAACTATAGAAGGAGAGCCTGCCAAAAACCAAACAACAAACAAAAAAATAACCTAAAAAAACCCTAATACTTCTAAAAAAAGGAGATAAGAAATCATACATGATCTTAAAAACAAACAGGTCGTCAGTATATTGGTAAAATAAATCTAGCATGTCGTTTATGGAATACCAGGATATATGATTAAAATATGCGCATACAACAAAGGATCTTGGATTTTCAATATCTTCATTACTGCTGCTCACTTACCAGAAAACAAATTAGCTGCATTTATCAAGGAATTCAGGGAAATTTTTCCATCATCTGAAATGCAAGGGGTAAATCAGATCCAGAGAAAATCTGTCTTGTTACCAGAAATTTTTTTTCTGTGAAATTTTCTAAATTGTTATCAATTTTACAGAGAATATTTGTTGATTTTTTAATTTTTTTATGGCAAATTATACTGGCATTATAGGATTTTAAAGATTTTAACATGCTAAATTAGATCTAAATTCTTTTCCTAAATAATCATTTTGATCTGAAATAGGTATTTTTTGGTAGGAGATGAAGGGTTTTAAGTAAAAATCATTGACCCACTATTTCAACTCCATCTGGAATTCATCCCATATTTATCAAATGAAAACATGATTCTCCGTATTTGTACATTACTTCTCAAATAATTTCAAAATGTTTTACCTTCTCACTTGTTTGCTAATCTCTGGCCTTTTCCAAAATCTATTTCAATAATCTTCATAATTTTCCTCAGAACTAGTTGTTTCTTCCAAGCTAAACTTATTATTATTATTTTGTAATTTGACACTTACTGAGAAAATAGCTATTTTGATATCATGTCCAATTCTCATGTATCAGAATAAACTCTTTGCAACATTGGTCACTTCCAGGTATTTGTACACAGTCTGTGAGCAAAATATATTCATACCAGTGGAGGCTAGCATATTGGAACAGTGGCCTGTTGCTTATTTTAAGACAGTTTACTGTAGAATGAAAGTGTAGCTGTGCACATAAAAAAAAAAATAATCTTTAAAATGTTTACTGCTGGTGCGATGAGCTCGGCGAAGCCAGCCCAACGCGCGCAACACACATCTCCTGTCTTCTTTGCCACTGACCTTCCCAAAGGCTAGCGTTACATACTTTCAGATGCACAGAAAACTGCAGGACGTGATTTTCTATTGTACAAATACAATGATCGGCTCTCAAGAGGAGGAAAGGTCATCTGTAGGCCTTTAACACGGAAGCCTGGCTTCCCGCCTCTGCCCCAGAGGTGAGGGACGTGTCGTCCAGGCGGTCCCAGCTAAACGGAAGCCGACAGTCCCTTCACCAGTCCTTGGGCAATACTGGCATTAATAATCAGAAGTCATACTTTCATCCCTGAGAATCATAACTTTATAAGAGCTTCTCTTACACTGTCGGTGAAACTGAACAAGAATACTTCTAGAGGTTCTACAGGATTACAAAATTCTTTTGAAAGGAAACTGTAAAGTATTCACCATCCACTTCCAAATGCTTCCGTAGATCTTTTACTTCTTTTTCTCCAAGCTCATAGTTCATGTTTTCCAGAATAGTTTCAAGTTTATTTTCAAAAACCTTCCCTCCTTAAGAAAGCAATGGATAAAATAAGAAAAAACAAAGTTTAAAATTTAAAAGTTATATGTGCCAAACCCAAGGAAGAAGATGAAAAGCAAAACTGCGATGTAAACATTAAAAACATACAGGAGGTGGCAGGGGATAGGACAAGGATGTGACGGGAAGGTCTTCTTTTTATACACTGTACAAGAGAGGCTGCTAAAATTTTACTGGACATCTGGTGCAAATCGAATGAATGAGCCTGTTACTTCCAGAGTGGAGGGGCACTGAACAACAGATACCAGAGACAGCAACCATAATTGGCGCCACCCAGGGTGAGACTTGGCATCGTGAGTTCTCTCTACCAACTTAGCCATCGTCTGAGCTTAAGCTACAAGGCATGAAGTGGGATTTAAGAGGCCAAAAACTGGAGCACCCACGGCGGTTAAGAAAGCAGGGGAAGCTCCTGGTCTTCTCAAGCTCAGGCGACGTGACTTTAGGCAAGAGAGTAAACACCTCTCGTCTGTGAAAGGGGTGGTAATGGGGCACCTACTTCATAGTGTTTCTGTCTGTTGGAATTAAATAGGTTAATGGATCACACGGCCGCTTGCCATGGCTGGGGCTCGGGGCTGTGCCTCGGGGACCGTCCCTGCCTGGCCCCACCTCTCTGGCCCGTTCCCGGCTCCCTTCCCAACGCCAAGAGCTGGGCAGCTTCCTCTGCCCTGGCGTCTGCCGTCTGCCCCGAGGCAGCTGGCCGTGGCCGACAGCTCTGAGGCTGTGAGCCGCAGGACTGCAAACCGCTGCTCCTTGCACTCGCTGGCGTCGGGTATTTTGCTCCAGCAACAGGAAAGCTGAGCAACACACAGATGTAGCTGGGAGAACGCGTGCAAGCACACTCAGCAGAAGTTAACTATCGTCATTCAGTGATTAAGGAGATTTTTTTTTTTCAAAAGAAAAACAAGCTTGAGGATCTCAGTTTTACTTATTACGTTTGTCACTCACTGTGGAAAGTCTTTAAGCCGTTTAGTAATCGCCTGTGATACACCTTTCCATCAGCTGTAACAGAAGACAGTCATGTCACAGAGATACCGCGCCGTACAGCAAGAGCGTAGACTCTTACTTTAGGAAGTAAGACTCGTGCATGATTTTTGCCTTAATACTTATTCAATTTCTAATCCAAACAGCCTTTTCTTTCTTAGCTTTCAGAATAAGGTAAAAAAGCACAGTAAATTCTAACTTTATCCACTTTAAAATCTTAAACTTTTCTATCCTTCTGCCTTGCTGCTGCTGCTGCTTCTTCTTCTTCTTTTTCTTCTTCTTGTTCTTCTTCTTCTTCTTCCTCCTCCTCTCCTCCTCCTCCCCCTCTACTCCCTTCCTCCTCCTCTTCCTCCTCTTCCTCCTTCTTATTTTTCTTTTTTTTGCTCCAAATGCCTTCAGGGCATGATTGGCTGGCTTGAGTTGTGGGGATCGAACCACAGCAACCTGAGCCTGACTGCTTGGTTGAAGCAGCCACTTAAAGAACTGAGCTAAGGGGCAGGCCCCTCTTTTTTTAATTATTAAAAAAAACCCCTCATTTATTTATTTGGTACAGGGTCTTACTACACATCTCGGACTCACAGTGGTCCTCTTCTCTCAGCTTCCCCAGTGCTGGGAATCCAGGCATGTGCCACTATGCCAGGTTTCAGGGGCCGGCACGGTGCTCCCGGTATTCTGGAGCCAGCACAGCATGCAGCACCGGGGATTGAACCCAGGCCGTTGTGCTTGCCAGGCAAGTGCTTAGACCAGCGAGCTATCTTCCCATTGACTTGATTCATTTTGTTCTGCTGTTATTATCTGACTTCTACTTCCCTTTCCCTCTTTTTATAATTTATGACTACTAGACATCCTAATGGTAATATGGTAAATTAAAGAACTTACGCCAAATATTTATTCATTAATGAAATTTTCTTTCTTTGGTATAATTTTCTTAGTTATTTCTTCATTTCTTCATTTAAAAGTTCTCAAACACAGTCCCAGTACAATAAGATTCATCCTTCCTACCATAGTCTCTCTAAAGGCAAAGACTGTCTTATTTATATGTCTATTTTTAATTCGTGCATTTGGTACAGGGTCTCACTATGCAGCTTGGATCTGCAGTGATCTTCCTGTTTTCAGCCTGCCCAGCACTGGGATTACAGGAGTAGCCACCATGCCCAGTCTCCGTGGCTGGCTCAGCACACCCAGGGGCGGGGCCGACATGGCATGCGGTGCTGGGCACTGAAGCCTGGTCCTTGCGCTTGCCTAAGTAGGCACTCAGTCTGCTGAGCTGTCTTACTGGCCCCAAAGACTGTGTTTAATTTTACCAGCTAAATCCAATACAAATAATTATAAAATAAATGTTTAAGAACTCCCCTGCTTCCCCATAAATGCAGAATAAACGTGAATGATTCCCTAACTGCCCAGTTCCCCCATGCATGCACCTAAACCAAGTCCCCCCAAAGGCCACAGTTTATCAGCAATGCTCACAAGAAATGGGCAGAGTCTTCAGCAGCTCCCAGCGCTCCTTAGGAGTGAGCTCTATTCCCAGGTTTTTCAAAATACCATTTATTTCATTAACATTAGTCTTGGTTCCTTTGAAATGACAGAAAAAAGGAGTGATGAAAAAATCTAAGAGTAGTGAAAGATTTTAAACTGAATCTCATCTAAGCTTAATTCCAGGGTTAAATGGTCAGAATGCCGAATCAAGACTCTTATGGGGGAGCGTCCAGCCAGGTTCTGTTTAGAAATGCCAGAGTGGGAACCTCTTCGGTGTTGCCCAGATCAGACACTAACAATGGACACCCAACAGGACATTCAACCCCCAAAGCATCAGCCAATAATATATATCTGTGGAGAATGTCACACAGAAAATGAAATTAAATCCAGGGATCCAATCAGATGGAGAGAATGTGGATACAGAATAATGTACACGAAAAGAACTAAAAGATTGGTGGGTTTTGATGCTTGGTAAAACATGGGAATTCAGAAAAGTGTCTTTGTTGGTACCTGGATTTGCACCTTCAGGAGTCTTGTATAGCTTTGGATTCAACACACTTAGGAATAAAACTATATACATGATTTCATTTTCAAAACCAGATTGTATTTAGGTATCTAAATATACTTTGTATAAATTTTATTGTTCAGTTATATGCCTTGTACTTTAATTTTATCATGTATGTAATGTAACAACAATAAAGGTTAAAATTGTTTTCCCAAACTATACTTTTAATAAAATTTATTAAAAATTATATTCCTACAGCTCTCCAAAGATCAATTAAATATGTTCCTTAGAAAGTACCAAGTATAAAAAGTAAAGCCATGTTGTTATGTTGAGCTGTAGGGGACTCAGGTCAACAACTTCTGACATTGTCAGTCAAGCGGAAGACCCAATACTATTATGGACTACTGGACTATTTTGGAATATTTTGCTGAGTTCACACACCTATAATATTTAAATGATGGAACTAAACAAGAAAAGGGGATACAGATGAATGACCATTTTGTATCTGTGTATTCAAAATGGTTAGGATAGATATATAGCTATATTCTCTTAATTCAAGAGATAGAGGGATTTGTTCTAACAGTGTTTGTAAATAGGATATCATGTCTGCACCTTGTACAACAAATAACCACTAGGAAGGCAGTATGCAATGTGTTAATTATTGCAACTGTCCTAATTTAATTTCAAACTGTCACACTGCTATGTTTCTCAATAAAATTATGGGGGAAAAAAAGACTCTTATGGGGACATCAGAAATAGAACTCAATTTCCTAGTTTGAAAAGAGAAAAATACTTCTTTTTGCCTTTATTATTCTTTATTTTATTGCATTTTTCTCATTTTCATTTTACTTCAGTCTTTGTATTCTTTGCCATTCCCTTCTTGTGTATAATCTCCCACGCTTTTATTGCATTATTTTACCCTTTTTATTTCCTGAGTGTTTGTGTGCCTGCCTTTTTTTCTCCCAATATTGTTTATAGGTGGTCAGGGAACTATCCCTTGTCCTTTTATATCTTTACTACTTTTTATTTATTTTTATATTTTAAAAAATATTTTAAAGAGAATAGAAAAATAGTAAATAAGACATTAGAAATAATATACAATTTAAAACAGAGGACAGGTATTCAGCCGTTGGTTGTCATACTGCACCCTGCTGTCTTCAGGGTAGCTGCTCCGATTACAGATATAAGCATGTAAAACTGGCCAAAGTAAAAATTCTAAGCATTAGCTGCTACCCTCAAGAAATGATAGAAATTAGTAGCACAATCATCTTAGCTGTCCGCATATATGCACACATAACTTTCCACCCTTTCTTTTCTTTCTACCTTTTCTCCTTTCCCTCATCCCAGTCGCTTATTCCATATGTTCAGTTTTGTTCCTTTTTACTCTATCTATTGTACCCTTCAGACTTTACTCTTTGAGGTTCTTACACTAGGGAAACAACACAAGGCTTACACTTATGGGGGTGATTTATTTAACTTATGAGCGCAGGCTTCAGTTGCACCCATTTACCTATTGAGGCCTCAAGTCTATCTTTCTTTGTAGCTGAGTAACACCCCGTTGTATAAAATGCCACATCTTTTTATCCATTATTCAGTTGATGGGCATTTGGGTTGTTTCCAAGATTTAGCTATAACAAACTGTGCTGCTATAAACATGAGACTCCTACAATTAATAAAAAAATCCAGCACTATCGCAGGATGCAAAGTCAACACCTAAAACTCAATAGCATGCCTCCACACAAACAACAAACTCACTAGAGGGAAACTAGAGAAACAATGCCCTTCACAACAGCATCCAAGAAAAGGAAATACTTAGGAATTAATCTAAGAAAGGAAGTAAAACATCTATACAATGAAAATTACCATACTGTGAAAAATAGCAGGGAGGATTTCAGAAAATGGAGAGATATTTCTTGTTCATGGATGGGAAGAACCAACACTGTGAAAATGGCCATACTCCCAAAACTGTTACACAGATTTAATGCAATCCTGATCAAAATACCATAAGCATGCCTTACAGATCTAGAGAAAACAGTCCTAAAATTCATCTGGAACCAGAAAAGACCTAGAATAGTGAAGGCAATCCTTGCCAACAAAAGCAAGGCAGGAGGAATTATAGTCCCTGATTTGAAATTATATTACAGAGCTGCTATGACAAAATCAACATGGTACTGGTTAAAAAAAAAAACCAAAACCGACCTGAGGATCAATGGAACAGGTTAGAAGATGCAGATGCAACCCTAAATATACTCAGCCACCTTATCTTTGACAAAAGAGTCAAACATGTTCACTCAAATAAAGATAGTCTTTTTAACAAATGGTGCTGGAGAAACTGGTTTTCCACATGCCAAAATCTAAAACTAGATCCAGGTCTATCACCATGCACTAAGGTCAAAGTAGATTAAGATCTAAACATTAAAACAGAAACACTAAATCTACTGGAAGAGAAAGTAGGTGGAAATCTTGAAGACATAAGTGTAGGCAGAGAGTTCATGAACAAAAACCAAACTGCACAGGAAATATTTTAAAAAATTAACAACTGGTATCTCATCTTATTGAAAAGTTTCTGCACATCAAAAGATATTACCAACAGAATGAAAAGAAAACTCACAACTCAGTTGGGAAAAAGTCTTCGCCAACAGTCACTCAGAAAAAAGACTTCTATCTAGAGTATATAAATAATTAAAAGAAAATCAGGAATATCCAATACAAAAAAGGGCATCTGAGATGAATACACACTTCTCAGAGGGAGAAATACACATGGCAAATAAATACATGAAAAAAAAGTTCTACAGCTCTGGTCATGTCAGAAATGTAAATTAAAACAACACTGAGATTCCATCTCACCCCAGAAAGAATGGTTATCATAAATAAATCAACTAATAACAAATGCTGGAAAGGCTGTGGGACAAGGAGCCCTTCTCCACTGTTGGCGGGGCATGCAGAGCAGTACAACCTCTATGGAAATCAGTGTGAAGACTCCTCAAGAAACTAGGATTAGAAGTCTCATTCAACCCAGAAAAATGCTTCTTTTACCAATTATTGTGGTAGCCTAGATTTCTAGCTGTTTAAACAATGGAAAAGTGATATGTATTATTGACAAAAAAGTTGAGAAAATACAGGGTACTATACAAATTTAGTAGTTTTGTAAAAAGTACATAACTCAAAACTAACCTGGATCACTGAATAAAATATTATTAATATACCAAGAAGATTAATAACTCAATATCAGTATGATGGGAATAGAATATTAAAAAGAATAACAGTAAAAGCCTTAAAATATTATTATTTACAACAATTTTCCCTATAACTTTTTACTAACCTGTATATAGTTTTATATCTTCCATCAGCTTATTCAGCTTAATCTTTTCATCTGGAAGATAAAGTGACAATGAGACTCAGGTATAATGACTCAGGCCTCGGACACCCATTGCAAGACTACATATTGTGGAACAGGACTGCAATTCAGAAGTTGACCTGGATTTGTTATGTAAATAATTACCTGAGTGTGGAATTGAACACTCAAGGCCTACATATCATGAGTAGGTAGCACAGACGAAGACCCTACAAAACCGTATGCCAAAATCCACATAAACGGTGCTCCAGACTTGCAAAGCTTTGCGTGGCCTCCTCCTCTCCGGGTCTACCCTACCTTGGAATACAGGAGTGACTGCCTGTGCGGCTGCCTGAGGGCTACAGGACTCAGATGCAATATATTTGATGATATTTCTATATTGCCTTGCTTGAAATACTTCAGCAGCCGCTTTGACCTGGAAGCCTGTACTTCCTTTATGCGTTTCACTCCGCGGCCACCAAGATTTGTACTATTTGTTTAAATTGTGTTCATTTGTTGATTTATTTATTTTCATATTTTAGGGAGGGGTCTACAGGGTGCTCAGGGTCTCACTATTAGATTGGACTCATAGTGATCCACCTGCTTTCAGCCTCCCAAGAGCTGGGATTACAGGCGTGCACCACCATGCCCAGTGTCAGTCAGTGCACCCCGGGGGGGGGGGCAGCATGGCAAGCCTGGGGATCGAACTCCTAGCCCCTGCACCTGCTTGCAGCCCCTTTAATCAGCTGAGCTATTTGGCCAACACTAAAATTATGTTTATTTGTGAAAAAGCCTGATTTCTAGGTTGCATGGTCCACTGGAAGGGTTGTTCCCTCATAATCTTGTCATGGTCCTTATGAAAAACAATAGTATTAGTAGAGAGAGCAAATCTTTGAGGCCACATAGATCTAGGTTCAACTTCTTGTCACTTAGTAGTCATGTAGTCTTTTTTTTTAAAAATTATTTTATGTGTGTGTGTGTGTGTGTGTGTGTGGCCAGCTCAGTCTACCAGGGGGCGGGGCTGGCTGGCATGTGGTGCTGGGGGATTGAACCATGGTCCCTGTGCTTTGCTAAGCTTGTTCTAAGTAGGTGCTTTAGACCACTGAGCCATCTCACCAGCCCAGTCATGTAGTCTTGGGCAAATAAATTAAGACTGTGACCGATCCTTAATTTTTACATCTACATCTCTAATGTAGAAATCAAGATAACACACTATGTTTCAGAGCTGTTTTAGCACAATTAAGCACACTGCAAGTGGCACACATAGTAGGTAATTAATATTTGCTAAAGATCGCACTTGTTGATTCTTTTCTTTTTTTTTTTGGTGGAACCAGGGATTGAACTCAGGCCCTTGCGCTTGCCAGCCAAGTGCTTGTTCTACTGAGCCATCTCCCTGGCCCCCACACTTGTTCATTCTTGTGCTCTCTTCTCTCACTTTTTTTTGCCCTTCTACCTCCTGCCATGAGGTGATGCAAAAAGGCCTTTCCTGATGCCAGCCTCTTAATCTTGGACTTCCCAGCCTCCAGAATCATAAGGAATAAATTTGTACTTGTTGTAAAATTATATGGTTTCAAGTATATTATGATAACAGTAGAAAAAATCCTAAGGTGTGAAAAAGTTTCATAGTGCAGTGAGAATCTTAAAGAACTGGCTTTTAAATCAATATATCATTCATAACTTCAGCCCTAAATAATAGGTTGTAATGTCCAGGTCAGTTCCTGTGCTGCTACCAGAGACAAAGCTATGTTCTCTATATCCTGATTAAACAAAACAAAACTTGCTATTTATTTGTTTATTCAATTATTTGGAACAGGCACTCCCTATGCAGCTCAGACTCATAGTGATCCTTTTGTTTCAGCTTCCCCAGCACTGCGACTACAGGTGTGTACCACCATGTCCAGTTTCAGTGGCCAGCTCAGCGCGCCCGGGGGTCAGGGCCAGTGTGGCATGTGGTGCTGGGGATTGAACCCCAGTCCTTGCACTTGCCTAAGTAGGTGCTTAGTTTGCTGAGCTATCTTGCCAGCCCTACTGGGTTTTTTTTTAAATACATATAATCAGAATAACATGCTAGTGTTCCCTAGCTGAGAGTTGGGGATGACATAACTAAAAAGTAACACACACACACACACACACACACACACACACGCACGCACGCTGCATTTGGCATCTGCTCCTACTTCACTTGATAGTAGCACGCTCCTTCCTGCGGAAGGGGATAATTCCAGCAGTAAAGCACCTCCACGGTCTGGCCAGGTGGGCACGATTCAAACTGGGCTTCACCAGCTCTTGAGACTGTGAATTTTGAAAAGTGTGAGGTGAGAGGATTCGCCCACTTCTACTGCTTTGATGAAACCGTGCAGTAGGTTCTATACTTATCCAGTCCTTTGATCAGTCCTGGTTTTGTCCTTTCCAATGGAATCCTGCCACCTTTGGTACTAGGAGGACGTTATGCGAACTGAGAGAAGGCGAGCACCGAGGCATGAGTGCTGCCTGCTGTTGTGTAAAACTTCCAATTGACGAAGGAGCTTAGAGATCCCTGCAGGCACGACTGCACACTCACCAGCAGCTGGCAGGCGGCTCCGCAGGTCCTCCACTTCTTCATCTTCTAGTTCATCATCCAAATCTTCTAGGATGGCATTCACTTTGGAGACGTGGCATTTCCCAACTTAGGAAGGAAGAAAGTGATAAAATCAGGAACTGAAAGCTTAGGAAAATACTGGTTGGATTTATGCACTGATTTCAATCAGAAGGGACAAATCCACTCACAATGATAGTTTGAAAAACAAAAACGCTTCAGGGATGCAGACAGATTTATTACTGTAGAAACTGAAACGCAATGTATTCTGATAAACTTGTTTCAGGGGATGCTTCCTATATTTTTTAGGGAAGGAGCATTAATATGAAAGTTAACTGCATGCAAATTATCTAAAATTTTATGTACTGTATTAGTTACATGTACTTGTTTTTTTCAGTACTGAGGGGTGAATCCAGAGAGACTCAACCATTGAGCTAAATCCCCAGATCATTTTTTTTTTTTATGACCGAGTCTTACTATGTGGTCCAGGCTGGACTCCAAATTGCTATCCTTTTACCTTAGCCTCCCTCAGTGCTGGGATTCCAAGCGTGAACCACCATATATATTTTTCTGTAGTACAAATTGCATGTACATGCTTTAATTGAGATGCCTCAATGAAGCAATGAGTACAGCTCTTGATAACAAACAGAATTAGAAACTTTTTTGTGTCAGAGAACTATATATTGTCACATTAGTTATAGTTGGATCTAAAAGACCTATTGACTAATGATATGATAAAGTAATTAATCGTTGCATAATAATAAGACTTTAAAAGAGTGAAGTCAGAGCCAATGGTCTTAGTTCTACTTGCCTTCGCACTGCGAATCTCACTTACCAGGAAACGCTTTTATATTATCAAGCAATAAATTTCTATGCACTTTTCCATCATCTGTAAAATAAGTCACATTTAAGGTCAGAGAAATGACATAATAGTCGAAGAACAGAAGACCATAATGTCCAAGAGCAGATTAAAAAATAAAACTCACCTTTTAAATTTATACTCTTCCATGCCTACTCATAGGTTTAAAATTAGAAAAGGAAAAGTTCTTTTTTCTTGTCTTTTTGGTAGTGTTGAGTGAGAACCTAAGGCCTTGTGCGTGCTAGGCAAGCACTCTACCACGGGGCTGCACCCCCAACCTGGGAGGAAATTCTTTTTTTGGTGTTTGTTTTTGGCACAGGGAATCGAACTCAGAACCTTGCGCTTGCCAGGCAGGTGCTTGTGCCACTGAGCTGTCTCCTGGCCCCAGGAGGTGATTCTTAGCGTGGATGTCCTGGAGGATCTAGAATGCTCTCCAAAGAGCTCGTATGTTTGAAGACTGGGCTTTGCGAGGTGATTGGGTCTTTGGGGTGCTACAGCTGACTTGCTGTGTGGAGGTGGACCCGGCTGGGGAGACGTGAGTCCCTGGAGGGCGCGGGCTGGAAAGGCGCATTGCTCTCCCTGGCTCAAGCTGGGCCAGATCTTGGCATTAAACACATGGCGATGTTTTTACATCGTGCAGAATGCGAGAGTTATGGCGCCCGAGAAGCTTTCACCCAGATTTGAGGAATGACTTGGGCGCCAGACGGCATGCCCCTGAGAGGACCATGTATGCAGCTGTGAGAGTGAAGCCAGAAGTACAGGGGGGACTCTAGAAAGCTGGCCAGGTCTGAGGAAAGCCACTGGCAGTGAGCACAGCCAACCCCAGAGGGAAGCCATGAGGGCCACACCTAGCAATGCCTGGTTCTTAGGCTGCCCCAGTCCTGGGAAAGTTTACATCTCATGACAGCTTGCCCTGGGAGCTTAACGCAGAGCTATAGAATTTAATGTTTTCCCTGCTGGGTTTCTGGCTTGTTTTGGTCCATTTATTCTCTTTTTCCCCTGTATTTTAGGGAAGGGTCTACAGGGTGTTCAGGGTTTCACGACGAGATCAGACTCGTGGTGATTCTCCTGTTTACAGCCTCCCAAGTGCCACCACACCCAGCCTCAACCGCTGTCTCAGCACACCCTGGGGGCAGGGCCGACTCGGCAGGCCTGGGGATCAAAGCCCTGGCCCCTTCGTCTGCCTAAGCAGGCACTTTAATCCACTGAGCTATTTGGCTGGCCAAACCCTGTTTTTATCTAATAGTTTTTCTTTTTACTTTCCTGTCATTTCTATGTTCTCTGTTTCTCCTCTATCTTTCTTTTTAGACTCTACATATAAGAGAAAACATGCAGTATTTGGCTTTCTGAGTTGGGCGTATTCACTTAACGTGAGGATTTCCAGTTTCATCTATTTTCCTGCATGTTATTTTTGGTAACATGGCATTTTAATAGTATTAATTTTGCAGATCCTTGAATATAGTAAATGTTTTCACCTTCTAGCATCATTTTCAATTTACTTTTTCAGTGTTCTGTATTTTCCCTTGAAGAAATCATTTACCTGCTTGATTAGGTTGATTCCTAGGTATCTTTTGATACTACTGTAAATAGTTTTCCTATTGTCTTTCTCAGTAGGTTCATTAGTGGTATAGAGAAAAGCTATTTATTTTTGTGTATCTATTTTCTGTCCTACCACTGTTGAATTTGCTTTTCCGATAGGATTTTTTTTGATTCCGAATGCCTTCAGGGCAGGTTTGGCTGGCTTGAGTTGTGGGGATTGAACCCCAGCAACCTGAGCCTGACTGCTTGGTTGAAGCAGCCACTTAAGAACTGAGCTAAGCGGCAGGCCCCTGCTTTTCAGATATAAAAGTCTTTTGGTGGAATTTTAATGTATTCTAAGAAAATGATCACATCATCTGCAAGTAGGAGCATTTTGACCTGTTCCTTTTCTATTGTATCTTTGCCTTTACACTGTCCTATCTTCTTAGTTCATTGAAAAACTTTTTTTAAAATTTGAGACTGAGTTTTCATAAGTTGTTGAGGTTTGGTTTAAACTCAGGATCCTTCTGACTCAGCTTCCCAGAGTGCACAACGGTGTCTGCTTCCTACTGAATCCTTTTTATTTCTTTGTCCTGCTTAATTACTCTGGCTATAATTTCAAGGACTGCTTTGAACAGAAGTTCTGATAGTGCCCACTTGTCTCCTTGAATTTGGAGAAAATGCATTCAATTTTCCCCATTCAGTATGATACTTGTAAAGGGTTAATAGAGTTTTGTGCCTTAATTGTGGAAAATTATAAAAACCCCTTGTGCTTCCTGTTATCTGCTCTAAGAAATGTGTTCTCCCTCTCGGCTCAAGGCTGTTGAACAATAAATAACTGTTTCTTGTCAGGGCAGCAAGCTAACACAAACTCCCTCCCCAACCTTCTCCTGTAACATAGTCAGCTTAAGATGTACCTTGTAAAAATATATACTTATCACTAAGCTGTGAAAGACCGTTTAGTTATGAACAGTCTGCAGCTGCGTCAAGTGAATGCAGTTTCTGTTGTTCTGTGCTAGATAACAAGTTTGCTTACCAAGCTGGATGTGATTTCTGTTATAAATCCCCCCTGCTACCTACGTTCGGGGCCGATCAGCCTTCTCCTGCGAGAGAAGTGGTTGGGGGACCTGAGTTCAGTAAATAAAGGCTCTATTCAGATTTCTCTCTGGCTGATCTGGTTCCTACACAGAGTTGACCCATAACAATACTAACTATGGGTTTGTCATATGTAGGATTTATTATATTGAGGTAAGATATTTCTATATCTAATTTCCTTAAGGATACTGTTATGAAGAGATGTTGAATTTTTTGCACCTGATGAGATGATCTTGTGATTTTTATCTTTGATTCTTTTATGTAGTGTATTACATTTACTGATTTGCAAACATTCAGCTATTATGCAGGCCTGGGATGAAACCAAGTTGATAACAGCTTTTGATATTTTTACTGTGTTGTTGAATTGTGTGCAAAAATAGGATTTTTTTACAACTACTTATTAAGGACACTGTCTGTGGTTTTCTTTTTGTCAAGTCTTTATCTGGTTTTGGTATCTGAGTGATAACATTGGCTTCACAGAATTAATTTGGAAGTACACCTTCCCTTTATATGTCACGAAATAGTTTGAGGGCCTGGGTGTAGATCTGCTTTCCAGGTCCGGGCCAGCACAGACGCCCTCCTGTCCAGGGGCTTCCCCTGTTGGGAGGCTTCTGCTTACTGCTTCAACCTCATTGCTTGTTACTAGTCTAAGTTCTTACACACTACTCATTCCATTATTATTATTATTATTATTATTTTCAGAACCAGGGATTGAACTCAGGTCCTTGCGCTTGCCAGACAAGCACTTATTCTACTGAGCTATCTCCCCAGCCCACTCATTCCATTTTGGTAGGTAATGTGCAGATAAAAACTCTTTTATTTCTTATAGGTTTTGCAATTGATTGACATGTAATTTTTCATAACATTATCATGTGTTATCGTTTGTGTCTAGGTGTCTCCCTAAAGCTTCATGCAGTCATAGGGCGGGCTTTTAGAGTTTGGGATTAATTCATGATCCAATGCTGGGATTATGGGCATGAGTGCAACACCTGCCCTGGGGCAGGTAATCTGCGTATGAATGTAAGGAGGGGAGAGAGACTTGCTAGCTGCCTCAGCTGCTGCCCTGTCCTTGGCCCTTTGCTGTTTCCCGATGCCATGAACAGCTGCCCTCTGCCATATGCCACTCTGCCTTGGAACAGCTGAGTATGGACTGAAATCTCCGCAAACTGAGCTAAATAAACCTTTCCTTCCTTCATTTTTGGTGTTGGGTATTTTGTCCCAGCGATGAGAGAAAAGAAACAGATATCATGTCATCCTGTGGACTTCAATGAATTCTTTTGTAATATCCACTTTTTACTTCTAATTTTATTTATTTGGGTATTCTCTCTCTTTTGGTTAGCTTTGTAAGAGTGTTTTTAAAAAAATTATTTATTTAGATACCAGGACTCAAACTCAGGGCCTTGTGCTTGACAATCATGTACTTGTGCTGCTGAGCTATATCCTTGGCCCCCTTTAGTTTATCTTTGTAAAGAACCAACCTTGTTTCATTGATTCTTTTTTCTATTTTTTTTTGCAGTATTGGAGATTGAACTCAGGACCCTGTGCTTGCCAGGCAGGTGCTTATTCTACTGAGCTATCTCTCCGGCTCCCTTCATTGAATTCTTTTTGTATTCTTTTGGTTGTTATTTCATTAATTTTACTTTTTATCTTTACAAATTCTTTCCTTCTACAGAATAGTATTTGGTTTGTTTTTAATTTTCTAAGATCTTAAGATGCATCAATTTATTTGAGATCATTCTGTTTTTGTAATGTAGGTACTCATAGGTACAAACTTCCCTCTTAGAATTGCTTTTATTGTCTCCTGCAGATTCTGGGATGATGTATCTATTTCATTTTTTCTAGATCTTTAAATTTTTTTAAAAAATATCCTATTTATTTGTCTGGTGCAGGGGCTTGCTTCCCAGCCCGGACTCACAGTGATCCTCCTGTTCCCACCTCCTCAGTGTGGGCATTACAGGCGTGTGCCACCATGCCTGGTTTCGGTGGCCGGCCTGGTGCACCTGGGTTCTGAGGCTGGCACAGTATACGGCGCTATAGATCAGACCAGGGTCCTGTGCTTGCCAGGCAGGCACTTAGACTTCCAAGCTATCTCCCCAGCCCCTAGATCTCTAAAAATTCTATTTACTACAATTACCAATTAATGATTCAAAAGTATATTATTCAATCTCCATGAGCTTGTACAGTTTCCAACTTCTTTGGCTACTGATTTCTCACCTCATTCCATTGTAATCTGACAGGGAACACAAGGCAGTTTTCATTAACATTTGCCTCCTTGTGGACTTCTGGGAAGATGGGAGAGAGGCAAAATGCAGAGAAATGGCTTCTCTGAGACTTGGAGTCCAGATACTGAAACATGGCAATGTGGGGAAGACAAGGAGGGAAGGGGGTCCCCAGGACACAGCAAAGATCTGAGGTGAGAAATGGAGCCCACGGGGAAGGGGACGAGAGGACCCTTAATGCAGAAGAAGAAGGTGGCAAGTGGTGCTTTCCCTGTGAGGCCTGGCTTGCGCCTTTTCCCTTGAGCCCTTTGAGCAGCTTGAACCTTAAGCCATGGGGACTCCTGGTGACCCCAGGGGCTTCCTGGATAAACACGCCACTGGAATGGGGCAGTGTACACTGCAGACTGCAGCGGCTGGTGAGTGGTTCCATTCCAGTCTGGAGAGGTTGAGACATTCCCTGACTTGGACATCATTTTTTCCCCTTTTCCTTCATTTCTCCCTCTTTTTCTTGAGCATTCTTATTTTTATATGAGTGTGAACACTTTTCTAGCTGCTCATGGGCTTTTCTTTTGTGTGTGTGTGTGTGTGTGTGTGTGTGTGTGTGTGTTTCTGAGAAAGGGTCTTGTCATGACGTTCAGGCTTGTTTTGAGCTCACTTTGTAGCCCAGGTTAGCCTCAAACTCACAATAATCCTCCTGCCTCAGTCTCCCGAGTGCTAGGATTACAGGAGTAGTAATTTTCAAGTATACCCAGCTTTGCTGTTCATATTTTTATTTCTTCCTTTTTTCTTTCTCTCCTATCATCTTCACCAGTTTCCCAAACCTTGCACAATATTTCTTTGTCCACCAGTCTTGCTTCTACTCTTTCTCTTCTTCTATTTCCTCATTATTTTCCCTAACTGCTTTTAAATTTTCTCCACTGTGGGTAATGTCTCCATTTATTTTTTTCTTTTTTTATGTATTTAGTACAGGGTCTACAGGGTCTCACTACACAGATCAGACTTGTAAGGATCCTCCTGTTTTCAGCCTCCCAAGCGCTGGGATTTCAGGCGTGCGCCACCATGCCCTGTCTCAGTCGCCTCTCAGCACCTCCTGGGAGTGGGGCCGGCATGGTACAACGGGGACTGAACCCAGTCCCTGCGCTTGTCTAAGCAGGCACTTCAGTCCACTGAGCTATCTGGCAGGCCCTACATCTCCATTTCAAGGAGATGGTTACTGTATACAGTTTTCTGGTTTGTTTTAGGACAGAGCTGAGAACTACATCTTAGCTTTTTTTTTTTTTTTTGGTGGAACTGGGGACTGAACTCAGGCCCTTGCACTTGCCAGGGAAGCACTTGTTCCACTGAGCCATCTCCCCGGCCCTCTGGTTTGTTTTAGATGGTCTCATATAATTACCAATCTAGTTCATATGGCTAAAGGTAGAAAATTAATAGTTACCACAGTTCGTCATTTTCTAATGACAATATTTACTATATTGTACTATACTTTACTAATTGTACTATACTTTAGCCAAGGTTACCCAGTTGTTCTAATCAGCTGTTCCTCTTTGTATACCAAAACTGAGACTGTCTGAGGGTCATGAACAATACTGTAGGCCAGTACCAAGGAACAAAGGGCTGGGCCAGTCAGCAACTTCTCATCCTCAATAAATTAAAGAGGTAAGATCTTGCAACAGACCCTAAATCCCAAAGCCAGCTATACCTGGAAGACATTTCTAAGGAGTCACTTACGAAGCATTCTTGATACTAGCACTAAAGCTACATACCATAAGCAATTTACAAACATCAATGGAGAAATTTTTAAAAACCAGGCTGGAAGACACGGAAGCAAGACGAAACCCCAGACTTCCAGCTCCCCAAAGGCAACCCCAGAGGCCAGTGAGAACAATTCACTTGGATGCTCTCAAGTGCTGACAGCAGAAGAAAGAAATCAGATGAATAAGGGTCTAGAACAAAATGAAGTTAGAAATCACTTCACAGATCACTACAATGATGATGACATGGCTTGTGAGTCTAGAATAGGTGCAGATAACAAAACCGAGGAGCTTGGGAAAGTGACTGAAACCACGAATGCACAACCTAAGGAAGAAACGGGACCCAGGACGCAGATTCAGGTCCGGGGGATAAACATTCTGTTGAAAGCATATGCAGCAGCAGCAACCAACAGAAGGACAAAATATCAGATCTGCAAGATAGGTTTGTGGTTTGAGATCATGAAAAGTAAGATTTCTTAAGATATCAAGGACTCAAGTACTAGATAATGAAAAGACAACTAACATAAGATTGGTCAGAGTCAGTGAAGAAGCAGGAGATAGTGCAAATGACATTAAACAATCCTGTTCACAGAAGAGAAGGCAGAGAAAAAGAATTGATATACAGAAGTCCAATTAGCCATGATTTAGAAATACACAAACTAAAACATGTAGTAGACAAGATTTCATAAATTCAATGTAAGAACAGAATATTAAAAGCTACTAAAAAAAGAAACAAATTATATATTAAGGAAAGCCCATCACAGAATACAGCAGACTTCTCAACACAAACCCTCACAAAAGGAGAACTTGGAGTGAAGTACTTCAAGCCTCAAAAAAAAAAAAAAGAACTGCCAAGCCAGATTTATGTACTCTACAAAACCATCTTTCAAAAATTGATGGAGAAGTAAGATGCTTCATTAATAAAGAACACTTGAAGAAATTCATAGTTAACATTCTGGAATGTTCTGAGCAATAATGATCTTATAGAAAGTGATAATGAAGGCCACAATCCAGCAAACTCCAATATCATGAATCCACCTAGCAAGCCAAGCAGCTAAACACAGGGGAGAGAACCAACACAGGAAAATAACATGACGAGGACAGGCCAAGACAAGGGTGCCCACTGTCACCAGTCCAGAACCAACACACCAGAGAACACCAACACAGGAAAACAACATGACAAGGACAGGCCAAGACAAGGGTGCCCACTGTCACCAGTCCAGAACCAACACACCAGA
>NW_004524609.1:1642505-1672174 GCF_000260255.1 Octodon degus | reverse complement strand
GGGGGCGGCCGGCAAGCGAGATGCCAGGCTTTGCGCAGACAGCCCGCCCAGCCCAACGCACTTCCACCAGAGAAGCGGGCTTGCCGGAGGCCAGGTGAGCCCCGGCCCCGCGGGCCACGCCGCGGCGCGGGAGGCCGGTCTTTGGGCTGTGCAGGAAGGACGCGTCCAGCGTCGGAGAATTGAGTCTCTAAGCCGGCCTGCAGCGAGTTTCGCCTCAGCTTTAGCCTGCTCGAGAACTATTAGAATCTGAATCTTACAGGGTTTTGAAAAATCCTTAAGAAGCATGATGAGGTGCTGAAAACATCTGCGGGAGCAGATTGGTGAGCTGCTCGCGGAGAAGAGGCTCCGTTTTATATGCACACAAAAGCCAAGCAGCTCGCCTCTGAAGCCGACGCTGCAGCAGCCAGAGAACCCGGGGAGGAGGCGTCCGCTGGCGGGTCGGGAGCTCCGCGGCCTGGGCCGGCGCGGCCACCTCTGGACTTGGGCTATTTTGCGGAATAGTCATTGTACTAAACGTTACCCTTGAGCTTGCAGCTGTATTTAAACTCGAAACAGAAGTACCTGGCCCTTAGTGAGACTCTGCTTGGGCGGCTGCTTCGGACTGGATTCCTGTCTCCGCTGGGCACTGGCATACACGGTTGGAGACGGTTGGAGACGGGCTGGAGGGAAGCCGCCTGGACTTACCTTGCACTTCACCCAAAAAACAATTTGCTTCAGCAGCATCTCTTTGAGGTTGCTACCTTCCTGGGGACACGGTGCCAGAGCCCCTGGCTTGCTTCTTTGCTCCAGTTAGTGTCACCCCCCATATGTGTATCCACTTTAAAAAAAAAATTATTTATTTGATATAGGGTCTCGCTACACAGCTTAGACTCATAGCGATCTTCCTGTCTCAGCCTCCCCTGCGCTGGGATTACAGGCCTGCACCATCACGCCGGGTTTTGAGCTGGCATGGCGTGCCCGGGGTTCAGGGCTGGCACGGCATGCGGTACTGGGGATCAAACCCCGGACCTCGCGCTTACCAGGTGGTTAGACTGCCGAGCTATCTTCCCTGCCTCTACTTGTTCTTTATGGATTACGGTTTTCTTTCTTACCAACCCCACTGAAATTTCTTATTATAAATCTGTTCTTCATTAAATGCTTTGTGAGGCAAAAGACAAACAAATGAGATCCCCAAAACTTTAAAAAAATGCTAATGACAATAAGCTTCCAGTGGCTCTTTGTAACTTCAGAATACCAGTGCTAAAATAGATTTCTACGCAAATTTCAAAGAAAGCTACAAAATGCACTGAACATGAATTCACATTCAGTATCTCACACCAGAGAAGCAAGGTGATACTTACACGTATGTGTCCTGTTTATTTCACTTGAGACTGTGGGCTCAAGGTCCAGCCATTTATTTAGAAAGGTCTCAAGTTTATTCTTCTTCATGCCTGAGTTGTACTCCATTGTGTAGAAAAGTCACATCTAATTTATCTGTTGCTTGGTGGATGGGCATTTGGGTTGTTTCTAAGACTCAGCTACTACAAATTTTGCTGCTATAAACATGGGTGTGTGTATGTTTATGCCAGGGAAGCACTTATTCCACTGAACCACCTCCCTGACCCCTATCTTTCCATTTTCTGATAGCCTCTTCACTCTCCCTTTCAGAGACTGTAGTTTTTAATGTAATAGTATTTTACTTCTTTTGTTACATTGATTCCTAAGTACTTCTTTTTTTTTTTTTTTTGGATGCTATTGTGAAAGCTAAGGTTTCCCCAATTTATCTCTCAGTGTGATTGGAGTTTGTGTACAGGAATGCTCCTGAGTTTTGAGGGGTGGCTTTTTATCCAGCTACACTACTGAATTCAGTTATTAACTCTATGGAGCTCTTGGGGTCTTCTATAGAGAATATCATGTGGTCTGAAAATGATGATAGTTTAAGTTCTTCCCTTTTATCTTTTTTTTTTGCAGAACCAGGGATTGAACTCAAGCCCTTGTGCCTACCATGCAAGTGCTTATTCCACTGAGCCATCTCCCCGGCCCCCCTTTTATCTTTTTCCTTTTATTTCTTCCTCTTGCCTAATTGCTCTGCTAATGTTTCCAGAACCATACTGAATAGGAGTGGTGACAATGGACATCCTTGTCCTGCTGGTGATTTTAGAGTGAAAGCTTTCCATTTTTGACCATTTAGTATGATGTCACCTGTTGGTTTGTCATAGATGGCTTTAATTACAGTGAGATAAAGACTATCCCAGTTTTCTCTAGGGTTTTTATCATGAATTTGTCAAATGCTTTTTCTGTGATGTTGAGATGATGATGTAATTTTTGTCTTTGACTCTGCTGATATGGTTGTTACGTTCACTGATTTGTGTAGGCTGAACCCTCCTTGAGGCCTTGAGCTGAGTCATACTTGCTCATGGTGCATAACCTTCTTGAAGATTTGCAGTATTCTGTTGGCCAGGATCTTACTGAAGACTTCTGCATCTATGTGCATTAGGGGGATTGGCCTGCAGTTTCTTTTCTGGGTATGATCCTTCTCTGGTTTTGGCATCAAGGTAATACTTGCTTCTAGGAATGCTTTTGGAAGTACTGCCTCCTTTCCAAGTTCATCACAGAGTATCAGTATTAGTGGCATTAAATCCTCCCCAAATTTCCCATATAATTCAACAGTGACTGCATCAGAGAGAGCATGGGGTTCTCTTCATTGGAAAGGCTTAAGTACATTTCCAATTTCAGTGAATTTTTATTTAAGTTTTTATGATTGTTATCTCTTCTTAGATTTTTCCTTTAACAAGTATATTTTAACTGTCTTCATTTCTTTCAATCAGTCTTCACTTGAAGTTTACATTGTCTGTAAATTGAATAGATATATCTACAAGTACCCCTGGTTTTTTTTTTCTTCCTGTCATCCTGTTGCACGCGGTCTTGTTTTTTATCCTTTGACTTTTAATCTGTGAATTTCTTTTTGAGTTGAATATATTTCTTGTATGCAGCATGTGGTTTAATCTTGCTTCTGGATCCATTCTTCCACTCTATTTCTTTTGATTGGTGAATGAGGCCATTTATGTCGATGTTTAACTGTGTACATTGGCTTAGACTTCGCATATCATTTTCCTGTTAATTCCCTGTCCTTCCCTTCTGCTTAACTGCTTTCCCTGCTGGCTTTCTTCTTCATGTTAGTTTTCTTAGAATTGTGGCCTTACTTCTCTTTTTCCGAAATTTCCCTCCGAGCATTGTGGGGAGCTGGTTTAGTGGTCATTAATTTCTGCAGTTACCCTTTGTTACGGAAGTATCTTATTTTTCCATTAATATTGAAAGACAGGCTTATAGGGTACATTAATCTGGGCTGGAAGTTGTTTACTTTCATGACTTAAAATACTGCACTCCAAGGTCTTCTTGACTTGAGAGTTTGCGTTGAGAAGTCTGCTGTGGCTCTAGTGTGCTTTCCTTTGTAGGTCTTCTGTTTCTTTTCTTTAACAGCTTGTATGTTCTAGTATTAGCCAGAATTGGATTGAATTAACAGTGCTTTGTGAGGAATGATATTTCTGAGCACATGGAACAAATTATCTTTCCTCCTTCATATCACACTGACACAAAAGACTTCAATTGAGAGAACTCACTACCTTCAGACCAGCCCACAAAAGACTTCAGCTGCCATTTCTCTGAACGGTTTTTAAAAAACGAACGTGGCATTTCCTGCTCTCCCGCAACGGGAGCCTGCATCTGAAACGGGAGGGATCTAAGTTTGGTGGTATACTGGAAGCTTGCTTCTCAGAAAGACCCGACTATGAGTGGTCTATGAGGCTTGACCATTCACCTTTGTCTCCTTAATCCCTTCTTAAGTTACCCTGATTCACAGAAAACAAAACAAAAGCCACAAGGCATTTTACTTTCCTGAATAGGACTGACCTTATACTTTGCAACTTAGAACTGGGGATATAATTTAGAAGATACACAATGTCCCAAGTAAAAAAAAAATTATAAATACCAAAATTAATATAAATGTCAGGAAAAAGTAAAGTATGTTTCAAATAGCTCCCCACAAGGCTCAGATGGAGAGTCCAAAGGCAGTATCAGTAGATTTTATGCTTAATTTTAGACAAAGGAACAAATAAAGAAGCTGCTATAGACACTTGCTTTCTCTTAAAAATAAGTAGTTAGTTGCTCTTGTATTCACCACGTTTGCATTCGGCTCTTCACTGTATACCATGAATCTTTACTCATGCCCGTCATCATTGTAATAAACTGTATTAAAGCTAATCTTACTAACAAAAGTCTGCCAATTAATTGACAAATAGTTTTCTTAAAGGAATTTCTTTCTTTGTAAACTTTCAAAAAAATTTCCCTTTCTGAATCAAGCTTTCTTTTTCCCTTTGTCAAGCATAACCCTTATCCCAAAACTAAAGATAAAATATTTACCTTTCATCTTTAAATATGTTGAAATTTTTATGAGAAAAGAGTGACTACTACTAAAATTTTCCTAAATCAAAACAAGATACAATTAAGGACGCAAGAATATCAGGGCCACGAACATAGCTCAGCGGACGCGCAGGACCAGATTTGATCCCCAGCACTGCAGGCCGCGCTGGTCCCACCCCAGGAGCACTAAGCCGGCCACAGAGACCACTGTGGTACTGCATGCCTGTAATTCCAGGGCTGAGGATGCTAAAAAAGGAGGATCGCGGTAAGTCTCTTTACCAAATACGTAAAACTAAAAAAGAAAAAAGAATATCATTAATAAGAGGAGAAAAGTTAAGAGGTTCTTAGAGCTCTCTATTATTCAAGAGGGAATGAATTTGGAAAAGTGAAAGGTTGCACATTTATATTATTCTTTAGCAAAGCTGTGCAACATTCCTGGAGACTCAGATGACTGAGTTATCCAGTGTTGAAAGAATCAGAGAGCAGGAGTGACAGGAGTAGTTTTAAAGTACGTTAGAAGACCATTTGTGTATTGGAAGAAAGTGGAAAAATCCAGAGACTACTTGTTTTTTCTTTTTTTTAGGACAGGGTATACAGGGCCTACAGGGTCTCCTTGCGTGGATCGGACTCATAGAGAGCCTCCTGTTTACAGCCTCCCAAGAGCTGGGATTACAGACACGCCAGTCACCAGCTCAGTGCGCCCTGGGGGCGGGGCTGGCAGCCCCTGCTTGCAGGCGCTTTAATCCCCTGAGCTGTTTGGCGGACTCCCTGAAGTCTATTTTTAAGAAAGGGTCGGCTATTGCTGTTTGCAATTTCCAATGTAGAGAAGGGATGAAACCAGGAAGCAATAAAGTGAGTAAATGCCAAAACACGGGAAGAAGGGACCAGGAAGTTGATACACCACAAAGGAGTTTGACGACAGGACTTTTGAAAATCACTGAACGAGGTAGTTTATTTGAAACTAGCATCCTTTCCTCTGCAGCAAACAGGTGTCTTCCATCAAATTCTTCCTGGCAAAGACTTGTCCCTTACTCTAGTGCATATCTTTATACTCTGAAATTAATGAAACTACACTAAATCAAAATATTTTTTTATATGGACTGGGCTTTTCTCTAAGATTTAAAAAGTCACACAATAGCTGCAAGAGTTTTCATACAGAAACATAAAAGTCCTTAAAAAGTCTAATATCCAGTGAACTCACCTTCAACTGGTAGGTTTCGTGATAAATCTTTAAGTTTCTTGTCTGGGATCTTCATTTTCATTTTTTCTAAAATGTTTTCCAGGTTATTGATGTGGACTTTTCCACCTAAGGAGAGAATAGAAAGCTTGAAGGAATTTTAACGACTTCTCTGAATAAGAAAACTTCAGTTCATCTCCAGGTACAAAGATGAAAAATATCAATCAACCAAAATGCTCAAATGCACAAAAGTGGACACCCTGGAAGTACAGTGGCAATCTCCTGCTTGGGCCCGAGGAGAGTGTTACCAAGCATGAGATCATTCTTCAGTGAATCCAAGCAGTAGAGGCAAACGGAAAGCTTCCCAGAAGATAGGGCCGACAGGCTAAGTTTAGTTTTTCTTAGTTCCTGAAGTAGCTTGAACAACTGCCAATTCTTTATATATTCTATGTAGAGGCAGATTTAAATTAGCTTTTCAATTAAGTTTAGCAAAACCAAGCTTATCAGCAAAGTGAAAAACCATTTGGAAATTACCTATATAGTTGAGAGGAGCAAAATAATAAAGAACTAATATGAGGAATAGTAAGATCTGTAAGAGAATAACTGGACAAAAATACAAATATGAGACAAAAGAATCTTATTTATGTTTTTTAAAATTATGGTTCTGGGCCGGCCAGATAGCTCAGCGGACTAAAGCGCCAGCCTAGGCAGAGGGCGGCAGCTGGGGTCCGATCCCCGGGGTGCTGTGCCTGTCCCCATCCCCTCCCCCCGCGGCTCGCTGAGGTGGCAAGTAAGACTGGGCATGTTGGTGCTCGCCTGCAATCCCAGCACTTGGAAGGCTGAACACACACGGATCACTGCAAGTCTGATCTATGTAGTGAGACCCTGTAGACCCTTCAGACTTTGTCCTAAATATATAATAATAATCAAATAAAATCAAATCATGGTTCTTACCTTTGAAAGATTTCATACCATCAAGGATTCTACCTTCATACAGATTTCCATCATCTGTAATGAGAAGGCAAAATTCACATTAAAGATAAAGTAAGTGATCAAAAATGTAGTGAATGCTTAAATTAAGAAAACGTATTGGGGGCTGGGCCCTAGCTCAGGTCTTTAAGTGGCTGCTTCCACAAAGCTGTCAGCCTCAGGTGGCTGGAGTTCGATCCCCACAACACTCCAGCCAGCCAAAAGTGCCCTGAAGGCATTGGGAACAAAAAAAAAAAAAAAAGAAAGCATATTATGGTAAAAGACACATTGCCAAAAATGCTGGGGTAAGTGTGTTAAAGGGGAGGGAGAATATTTTGAGGTGAATAAATGGCAATGTATTTTTCACTGTAAACTTTTTATTTAAACATTTGTCATGTTTTTTTTTAATGTATTTTGTACAAGATCTTGCAATGCAGCTCAGACTTGCAGTAATCCTCCTGTCTCAGGCTCCCCAGCACTGGGATTACAGGCGTGCGCCACCAAGCCTAGCCTCAGTGGCCGGCCCAGGGTGCCCTGGGGCGGGGCTGGTGCTGCACGTGGTGCTGCCTGCCTAAGTAGTCTCTTCCTCTGCTGAGCTATCTCACGCCACCACTTGTCATGTGTTTTCAGCACTGTCACTGATCAATCCTTTGAGACAATTTGTGTCAAATAAATGCACAATTGCATGTCCCCAACCACCCACTCACTGGACCTGGCACCATGTGACATCTGACTCTTCCTCAAAGACAAAATGATCTTTCTTATATGAGAAACTTGAAATATAAATAATTTAAAGTGCAGAATAAGAAGATAAATCTTTTGCAAAAGGGATGGAGAACAGGAGATGGAGGGTGAAGAGAGGGAGAAGAGGATAAGGGGAAGTAGAACGAATTGAGATGTGCTATACACATGCATCAGCTTCCTATAATGAAGGCATTCACTCTGTACTGAAAATAATAAACAAATAAATAAAAACAAAATAAAACGAAAGGCAACTAACTATTTTGAACTGATTCAGGACATTGAGGCAGCCACAGTGCCTCGACAGACACTCACAAAAGAGAACCTCTAGAACGGCTCCAGGAGCGACGGGCTAAGGTGAGGCCGAAAGCTCTGAGGGCGTTTACTGGCAATATGTCTTTTACTGTAACACATTCTTAAAACCTTAAACATTCACTCATTTGTTGATCACATCTTGTAGGGACTGAGAAAGGTACAACTGCATAAAGATACCCTGGAATGATTTTGTTTAGAAGTAACTTTGAGTTTTACCCTCCCAAGATTTTGAAACCATGGGATAGACAAAACGCTTAGAGTCCTGTGTCTGACTGAATGGAAATAATTATTCAAGAATCTATGGTAAACATTTTAAGAGAACACAAACACATCTCTCTTCTCTGACAGTTTCTTCTTTCGCCTACTCTAGTATTCCTCACACCACTCTTTTCTTACATCTTTGAGTCTAACTTTTAGTTATAAGGGTGGAACCAAGCGAAGTAAGAGAAAGCTGCGCATCCGCTACAGCACTCAAGCAGACGGAGTCACTAGCGTGTAGCCAGGTTCTGTGTAGAAACGCCAGAGTGGGAACCTTCTCAGTGGTGCCAGATCAGACGCTAACAATGGACACTCGCAGGACATTCAACCCCAAAGCAGCAGCCAAGGGTAGCTATCTGTGCAGAATGTCACACAGAAAATGAAATTAAATTCAGGGATCCAATCAGATGGAGAGAATGTGGATACAGAATAATGAACAAGAGAAGAACTAAAAAATTGGTGGGTTCTTTTCTCTTTTTGGTGGAACCAAGAATTGAACTCAGACCTTTGCGCTTGCCAGGGAAGCGCTTATTCCACCGAGCCATCTCCCCGGCCCCTAAATTGGTGGTTTCTGATGCTCGGTGAAACATGGGAATTTGGAAACCTGTCTCTGTTGCTACCTGGATTTACCCTTTCACGAGTTTCACTGTTGTACAGCTTTGGATTTGACACACTTAGGAACACAATAATGTATAGATGATTTCATTTTCAAAATCATATTGTATTTAGCCGTCTAAATATACTTTGTGTAAATTTTTTTGTTCAGTTATATGACTTGTAAGTTAATTTTATCATGTACGTAATATGACAACAATAAAGGTTAAAATTGTTTGTTCAAACCATACTTTTAACACAATTTATTAAAAATTCTGAAAAAAGAAAATGGAGTTATTGACTTGAAAAGAAGGAACTAAATTACACTCTTGAAAGAAAGATCAACATTATAATAAAATTTCTGAGAAAGTTATATTTATAAAAACTAGGCTATCTAATATGTATTATTTATTTATTTTTCAATACTAGGGATAATAGATATAGCTTTTTTTTTTTTTTTTTTTTTTTTTTTTTTTTGGTGGAACCGGGGATTGAACTCAGGTCCTTGCACTTGCCAGGGAAGCACTTATTCCACTGAGCCATCTTCCCGGTCCCTTAGATATAGCTTTTAAAGGACCTGTTTTAACATAGAGCATGAGTTTCCTCAAAAATGCTAATAGAATTTGAAATGCTCACCACCAACTGGTAGATTCTTCACTAGTTCCAAGAATTCTTCAGGCATCAGTTCTATTCCAGTGTCTTCCAGAATATTTTTGACCTCATTCAAATGAACTTTTTTCCCTTCAAGGATAGAAATGACAAATATAGTGGGCTATATTAAGAAATATCTAAATATTCAAACTTATGAAATAGGGCTCTTTATGATTTTATATCTCCATTCTCAGCTACTAGATAAGAAAGGCATAGTAGGACCTGCCCAGGGGAACAGAGAACAGAGATTTAGAACCTGTTTGCCTGATGTAGGGGGAAGCCTACTTTTATGAAACAGACTTCCCAAAAAGCTTATGGTTTCAGTAATTGCCTAGAAAATGATAATATTGTATCGCTGTGAGGAAGTTTAAAAGAATCAAGCCAGAGAATCTACAAGCTGACTTTGGACAGTCTGACACGATCGCTTAGAGCGCCCTCTTGTTACACTGTCCAAGTGGACCAGCCGAGCGCTGGCGGAGCTCTAGAGGTATTTCACTACTGGCCTGATATTTTGACAAATGATCATCTGTCTTTCTGTATATGTTTATCATCAACTTGATATGTTTAATCACTATAGATTTGCCCTTCTGTCAAGCTTTTTAGAAATTAAATAATCCGTGCTGGTAAAATAGCTCAGTGGATTACAGTACCTGCAAGCAGGCGCAGGGGCCCTGGGTTCAATCCCAGGCCTACCGTACCCCGCACCAGGGGCGCACTGAGAACATGATTGAGACTGGGCGTGGTAGCATATGTCTGTAATCCAAGCACTTGGAAGGCTGTAAACAGGAGGATCACTACGGAGTCCAATCTACGCAGGGAGACCCTGTAGACCTTGCCCTAAATACAAAAAAAAAAAAAAAAAAACAAAAACAAAAACAAAAAAAACCAAAAACACTCAAGGAATTTAGCTTCTGCACTATGTTGAAAATACAACCTATTGAAAAACTGAACATATACACAAAAATACATTTAATAGGGACCGGCCAAATAGCTCAGCAGATTAAAGTGCCTGCAAGCAGGCACAGGAGCCGGGGTTCGATCCCTGGGCCTGCCACGCTGGCCCCATCCCCAGGGGCATGCTGAGACAGCAATTGAGACTGGGCATGGTGGCGCGCGCCTGTAATCCCAGCTCTATGAGTCCAATCTAGTAGTGAGACCCTGAACACCCTGTAGACCCTTCCCTAACATACAGAAAAAGAAAAGAAGAGGTAGTTCAATAAAATATGTCACATGCTGGAGGCCTAATTCATATGACTGTCCTTTTTATAAGATGGGAGGAACAAGTGGCAGGGTGGGCATGTGACATGTCACTGTGTGAGGCCATCTGCAAGCAGGAGAAAGGCCTCAGAAGACCCAGACCCGGTGATGCCATGGTCTTGGCATTCTAGTCTCCAGAACTGTGAGAAAATAAGTTGCTATTGTTTAAGTGGTGTTTTGCCATGTAATCCTAGAAAGCTAATATATATGCCATACCAAATATTATTATTATTGTTATTATTATTATTATTTTGCGTACCAGGGATTGAACTCAGTACCTTGCACTTGTCAGGTAAGCACTTATTCCACTGAGCTATCTCCCTGGCCCCCAAATATTATTTAGCTATTCATCAATTGGTAGACATCTGAGTTCTTTTTAATTAATAGCTATGAATAATGTATACATATATATATATATGTATATATACATACATATGTGGAATTTTATTTTTTTGAGGCAGGGTCTTGCTATCTAGTTAAGTCAGCCTTGAGCTCACTATTATAGCCCAGGCTAGCCTCAAACTCATGGTAATCCTCTTGCCTCTGTCCCTCAAGTGCTGGGATTATAGGTGTGCGCCTCCACGCACAGCTAGAACTGGAATTATGCATATCTAACATGATTCTGTGATGTACGCTTGCCTAATTTTAATAAATAATGTTAAAGTTTTTCTCCAAAGTGTTTGTACCAATTACATTCCTGAAAGTAGTATGTAAGAGCTCTGAAGAGAGGCTATAACACAATGATAGTAGGGGTTTCCGGCACTCCACCTTTAGTAATGCAGAGCCCATGCAACAAAAACCAGACAGAAAAATCAGTAGGGAAACATCAGACTTGGCTTATACTTTAGACAACATGGACCTAAAAGCTGTAAACAAAACATTCCATTCAATAGCAAATTAATATTACATTCTTCTCAAGAGCACATAAAGCATTCTCTAAAGGCCGACCAAATAGCTCAGTGAACTAAAGTGCCTACTTAGGCGGAGTGCAGCAGCCCAGGGTTTGATCCCTGCGTGCTGTGCCAGCCTTGCCCTGGGGCGCGCTGAGACAGTGATTGAGGCTGGGCGTGGTGGCGCGCGCCTGTAATCCCAGCGCTTGGGAGGCTGAACACAGGCAGATCACTACAAGTCTGATCTACGTAGTGAGACCGTGTAGACCCTGTACTAAAATACAAAAAGAAAGAAAGAAAAAAAACACATTCTCTAGGATACAGTATATGTTAGGCCACAAAACAAATCTTAAATTCAAGAAGTTTGAAATCATACTATTTTCCAACCATAGTGGTATAAAACTGAAAATCAAAAATAAGAGCAAGCTTGGAAAATTCACAAATGCATGGAAATTAAACAGTGTGCTCATGACTACAGTAATGGGTCAATAAAAAAATTAAAAGAGAATTAAAAGTTTCTTGAGGGCTGGGGAGATGGCTCAGTGGAATAAGCGCTTCCCTGGCAAGTGCAAGGGCCTGAGTTCAATCCCCAGTTCTGAAAAAAAAAAAAAAAAGTTTCTTGAGACAAAAGAAGTGGATCTACAACACAGCACAATTTACGGGATGCAAAAAGCAAGCCTAAGAGCAACTGATAGCAATGGCCATCCCCAGCAAAGAAGAAGAAGGGTCTAAAGCCAGCAATCTTATGGAACTAGGGGAAAAAAGAACAACTAAGCCTACACTTAGAATAAAGGAAATCAATGAGACTAGAAAAACAAGATAAAATATTAAAAAAAATTAATTTTTTTAAAAAGGTAAGCATAGTAGACAACTCTTTAGTAGGATTAAGAAGTTTCAGGGGCCGGGGAGATGGCTCAGAGGAATAAGTGCTTCCCTGACAAGTGCAAGGACCTGAGCTCAATCCCCGGTTCCACCAAAAAAAAAAAAAAAAAAGTTTCAAATACACAAAATGAAAAATATTAAAGGAGACATATACGCAAGGTAATTGGTGCTCCATGCAGCCAAGGCCCCAAAACAAGCAGGAATGTCTATTTTAATTTCAGAGAAAATGAACTTCAAGTCAAAGTGATCAGAAGAGACAAAGGCTACTACATACTGGTAAAGGGAATAATTAAACAGGAAGGAATTCTTCACAGAACTAGAAAAATATCCTAAAATTCATATACAATCAGATAAGACCCAGAATAGTGCAAATAAGAGTGGGACTGGAGGCATCGCAATACCTAGTTTCAAATTAAACCGCAAAATCACAACAACCACCAAGAAAAATAACAGCGCATAGTACTAGCACAACAAATAGGGACCTAGACAAATGGGATGGGATAGAAGGCACAGAATCCCGCACATCTACGCCTACCTGAGTTTTGGCCCAGTGGCCAAACATGTGGAGAACTGACAGGCTCTTTAACAAATGGTGCTGGGGAAGCTGGTTATCAATATTCTGAATACTGAAATGAAAAAGCTTCTGTATGGCACAGGAAGCAACCGATGGAGTGAAGAGACAGTCTACAGAACGGGCAAGTCTTTGCCAGCTATTCTTTCCAACTCAGAATGTTGAGCTTGTATTGTGAACCCGAAACACTTTACATCAAAATTACAGCCCAATCAATAAACAGGCAAATGAATTGCAGACACCTCCCGAAGAAGTACAAATGGCAATAATTACATGAATAAAGGTTCAACGTCTGTGGCCATCAGGGAAACGCAAGTCCAACCTACATTAAGACTCTCTCATCCCTCCCGAATGCTTATCATCAAGAGCACAAGCCAACGATAAATGCTGGCGCTGCTGGTGCAGCCACTGAGGGGTCACCGTGGAGGTGACCTGCCAAAGCCAGCTGACCTCAGGACCACTGTTCCGTGCATCCCTGAAGGACTTAAAGTCAACGTGCTACAGTGTGCAGGGGAGCGTGTGCGAAGCTTCTGCTCTGTTGGTGGGAATGTAGACTAGAGCAAGTAGGAAGAGTGCTCCAAAAACTAAAGCTAAAGCTATCATTCTCCAGCAACACCACTGCGTGGTGTTCTCCTAGAAGGACTAGACAGTGTGCCAGAGGGACAATGCGTACCCATTTTCATCATGTACTGTGGCGCAATCCACGACAGCCAACCTAAGGAAACTTAGGTGCCTGCGAACAGATGAATAAGTGAAAGCGTGATATATATCTCTCAAAATTCTAGAAGAAAATCGATAGAGCTGGAGACACTAGTGTGAGGGTAGTAAGGCAGGTTCACACAGACCAGCATCATATGACTTAGCTCGGGCGTAACCTAGGCAGGGAAAGACTGCAGAAGCAGAAAGGAAACCTCTAGAGAAGAGGAAGGAACTCTCGGGGATGAGTGGGAAGGGCAAGGGAGGCCAACAGGCAGTCAGTCTGATCAAGGTACAGCAATCTACGAAAGTGCCAGGACGAAATTCATTCCTTTGTGCAATTAAGATACACTAGTTAGGAGAAGATAGGGTCTTGTTCACGACTTTGGGCAAGAAAAGTTGGTTGTATAAGACCCAGAATATGCTAATCTTTTAAAAAAGTAGTAGAACTTTCCAAGTTATAGTTAAGAATCTCTCTGAGGGTGGTGATACGAGTCCATAATCTCAGCATTTAGGAGGCGGGGGAGGCGGATCTCAGAGAGCTGGAGGCCAACCCGGACGCCCGAAATAGAACCATTTTTTGAAAAGGAGAACAAGTAATATAATATTGAGGATACTGTTATCTTAAAGGGTGAGGAGACAGAATGGTTAGATGTGATTGTGAATGTATGGCTCGGTGCAACAATACTAGAAACTTCCTGTTTTTCTGGATTGGTAGATTCATGAGTTCTATTATTCATGAGAACTATGTTCATAAATTTATGCATTAACTGAAAAGAAAAGATGGGAAAATATTAAATAATTAGAGTTTTAATCTTTATACTAACTTTAAATTTTTTTAATCTTTTTTATGGAAAAATAAAACAAAATAATAGAAAAATGATAGCTAATGTACAATATGTTGTGATCTTCAAAGTAGTTACCCAGAGTACAAGACATGGACATAAAAATATCTCCAAACAGTATTAGCGTGAACTCTTTTCCATGAACTAAGAGAAACTACGAGTACCGCTGTCTTATGTCTTGTCTCCTTGTTTGCCTCCTTCCTTTTCCCCCCTTTCTTTACCGTAAGTGTTGACTTGCCTCTCACTGCATCTGCATCGTCCATCACCTTTTTCAGAGGAACATTTCCATCATCTGTAATACAAACATAAACAACTGTGGTGACGAAGTGGAACTTTTCTGAAAAATTATGTTAGGGTCCAGGGACAGTCCAAAGTATTTTGCTGAATTATATAAATTATACTAAACTATTTGTTCATCTTAAATTTGTATTTCCTAGTTTGAGTGTTGGATTACTCATTAGGAAGAGGTGCCATGCGTTACCGTACTGAGGCCTGGACCTGGTGACCGCGCTCTTCCCTGTTCTCAGCTGATTAGATGCCTTCCGCAAGCACAGCAAAAGATGCCCCTCACAGCGACTGAGAAGTCTGTGAGACGTGTCTATCGTAGACACCAAGTTATAGGCTTCATAGTTTCCACCTAGCCTCAGTACTCTCTCCTCTGAAGTCTCCGCTTCTGCGTCTATCTGTACGGTGTGGTGACTGTCAGGTAACCGAGGGTGCTACAGCGACGCTCTCCACGCCCTAACGCGAACACCCTTCCAGCACCGACTCCTGGCTGTCCTTGTTGCTCACTCACTCGCTCACTTCCTGCATGCTCACATATTGGTGTCCACCGTTCTCTGCCTAGAAACACTATTCCTTTGTGGCACTGCTCAGAGTTGAGCAGGGTGGTAACTGCAGGGTGAACAAAAGTGACAAAACGGGATTCCTTCTTTCTGGCAAAGTTCTTTTCCATTAAAAATGTTTAAAACCCTTCAGATAAGCTTAATTTTAAAAATGCTTACACATGATTGTAAGATTCTAAGCTTTCTCTTAGAATGCAAAGTAGTTTTTTACAATGCTTACCGTCAATGGGCTGACTTTGCTTCACACTTTGCAGTTCCTTGTTTTTTGGCTGGATCCCCAGGTGCTCTAGAACTGCTTTCAGGTTATTGATGTCAACCTTTCCTCCTTTAGAAAGAGACAGGAATGTGAGCAACACCCAGTAAAGACATAACGTGAAGGTACTTCTCATGCCAAGGCAACTTAGCTTCCAATAGGCCTGGTTGGTTGGAAGAGCGCTTCCCTGGCAAGCGCAAGGGCCTGAGTTCAATCTCTGGTTCCACCAAAAAAACAAAAACAGAAACAAAAAGAACTCATAAGAGCTAATAGGAATTATATTATCGGGAAGCAGCTTGCCAATAAATTGAGCTCTTTTAAAGGGCTCATAACTCTTAGATCATTAATTTTTTCAGAAAAAGTTTGTGCCGAAGGGGAGAGGAGTAAGTGTTCGTTATCTTCTTACTACTAGTGATATTAGTTATAATAAGTTACAAAAGAGAAGCATTTCAGAAGGTGAATATCTAGAGGTGGGGTATTGGTAGATAAGCAGTGGTCTTCCTATTTTAAAGTTATTTTCCTAGCAGACAGAGCTAACAAGCGTGTGGTCCTCCGCATACGCAAGCACACGCGTGGCGTGAACGGCAAGGAGGCCAGCTGGGCCCTGGGAGGACGAGCTCCCTGCGTCGGCTGGATCGCGGACATCTCAGTTCATGTCGCCCTCGGAGCAGGTATCTCCTGACTGTCCTGACGCTGGTCATGCCAACGACTTCACTGAATTGCTCAACTTGGAGTAATAATCTATTTCAACACTGGGGTGAAAGTGACTGTGTTGGCTCAGCAAGGCCCACATGCGGGTGTCTTCTACGGACACTGACAATGGAATGTCTGAGAAATTCGACTTCAAATTTTTTGATGATTTTGGGGGCCAGGGAGACGGCTCAGTGGAATAAGTGCTTCCCTGGCAAGTGCAAGGGCCTGAGTTCAATCCCTGGCTCCGCCAAAAAAAATTTTTTTTTAATAATTTCATCATACAAGGCTTCAAATATTGTCCGTGGTTATGATTAGATAGTATGACTGCAAGTTGAGTGGCTTAAAAATATTTTACTGAATGGACGCATAACATCTTTTATGTGGAAAAAGTAGAGCTAACAGCTCGCAGCTGAGCATGGTGATGGCCACGTTGTGCACTGTGAAGCCAAAGCTGTCACCTGCCCAGGAACACAGAGAACGGCAGCGTGGGCGCGCTGGGGACATTTCCTCTGGGTCTGACTCTGGGCCACGCTCGTGCCAAGGGGCGCGTAACGGACTAGGAGGTCTGCACATAATCAGCGTGTGGAGGAGGGGGCGGCGGAGTCGCGACCGCTGACTCGGAGGAGGACCGCGGGAACGACTGAGACGCTTGCTCCTAACATGCATTACCCACCTGTGAAAGACTTCAAACCCGCTAGCAGCCTGCTCTGAAAAACTTTCTGGTCACCTGTAAGAAAAGGCGCAGCTCAGGACAGAGGATGTATCTTCTTTTTTTCTTTCCTTATTTTTATTTTAAAGAGTAAAAACAAAAGCTAGAAACAAAGACCGAGAGTAACAAACCACAGTACAGGACCACAACTGAATACCTCTCATCCATTCTTCTAAGCAGAGGAAATATCTCAAAGAGAATGTAAGGACCAGACTTTCCTCGTGTGACTGACCTTGGCACCGTGATCCTCTTTCGCTAGGAATTCATGATGAAGTCGAACAGCAAACTCTCAGGCACGGAGCGGCTAAGGGTGCAGAGCTCAGGAACCTTTGTCTAAATTCTTGCTCTGCTACTAAGTGACTTTGGGGCATCAAGCAAATCTAAACCTGTCTCCTCCGGTGTAAAACAGGGACAACATGCCGTTATTGTGTGTTGTGAGCATGGCATCTCCACATCACAGGACCAAGTGGGTGCTGGATGTTATTAGTAACAGATCGACGTCCTTCTGGACAGCCGAGGCAACTGCTGATTCCTTCACTACGGAGCTGAAGGCCACACATTATCTTTTCTTTCTACTTTCAATTCCTCTCCTCACTTCTGTGACACTTCCGTTCTATTTTCTGCTTCCTCTTGCTCCTACAGTTTGACACGCCCACAGCCTCATAGGTAGCAACACAGACTTCTTAGCCTTTCATGATAAAGCACGTGCTTGGAAAGTTTGCCAACTGCCAAGCTGGTATAACAGGAAAAACTTAATTTCTTAGCATCTAATGTAAGAATTACTCGTAGAGACAGACAGGCCTTTGCTGTGAGATGACGTTTAGGCTCAGATCAGGAAGGTGCTGAGAGTTTGAGTTTAAAGGCAACAAGAAAACAACATTCACAATTGAGAGGGGGATCCTTCCCCGAATTGGGAAGAGAAGGAAGCATGTTCAGAGTTTACCCTGCAAGGGGTAAAGTGCAGGAAAAGAGATCCTCAGCAGCAATGTATAGAAAAATGGCTCTGGGGGAGAAAGAGTGTCGCATGAGGACTTCTGCAACGTCTACTGAGAGACAACAGGCGATGACATTTCCCCCTTCACCTTGCGGCATCATGAGTAACGTCGTATTTTATTTTGGTACCAGGACTTGAACTCAAGACATTGCACTCTGCCACTGAGCTATAGCCCCGGTTTTCATCAATAACATTTTATGAAAGAGGATTTTCTGGGGTTGAATTCTGTGTCTGAGTTGACACAGAGTAATAATCTGCTCATAAGGAAATAAGGGCTCCAGGATGGGTGCAGGTAACATTTGAACACACATTATCTTAAAATGCAAATTTCAAAAGTAGGGCCACAGAACTAAGCCTCCTGTATCGCATACATGTAGCGAGCTCACCATCAACTGGCAGTGACTCCAGCAGTTCCACACATTCCTCATCACTGACTTTTATTCCCATGTCTCCAAGAACATTTTTCAAATCACTAGCATTAATCTTTTCTCCTTTGAAAACGACAGTGAAAATTAAAAAAAATTAGTAACTTGATATTTTAAAGATGCTCATAAAAACATGTGCTTAACCTGTAGAAGCTCTGAAGATATGTTTTTGATGTTTACAATAGTTTGTCCAGCTGTACCCTCAATTTAGGGTTAAGGAGCAAAGACGGAGTGGGCTACGCAAGCAGGGTGTTATGTAAGTCGCACCAACCGAGTCCCGTAACATCAGTACAGTGCAGACAGTCACTGGCAAGGACAGTGTGCAGAGTGACATCTCATCAACCACTTGGCTGGCGAGTGGGCCAGAGGAGGGATTCTGGTAACTGCCCTGGCATATAATGGGTTATTTATCAAATGGTATCTTGATTTTTTAAAAAATTTTATCTAATTTTAATGTTCTCAGCTGATATGTAGCTATTTATATGTAGCCAAGAGATTACAAGTGAAACAAATAACTCTAAGGTGCATCGGACTTATCAAGACTATGTCCAGTGGTTTACTTTTTATTATGCACATAATAAAATATCAAATAAGTTTCATCAGGCAGGAACAGTTCTCGACAACTGGCTAAAGCAATATCAACAACTGGCAAGCAGCACCCAAAACACAGTTTACTTTAGAGCACCAGGGGGTCAGTGTTATAAAAACGCACCTGTGAAATCTTTCATTCTTGAGATCACGTTTTTCAGATCAATCTTCCCATCAGCTGTAAGAAACACAGCAGTCATATACGTGGGTGCAAGACCATTCTTTCTGCGTTCTCCGCCTGCGACACTGACCCCACAGAATGCTGACATCATCTTAATTTCAGCTCTAGACTGCTACATTACATTTTAGTATCACATTTACTTCACTATAAATTCTTTTATTTTATAGCCTCTATTTTGTTTCATTCATCTCACTGCTTCCTTTTGTATCAATTTTTCTTTTTATTAGAATACTTCTAATAATTTATTTAGAAAAAAATCTGTGAGTAGTGAACTTTTACATTTCTGTGTGTCTGGAAATGTCTATTTTGTCCCAGAATTTAAGTGTTCAAAGTTTTCTCCCGTACTTGGAGAACAACATTTTTCTGTTTCTTTCTGAATCCAGGGTTGGTAATATGAATCAGTACTGTTTGACCTTTTATGTGTGGTCCTTTTTTTTCCCCTCTCTCCTTTTAACTATTCCTAGATTTATTTGTCCTTGATGTGAAAATTTTCAAAACTGTTTAGTCATAGGTTGAAAAAATTTCATTTGCTCAACAGCCAGGGCTCTCCTGGACTCTAGGACTGTGAGAGTGAATAGAAAAAAAATGATCTCGTGAGCAATCCTAGATGAATGCCTCTTGTATGAAACCAAAAAAAGTTGGGCAAGGGAATAAGTGGAGCTAAAATATGCTAAGAATCTTGTGCTATCCCGGATAAGGATTAAAATCTACTAAAACATGGGCTTAGGAAAAATAAAGAACGTATGTTGTGACTTCTAGGGCAACACTTAAAACTCTAGACAAATAGAAAACATGATAGAAATAACCTACAAGGAAAGCCAGACTGGAAAGAATACTGAACAAGTGGTAAAAAGAGAGGAATTCCTAAAAGTAGATTTAAACACAAATGTCAGTAACTTCAGAATGACTGCTACACTACTGTATAATATAAGTGATAGTTTCAGACTATATGATTTTGTGTATTTGTTTAGGAGAGAGATTACCCCGTGTTTTTCCTTTTCTGTGTTCTCTTTAAGGTTTCGTAACAAGTTAATTTAATTTCATAGATCAAATTAGGAAAAGTTTCTTCTTTTCTTTGTTCTTTGAACATTGAGTGAGATAAGAATTAGTTCTTATTTAGGTAAAATTCACCAGGGAAGCTGCTGTGGCCTGTGTCTAGATGTCCCGCAAAGCCCCGTGTGCTCACAGACAGGGCTCTCGGAGGATGCTGCTTCTAGGGGTGTGAATGTAGGTTAAGGGTGTGAGGGCTAGACTAGCCCACGCACTGGCTTAGCATACTTCTGGGTGGGGGTCCTGGGGGTCCTGGGGGCCCACCCGGGGTGTGGGTAGCACCACCCATGGGGCTTGCAGCCTGGATGGGCTAGAGGGGAAGGCAAGGCTTGCTGCTGCTCCACTGCTTCGCTGCCTGCTGCCCGCCCGGCCATGCACCATTTCCCCTCTGCTGTGCCACTCTGCCTTGAGCCAGTTGGCTAGGGACTGAAACCTGAACTGCGAGCTGAAATAAACCTCTCCTTCTCTAACTTGGAGGTGCCAGACGTTGTACCTCAGTGATGAGAAAAGTGACTAAGACAGAAATGATAGAGGCTTCTAAAACTTGAGGATTTATATTAGCTGAAATATAAAGATTCAGAGAGGCTGAAAGTTAAAAAAAAATAGGTAGATTGTATACGAACACTAAACAAAAGTAAAGTATCATAGGTAAATTAACTCTGTAGAAAATAGGCTTTAAAAATGAAAGCTTTGTAGGCATCATAAGTTTTAACTCACCAGGAGGATGTAAACTTGTACACACCTACATCTGATCTCAGAAAAGCCATAAACAAAGAAATTGGCAGACACAATAAATGAAAAATTTAAAATCACAATGAGAGATTTTAATACACCTTGCTCAGTTAACAAAACAAGCAGAGAAAAATCATTCAGGATATAAAAAATTTGAACAACAAATTAAAGCTTGATTTAATGAGTGTATAGATGATACTGCATCTAATCATTTCAGAATGTAGTATTTTCAAGCACATGGGGGAAGATTCATGGAAAAATTTTACCATATACTGGATTTAAGCCAAATCTTTTTTTTAAAGGCCAGCTCAGTGCAGGGCTGGTGCAGTATGTGGTGCCTGGGATCGAACCCTGTTCCCTGCGCTTGCCTAATCAGGCACTTAGTCCACTGAGGATCACTATGAGTCCAAGCTGCATAGTGAGACCACACGCCAAATACAGAAGTGAAGAAAAATTTATAGTGTTATGTTGGTGTGCTTTTAATATTTGATTAGTGTTGAAACTTTTTGCTGAATTTTTGCTCTTTGGTTATTGTTTTTCACTTTGTTATGTATCAAAGGGAAAGGAACCTTAATGGGTTTTGCCTTGGTTTCTGTTTTATTTTAAGTTGGAGTTCTCTGGGCCAGTTTAGGTAGCATTAATACAAACAGATTGAAGATTTGAAAGAATTTACCTTTAAAACTATCTGGACCTATCACCTTTTATTGGAGTAATGGGCGGTAATGATGAGTTGATAGTTTTTCAACTACCATTATTAACTTAGCTTTTTCCATCTCTCCTTAAATTTGTATGGGCAAATTATTTTTCTTCTGGAAATATATTCATTTTAGTAATATATATGAAATTTGAACCTTATCTCATTTAATCGTACTTTTATGCTCACTAGTTACATTTACATATTTCTAAAAATTCCTTATTTGTTTCTCATATCTTGTTATTCTATTTTATAATAGCCACGCCATATATGTTATGAATAATTAATTAATTTTACTAATTCTTCATCATAGGTAGTTGTTTTTCTTCATGTACTGTTTTATGTTTCTATTAAACATTTCTTATCCTGCTCTTCTCTATGCTTTGACCCGAAGGTGGGCTGTCAGCACGATCACCCACCGTTCTTGGACATCTGCTGCACTAGGGGTTAATCGATGGGCAGCAGTTCTACCACAAGCCTTTCACAATTTTGTACTGATGCATACAGGCACCCTCATTAGGCTGTGGAGGTTGTCAAATCAAAGCTGTCCCCAGAGCAACACATTTATCCATAATGCTCACCGTCAACTGGTAGGTTTTGTGAAAAATCTTCAAATTCGTTATCTGAGAGTGAAATCCCCATATTTTCCAGAAAAGCGTTCAGATTATTCACATCAACTTTTCCTCCTTAGAACAGAAAAGTCATGTTTAAAAGGCAAGAAAATGTGCAAAAGTCCTTATTAAATAATGTGAACTTCTGTCATCATGTTAATCGTGGACACCATGTCCTCCGGGGTAGAGGGAGCAGCAGAGTTAAAACTAGGGGCACAGTGTCATTCTCTGACACTGTCTTCTGTTCACACCAACATGCTGCAAGTTGGAAAGGGAGCTGGGAACCTTTCAGGGAACTCTGGAGTTATATGCTTAACATTCGCAGATATTTGGAAAATACCTATGTCAGATTTTCAATTTAATAAAAATAGTATCATATAAATAAAAAGAATAGCTTATTTATCTGGTTTCTCATCATAATTTGTACTCACTTTTAGCCATTTTTATACCATCCAGCAACCTTTTCTGAAACACCTTTCCTTCAGCTGGTAAAGAAGAGACATAATTGGAGTCAGAACAGTTACAGAGGTGCGCCAAAGCAGTAGGACTTCTGTCTTTTTCCCAGTCCACTAGCTTCAAAAGCACAGATTTAGTGAAGATTTTCTCTGAAACTTCCCTAATTTCTCTTTAGTAATAAAGGTAGTTTGGAGAAAGTGCTTGACGAGGCAGCTCTGTTTCACTCCTGCACAGCAGGCGGTGATTATTGCATTGTCACTGCTATTAATCTCACTGGTAAGCTTTAACTCCAGCTATCGTCACATGCGCCGGATGAGGTCCGTACCCGCACAGGGCGTTTCTTGGTTCCGTTTCCCCTGAGCCCCTCTTCCCCCGTCAACTCCTCTTCCCCACTTGGTTACAAAAGCTGTTTCCACTTTCTTTCTTCTGTTCTTTTCCTCGTCCTTCCTTTCCCTCTCCTGCACCCTTGCTTCCCTTCCTACTGGAGCATTTTATTCCTATTTCCCAGTATCTGTTTTACACTTTGGTCCTTCTTTAATCTTTAAGTTTCTCCTACTACAGAAGCAATGGGATACCTAAACGTGTGTCCTTTTATTTCATTTTAGAGTGTAGATGTCTTTTTCCCTCACTTGTCCCCCCCTTGTTCCTCTTTATTTTGAACAATTTCTTCCTATTCATGACCCCTTTCATGCACTTTGATCCTTATTTACATATTCAGCATCACTGGGCATTTGAGAGATGCAAATTAGGACAAGACTGAGATTCCATCTCACCCCTGAAAGAACGAAAGAACGGCTGCCATGGAGAAATATCCCATAACAAATGAGGAGGGCTGTGGGGAAGACGGATCACTTCTCCACTATTGCAGGGAGGGCAGATGGCTGCAACTACTGCGGAGACCAGGTGGAGAGTCCTCCAAGTCCAGAACTAGAGGCTGCATTTGATCCAGCCATCCTCCTTCTGGGTAGATCCCCCAAAGAATTAAAAACAGAATCATACATGTGCACCCTTGTTTATAGCAGCATAGTTTGTAACAGCGAAATCTTGGAAACCGTTCAAATGCCTATCAAATGAGGAGTGGGTAAACAAGATGTGGGCTTTGTTTGTCTGTCTGTTTAGACAATGGAGTAGCACACAGGCGTAAAGAAACATAAACGTGAAACATCGCTAGGTAAATGCATGCCCTTGGAGAACATGTTCCTACGTGAAACAGATGGATTTATGTGTGTATCTATCGCATTGTTTCTCTGGTATTGGCTTGTGATTCTTAAAACACATATCTTATTTGATTTATTTTAATCTTTGCCTTCTCTCCTTTCCTATTTCTTTGTTTTAATCCTTCCTGTACTCTCAGGCATGCTAATGGAAGCAAGCACACCAATATACTACTGGTAGGAATGAGTGAAGCAGTTATTGTTTACTATAACAAGAAACAAATGACACGGATTTCTCCTGGCAAAAATCTGCTAATTCTAAATTTTAACAGATGATTTAAATGATGTAATAATTTGGTATCATTTTACAATAAAATCTCACAATCAAATACTCTAAAGCCCTTGAAGAATATGTATATACTTGAAGTACTTACCATCAAGTGGTAGAGATTTTATCAACTGTGAGAAGTCTCTATCTGTGAGCTCAAGTTTCATGTCTTTCAGAGTATCTTCTAGGTTGCTGACAACTACCTGCTCCCCTAGGAAAGGCACATGGTGACAAGGGTGACAAGAACGTGAAGCAGTGATTTCATACACTAATCGTACAGCAATAACAACAAACTCTATAATCTATAATCACTTAAATAATATACAAACAGGTAAAAGTATAACAAATAATAACTTAGTTTCTTTTTCTCTTGTCCTTCTTCCCTTTGCAGTGCTGGAGATTGAAACTAGGGTTTCTGGCCTGCTAGGCAAGCATTCGGTCACTGATTTACATTTCTCTCTGTCTCTGTCTCTGTCTCTGTCTGTCTCTGTCTCTATCTCTCTGTGTCTGTCTGTCTGTCTGTCTGTCTGTCTGTCTCTCCTCTCTCTGACTCAGGCTGCTTCAAATCCAGTGATCTCCCTGCCTTAGCCTCTCGAATGCTGGAATTACAGAGATGTACCACCATACCTGCCTGCCAAATTCATTTCTTACAAAAATAAAAATTTAAGTATTTCTATTGGTAGTTTTGAAATTATCCTCTTTGTATCTGTATAATATGAAGCACATACATTTAGAAAAACACTTAGATTACATGTCTTACGTTAATTAACTACTACGTATGTAGTATACATAAAGATGAACGCAGTAAATGCTTGTTGGAAATAGCATTTCTAATTTGGACTTGGCCACTATTACCCTGATAGCAAAGCCAGCTGAGGACATGACAAGGATTAGCCAGGTGCCAGGGGAGAGGCACCCACGCTCACGTGAGCACGCAGATCTGGGCTAGCTGGGCAGCCCCCGCTCCCCCAGGGGAGCATGGCATGGAGAGTGGGAGCAAAGGCTGACCCACGGACCTGGCCCTGCACCAGGACAAAGCCATGGGTGAGAAGAGAGTAACCAGACCCCACGGCCGGGGACATTAAACCCAGCAGCCCACTCAGGTTTCTGCCCTGTGGCCTACATCCAGCAAATGGAGGGCTGAACACATTCCCCACCTACCGCTGGGGGAAAGGACAGGCCGTGGTCTGGATGGTAACAGGGTCTGCACAAAGTCAGAGGGAGGGAGGGGCCTCCAGGGCAGGGAGGGCTCCTCACAAGAGCATGCGCTCTAGATCTACGGGCAGAAGATCCTGGCTGGCTGGACCCCAAGACTGGGTCTTGGAAAGTCAGCTCTCACTCAACAATGTGGGGATCTTTCACTCAAGCTCTTCTGATTTTTCTCTTTTGTATTCTTTTTACTTTTTCTTCATCTTCTTCTTTTGATCCAGCTGTACCTTCTGTGGTATTTTGCTGAAAGAACTGAAAGCCGTGTGCCTCGGGGAAGCTCGCGGGGCCCCCTTCACAGGGGCGCGCCTCACCAGTAGCCTCGCCCTGCGAACAGCCAGACGCTCATCGCAGATGAGTGATCCACTAAGTGTGGCACATCAGTCACCACAAAGAGGGACGAAATCACGGTCTCTGCAGAAAAATGGACTACCCTTGAGACTATCATGCTAATGAAGCGGGACTCAGAAAGTTAAATATTGCAAGTTTTATATTAGAAAACTGAAATATAAATAAACGGATAGAGTAAGGCCGAGATGATATGAAATTAGCAGGTAGACTCTTGGGGAAGGCAAAGAGGCTCCGACATTAAAACAGTCAAGACACGTCCTGTGAATGTTCCCCCAAAATGAATACCATGACTCCGTGTTATACATACTGATAAATACAGAAAAAAGATTAGGTAAAATAATGTGGGTGGTACCACATGGTGGCACTAGTGGCTTTATAAGAAGAAGGGAGACTCAAGCGTGTGCTCCTGCTCTGTGTGACCGAGTGATTCTCCCACTCATGCCACGGTGGAGCAAGAAGCGCACGGCCCATGGCAGTGCCGGCTTCTCAGACTTCCTGCTCTCCCAAGCCGGGAGCCAAGTAACCCTCTCTCCTTTACAGATTACCTCGTCTGGCAGGCTCGTAACCCCAGAACTCTAGGAGGTCATGCCACAAGCCTGGCTTGGGAAATCTGGCAATGTAGAGACTTTGTCTCAATAGAGAGTGTGGGTCTATCTTTCTCCACTGGGATGCATACAGGGACATGTCGGTTCAGCTTGGACGTGAGCTATGCCCCAGGCACACAGATGAGTGGAGAGAGATTTTAGCACAAGTGTACACGTATCCAGCCCACAGGCCATGAGGCGAGCTGGGGCTGGCGGTTGTTGGAGTGTCCATCAGTAAAGCGTGGTGTAATAGGGACCCAGAAGCTGGATCTGCAGGCGCTCAATGAGTAACTGAAACAAAATAAAGCTTGGCCTCACTGTCTTCATTTTCTATTTTCATATTATCCTAAAAAAGTGGGTCATCTCCGCCTTCAGACGTGTTAGTCACTTAAAGCATGTTTGTATTGAAAGCTTTTCAGCCCCAAATTTACCTAGGCTACCGCATACCCCGTCAAGACTAAGGACAGTAAGATAAAGTAGCTGAAGGAATTTTCAGAGTTTTAAGCGACACCCAATTGCTGGGCTTCACAATGTTCCGTTCCAGACTCCACTGGACCAATGCCTAGCAGTCTCCAGCCATTGTCCTAAGCCTGCATCCTCAAGTTCCAGGAAAAGCAGATCTTGTCAGGCTGCCCCATGACAGAATGACCCTCTCCAAGCGAGAACAATCATCTCATGGCAATCAAATTGTCCCTTAAGCCACTGAGGTTCCTCGGGATCTACAGAAGCTGAATGGGGATAATGACCAGCCAGACCCTCGACCGCCTAACTCATAAAAGCTGACTTCATTTGTGAGTGAGCCAGTGCAGCCCTCTTCCTCGGAGCTGTACCTCTTCAGCTCATCAAACTGAAATTCCTTCTGTAGTTTGTCTTTTATTCTAAAAACTTCACTAAGGAGGAATTTTGTGGACACAGTCCCTCCTTCTTTTTATTGTAGCTTACTTTGACTTAATTTTACTTATTTTCTTTTTTCAAGTGTGCTTAGTACAGGGTCTCCAGGGGCTCCTACACAGATCAGGTTCGTAGTGATCCTGCTGTTTTCAGCCTCCCAAGTGCTGGGATTACAGGCGCACACCACCATGCCCAGTCTCAATCGCCGTCTCATTGTGTCCCCGGGGCTGGCTCTGCATCCTGAGGACCAAACCTCGTCTCTGTGCCTGCCTAAGCAGGCACTTTAATCTGCTGAACTATCTTGCTGGCCCAATTTTATTTATTTTCTTCAGTAATTAGATTTTAATGTCTTTCTTTTTTCTTCCAAAAATTGCAGCTTTTCTTTTTTCCTTTTCCTCACTGCCATTTCAAATTATTTTATTATTATTTTTATCTTTATTTTTATTTTGCTATTTTATTGGAAGCTTTTTTCTGTTGTTATTGTTTGTTTTAATTAGATCTTACTGTATTTCTATATCTGGTTTGTTTTTGTGTGCTTATTCTTACTGCAGGTTTTTAAAAATTTTAATCTTGTTTTTGTATTTGTTTATTTGATACAGGGTCTCGCTATGCAGTTCAGACTTGTAATGATCCTTCTGTCTCAGCCTCCCCAGCACTGAGATTACAGGCATGCACCACCATGCCCACTTTCAGGGCTGGCAAGGCATTTAGTACTGGGGATCAAATGCGAGTACTTGTGTTTGACAGGCAAGCACTTAGCCTGCCGACCTATCTCCCCATTCCATTATTGAAGGTTTTTTTCCCCTCTCTGACTGGTACTGAGACTGAGCTCTCAAAAGGCTGCTCACTAAGATGACATATATACAAAAGTGGTAGTGACAATAAATGATGAGCAAACCTCACCATGCAAGAATTAAGAAAAAAGCAAATCAACCTCTCAAAATGTTTGTAGCTCTTTAATGCCAGAAATTAATAGTTCAATATGGATGAAATATCAGAAAAATAACCCACAATACTGATTTTTAAAATAACCAATGATTTCAAAGAAGGTGTGAATAAACAGCTAAATAAATTAAAGAAGACAATGCAGGAGAGGAAAAAAAAATCTGTTGAAGTGTAGTGATGATGACAAAGAACCAAGTAGAAATCATGGAGAGGAAAAGCTTAATAAGCAAATAAAAAGTCATTTGAAAGTCTTCATAACAAATCAGATCAAGCAGAAGAAAAACATCAGAGTTTGAAGATAAGACTGATGAATTATTTTTTGAGACGTAAAAGTATTTATAGATCATACAACACTCATGGAACATGATTAGAAGACTACACCCACAAATTATTTAGAAAGAGAAGCCAGATACAAGCAAAAAACACAGATAAAATAATGGTTTTAAAAAAAGCTTCTAAATCTTGGGAAAGATAAGGAGAACCAGTTGTAGAAGGCATTTAGAATCCCAAACAGATATGACCAGAACAGAACCTTTGTATGACATATTACAGCTAAACCAGCCAAAGTGCACGACAAAGAAAGCATATTGAAGCTTCAACAGAGAAGCACCCACTCATTTATTGGGTAAAACAACCAGTCTGCTGACCAATTTCTCAGTAGGACTCTAAAGGCAAGGAAGGCACAGAGGGATGTATTTCAAGTCCCGAACCTACATTACTATATTCAGCAAAGTTTTCATTCAGAATCGAAGGTGAAATAAAGGCATTCCAAAACAGCAAGCTAAGAAAATTCATGATCATTAAAACAGCATTACGAAAGCTACTTAAAAGAATCATATAACAGAAAGCAAGCAAGACAAAGATGATCATGAGAGCATCGGAGAGAATACATCTTACTAGAAAAGTAGGCAAATGAAAAAAGTTAGGAAAGAATCACAGATGATCAACTCAGTTAACCACTAAACATCTAAGATGAACAAGGGAGAAAGAAATGAACATAGATCATACAAAACAACCAGAAGAAAACTAACAAATGATAGAAATTAGAACATATTGCTCAATAATAACCCTGAATGCAAATGGCTTTATTACTTCAAACAAAAATGTACACTACATGATTGGATTAGTAAAAAAGACTCATCTGTTTTCTGCCAGAAAGAACTCATGTCACTGGAAACAACAGACAAAGTGGAGGAAGAATAATAATAATGTTTCAATTAAATAGAAGCTGAATGCAAGTAGGAGTAGCTAAACTCATATCAAACAAAATATTCTTCAAGCCAGAATTTGTTAAAGGAGATGGAGTGCATATTGAGAAAGGGAACATTCCATTAAGAAGTTATAACAATAATAAATATATATACATCAAACATCAGGCCACCCAGTATTATAAAGTAAACACTACAGGACATAATTTCTGGTAACTTCAGTGATCTACCACTCTACCACAAAGAGAACTTTTGCATAAAAAAATCAAAATCAACAATGAAACACCAAAGTTAAATTTCACTATAGGTCATATAGACTTAACAGACACTTTTAGAATATTTTATCCAACAACTGCAGAATGCTCATTCTTTTCATCAGCTCATGCCACTTTCTCTAAAGTAGACTGTATGGGCTAGGAAGAGAGCTCTGTGGTCTGAGTGCACAACTGACCAGCACAAGGACCCGGGTTGAATCCCTGGTACTGCATGCCATGCTGGCCTAGGAATGCCAGGCCCACTGCGCTGGC
>NW_004524609.1:1641201-1642180 GCF_000260255.1 Octodon degus | reverse complement strand
AGGGATCATGAGCAACATACTTTTTATATTTTCTTGATTCAGCTTTGGTAATTCATGTGTATTTAGGAATCTATCCATTTTGCCTGCATTTCCATCTGATTAGAATACGAGATCTTGAGCCCTGCCCCACACCCCCAACATTGTGGAAGCCAGGCTGAGCCCCAGCTGGCTTCGGGAACCTTGCTGACTCGTGTTCTGGCCCCCTCACCATCACAGGATCCTTGCTGAACTGTGCCCCTCCTCACCTTTGAGGAAGCCAGGCTGATCCCTGGACAGCTTCAGGAGCCTCCGTGGGCTGCTTCTGCCTCACCACAGGAGAGCATAAGCCCTGTGAACTTTGGGAGCTTAGAAAATGCCAAAACAAAGAAGCAAAAGGCAATCTCAGACCTCCAGCCCACCCAGATCAAGTCCAGGAGGTGAGGGCATACAAGAATTTGGAAGTCATATATCTGAAATTGCTAAAATAATAGCAACTGAACTAAAGAAACAATTTCATCATGCTGTAGAAGAAATCAGATCACAAATAATTTCACGGGTTAAACAAAATGACAAAAATCATGAAAGAATTGCTCAGCACACTTAAGTAAGGCATAGATTAAAACAAAGAGAATAGAAAAATGATGGAAACATTAAATGAGAATACAGTAAAGAATTAGAATACATGAAATAGATTCAAAAAGATACCCAGAAAATTAAGAATTCCATAGAAAGCTGGCAAAACCTCTTGAACAAAACTGAAGATACACTTTCAGACCTTGAAGACAGCATTGCAGCTAGCTATTGTGAAAGGAAAGATAGCTTAAAAATAACAAGGAACCAGGAAATAACAATTCAATAGCTGCAAGACAATGCAAAGAAAAACAATATAAGGCTGAGAGATGTCAGCAAAACAGTATTTTACCTATTGAAATAAAATCTCACAAAAGTTACATTTCTTGTTATATAGGTCTTGCTATATCTTGGTCTTAACCATCCAGCA
>NW_004524609.1:1640475-1640905 GCF_000260255.1 Octodon degus | reverse complement strand
CAATAAAAAAATTAAAAAAATAAAGAAAAATCTCAAAGGCACAGAAACAGCTCAAAGGGCAGGAACAACTGGGATAAGGAAAAGAAGAAAAGAAAGAAGGGAAATAGTAAAATATATCTGTATACGCACAGCATAGTTTGGATAATTGTGCTGCTGAGTTTTGCTGGTCTATTGGAAGGCACAGTTAATGCTTATTCTTTTTCTTTCTCCTTTTAATTTTTAAAAAAATAATTTTTGGAGCAATTTTGGTACTTATATTTGGTAATCTGAAGAACTAATTTGAAGACAACAATATGCAATGTAACAGCCATTGTTGAATTCCTATCATTTTGTTTAGTGAAATTCTGTATTGTTTCTAGTTTTGTTTCTGTTTCTTCCTCCTGTTCCTCCCCCTTCCCCCTCCCCCTCCCCTCTCCCCTCCTCCTCCTCT
>NW_004524609.1:1639480-1640206 GCF_000260255.1 Octodon degus | reverse complement strand
TGCAGGCGCATCGCTGCCCTTCCCCTCCCCTTTCTCCATTTAGTACAGGGTGTACAGGGTCTCACTACCTAGGTCAGACTCACCACCGTGCCCAGTCTCCATCGCCATCTCAGCACACCCCGTGGGAGGGGCCAGTATGGCAGGCCAGGGATTGAACTCCAGCTGCTGAGCTCTGCCTAAGCAGGTGCTTTAGTCTGCTGAGCTACCTGGCCAACCCTTATTCTTTAAAAAAAATTAAAAAACGATTAAAAAGGCGTCGGCGCCTGCTGTTTGCGTCATTTCCGGGCGGCGCGCGACGGAGCCGCCAACGGCCTGTAGAGCAACATGCCCAAGTTTTATTGTGACTACTGCGATACGTATCTCACCCATGACTCTCACCAGGGATTGAACCCAGGCCTTGCACTTGACAGCCGTCTGTGAGAAGACACACTGCAGTGGTAGGAAACATGAAGAGAACGTGAAAGACTACTGCCAGAAATGGATGGAAGAGCAAGCTCAGAGCCTGATTGACAAAACAACGGCTGCATTTCAACAAGGAAAGATACCTCCTACTCCATTCTCCACTCCTCCCCCGCCGGGGCTATGATCCCACCTCCACCCAGTCTCCCGGGTCCTCCTCGCCCTGCTGTGCTGCCAGCACCCCATATGGGAGGCCCTCCCATGATGCCAATGATGGGGCCCCTCCTCCCGGGATGATGCCAGTGGGACCTGCTCCTGGCATGAGAC
>NW_004524609.1:1636810-1638848 GCF_000260255.1 Octodon degus | reverse complement strand
TTAAAAAAATACAAGCTCTCAAAGCAGGTATAGATGATCTTTGGGATTTCTGTACAGTTCATTGTAACTTTACTTTTTTCATTCCTAATTCCATGGATTTGAGTCTTTTCTTTCTTTCTTTTTCTTTTTTTCTTTTTTCTTTTTTTTGATAAGTTTGGCCAATGCGTTTGTCAATTTTATTTAATCTTTTAAAGTTTTAACTTTTCAATTCATTGATTCTTTGCCTTGTTTTACTGGTTTCCAATGCATTCATTTCTGCTCTAATCTTTATAACTTCTTCCCTATTATAAGCTTTGGGCTTTGCCTGCTTATCTTTTTTTTAGAAGCTTGAGGTCCAACATTAAGTTTTTTATTTGTACTTTCCCTGTTTCCCTGATATGGATATTCCTTGCATTAAATTTCCCTCTTAGGTTTGCTTTCATCGAGTCCCATAATTTCAAGTATGTTGTAATGTCCTTTGCAGCTAATTGCAGAAATTATCTAATTTCTTCTTTAACTTTATTTGTGATCCAGTGTTTGAGCAGGAGGGTGTTATTTAAGTTCCATGTGTTTTTGTAGTTCTCGCAGTTTCTTTGGCTGTTGATTTTCGATTTCATTGCACTATGGTCAGGTAATATGCATGGAATAATTTCAGTTCCTTGGCATTTGCTTGAGCATGTTTTATGAGCAAATATGTTGTCCGTTTTGGAGAACCTCCTGTGTGCTATGCTTGGCATTGCGTTGAATCCGTTCAATCTTCAGTTATTGTTCTTTGCCTCATCTAGCCACTGCTGTAATATTTCACGGTCCCTTCTATTTTCCAGATTTTTTTCCTGATTGCTAATGACAGGCCTGTCTTCTCTGTCTGAGATTCTGTCCTCACACTGGCTCATTCTACTGCATGCACTTTCAATGGAGTTTTATTCTTCTGAGTATCTGCTTGAATTTGATAGATTCTGTTTCTTCCCTATGCTGAGCACTCCCGGATTCCACCATTTAGTTAAGTTCCCCTATTGTTTTATCTGTCTCTGCTCTAGAATCACCAAGCATGGCTTACGTTTTAGACACCGTCTCTGCAGTTATCTGTCAAATGATTTCTGATTTGATGTTTTTGTAGAGCCTCACTCAGTTGCTTTGTTGTTACCACTTCAGAGCAGCCAGGTGCATGGCTTTCTGATTTTCTCATCTCATTGTCCCCTTGATCTGCCTTTGGTGAAGTCGATGTCTTGGGTTGCATACTGTTTGTCTTCTCATTTTCTTTACTTTTCAGTTTAATTCCTGGGTTGACGCTTGTAAATTGCCCATGGTGAGTTGCTGGATTGCTAGTACTAGAACGTTTAGGAAATGACTACTTCTCTGAGCTGTCTTCCACGTGTAGCTGATTTTTGGGTTCTGAGTCTGTTGCAAGAACCTACCTCTTCAATTTGTTGGGGATGAATACTTGCTGCCCTCCTGGCCCTACCCCTGGCCCTTTGGCACTGTGCCACAGTATTCTTTATGACTCTTAGCGATATCAGACTTGGAACACTAAGAAGAACAGCTGGTTAGAACAATTATATCACTTTTGGCTAAAGAAGTACTACTAGCAGAAACAATAGCATGAAACAATCTCGAAAAAGACAAACTGAAGTAACCATTAATTTGCTACTTTTAACTTTGAGAATTAGATTTGTTGTCATATAACAAATTCTAAAACAAACCAGAAAATTACATGCAGTATATGAGTTCTTAATATGTGAATTTCACCCTAGCGATTAAACTTAAAAGCAGCTAGAGAGAAAATAGAGAGGAAAAAGAAAAAGAAGGAGAAGGAGGAAGAGGAGGAGAAGAAGAAGAGGACACTAGAAGATAGGCTGGAGGACAAAGGGGGATCATGCTGACTTTGGTAAACTGCAGGAAAAGACAGAAGGAGGAGACAGCAAGAATAAAACAGTGACTATAAACCACATTCACACTCATAAAAATAAGATCCAACAATAAAAGAGAAAAAACCCCAAAACAAAAGCACCACCACAGAAAAGAGAGAGAGAGAGAGAGAGAGAGAGAGAGAGAGAGAGAG
>NW_004524609.1:1629942-1635375 GCF_000260255.1 Octodon degus | reverse complement strand
GAATGTCCATTTTGTATCTGTGTATTCAAAGTGGTTAGGATAGATACATAGTTACATTCTCTTAATGAATAGAGGGATTTGTTCTAATGGTGTTTTTAGATAGGATATCAAGTCCACATCTTGTATAGCAATTAACCACTAGGAAGAATATATGCAGTGTGTTAATTATTGAAACTATCCTACCAATTTGATTTGAAACTGTCTCATTGCTATTTGTTTCTCAATAAAATTATGGAAAAAATTTATTAAAAAAACTTAAACAATGAAGCAAAGCTTTGAAACAGGTTAGTAGGACAGTTACAATAGTTGATCCGTTTGCGTAGCACTGTCTTTATATTAGTTAATTGGAGTACAACGCATAGGCATGACATCTTGCTTAATATTAATACAAATCATTCTTTTCAAGGAACTAAGAGAAGCTAGCCATAACACTACCTTACCTGTCTTGTGTGCACATACATCTTTTTCTTTTCCCTTTTCCCATTTCCCCATCACAATTTGTCTTATATTTTTGAACACTTTTTACCATTTCACAGTGTCTATTGTACATTTCAGATCCTATTTTCTTGCTCAATTTCTCACACTTGTGAGACACTCTGATGTTTACACTTATGGGTCTCATTTATTTTACTTATGAGCATGGTTTCGAGTTGCACCCATTTACTATAAAAGTCTCCAGTTTATCCTTCTTTATGGCTGAGTAGTACTCCATTATATTAAAATTTCTTTTAAATCTATTTCTCTGCTGATGGACATCTAGGTTGTTTCCAAGATTTAGTCATTACAAATTGTGCTGCTATAAACATGGGTGCACATATATTGTTGTGGTATGTTTTCAGTTCTTCTGGAAAAATACTCAAGAGGGGAATACCTGGATTGAATGAGACCTGTAAGGCTAGTTTTTTTATACATCGACACTCTGATTTCCATGGTGGCTGTACCAGTTTACACACCTACCAACAGTGGAGAACATTCCTTCCCCCCCCCCCCCACAGCTGCTCCAGAACTTGTTATTGGTTGACTTCTTGATGACAGCCATTCTTTCTTTTTTCTTTTCTTTCTTTTTTTTTAGAACCGGGGATTGAACTCAGGCCCTTGGGCTTGCCAGGCAAGTGCTTATTCTACTGAACCATCTTCCCGGCCCCTATGATAGCCATTCTTTCTGCGGTGAGATGGAATCTCAGTGCTGTTTTAATTTGCATCTCTTGAATGACCAATGATGTTGCACATTTTTCATATGTTTATTTGCCATTTGTATTTCTTCATCTGAGAAGTGTGTATTCCCATCTCAGATGTCCATTTTTGGATTGTGTCTTTGAATTTGGCATATTTGATTTTTTTTCCAAATCTTTGTATGTTCTAGATAGAAGTCTTGTATCTGTGGGATATAAGTTTTCCCATTCTTTGGGTTGTATTTTCACTCTGTTGGAGATTTCTTTTGTTGTGCCAAAGTTTTTAATAAGATGAGATCCCCCTGGTGGGTTCTTTCTGTCTCAGTTACTTCTCTCATTGCTGGGACGAATACCCAACACCCAAATTGAAGAAAGGAAAGGTTTACTTAGCTCACAGTTACTGGAGGTTCCAGTCCATACTCAGCTGGCTCCAGGGCAGAGCAGCACATGGCAGAGGGCAGCCTTGCATGGTGGCGGCAAAGAGCAAGAGCAAAAGGGAGGAGTAATAGCAACAATGGTTGCAGAGAGCAACTCTGTCTCTCTGTCTCTCTTATTAACACTCAGGCTCTCTGCCCCAGGCTAGGTGCAGCACTCAAATCCATAATCCCAGAAGTACTCAGACCTATAATCCCAGCCTTGAATCATGAATTAATCACAGATGAGAACTGCACCTCAATGCCTCAATGACTGCATGAGGTTTTGAGGGGACAAATACATACAAACCATAACATTTTACCCTTCGACCCCCAAAGACTCATGCACATCCCTTTACATAAAAGCCATTTTAGTCCATCTCTAAGAGTTGCCAAAGTCCCAGCAGTTTCAACATTGCTGAAAAGTCCAAGACCCAAGTGTCCAAGATCTAAGTCAAACTCTTAGCTGTGAGTCTCTGTACAAAAGAAAGGTTAAGCACTTTCAACATCCAAAGGCATGAGATAAACATTACAATCCCAAAAGGTACACAAAGCAGGATACCAAGCATTGGGACCAAAGCAAGTCCAAAATACATCAGGACAAACAATAAATCCTGTAGTTCTTGCAAAACATCTGAAGCAATCTGTGCTGAGCTGTGAACTTCAAAGGCCTTACATGGCTCTGCCCCTGTGGCACTCTTGGTGGTAGCTCCCGTGGCTTCTCTCTTAGGCCAGCTTTGCTCCTGCTTTGCAGTTTCCCCTAGATGATCCATGTTCCTGGATTTTCCAAACTTCTGGCGTTTCCACTGAACAGGCTTCTCACTCACAGCTTTACACACTGTGCACTCAGGGGCGTACCGCCTGGCTTCCCAGGCCTTCTTCTGAAATCTAGGTAGAAGCCTTCTTAACCTCAAAACTCCTGAATTCTGCAAGTGCCTAACACCAGTACCACATGGATGATGCCAGGGTCTACTGCCAGCTGGAGCAGTAGCCAGGCTTCCTTCCTTCTTGGATGTAGGGGTCAAATGCCTGGATGGCTGAGCACTCTGACGCTGATTCTGAGGAAGAAATTCTCCATGCTGGTGCCAGTGTGGAACGTGGTATGGTCGCTGCTGCTGTTCTGGAAGATGGGGATCAGCGTCTTTTTCCCCAAGGCAAGGTCCCTGACCTTTGCAATTCTGAGGCTGCAAAGGGTGAAGCCCTGCTGCCTCCTGTGATGACCTCAGGCCATCCTTTTGATTCTCTTGTTCCTTCTCAGCCATAGGGATCCTCTCAGCTCCATATTTGCAGTCCACAGCTTTCTTGGAGCTTCCTTTCTGGCCAAACTCACATTTTAAATCATCCTGCTGGGCTCTTTGCTCTTGATTCTCAACATAAATCTGACTAAAAGCCCCCAACAATATCCATGCCACTCGCTGCTTTGAGATTTCTTTTAAAAGATTGATCAGTCCCCCATTCTTAATCTCACTCTCAGGCAAAGTCTGTAGATGAACAAATTGCAGACAAATCTCCTGCCAAGCCAAAAGACATAATCTGGAGTCCAAAAACCAATATAGTCACTTTTACCCGCAGAAACCTTCCCAGTGTTAATGATAACAATGCATCAGAAAACCTTCAGAAGGAAAGGAGAATGTTTTGTGGACCTTTTTTTTTTTTTTTTTTTTTTTTTTTCAATACTTTTTAAAGGAAACAACTTGACCAAAAATCTGCCACAGAATTTTGAGACCCATTAAAACAAAGTTTAATGAGAAGAAAAAGAAAAACCTCCCCATCTTGGTCCTTACAGTCAGGGTTCCTATCAGCCTTCTGGTCTGAGCTCTGACCAGCTGTCCCATACAGAACAGCCAGCGCTGTTCCAGCACTCCTCTTGCAGGCGACATCTCCAAACCTTTCCTATCTCTTCCCATAAGCCATTACCAAAAGCTTCTAATCCACATAGGCAGATTTAGCCACAGCAATGACTCCACTTCTCTGGTACCAAATTATGTCTCAGTTAGTCTTCTCTCGTTGCTGGGACAAATACCCGACACCCAAAATGAAGGAAGGAAAGGGTTGTTTAGCTCACAGTCACTGGAGGCTTCAGTCCACACCCAGTTTGGACTCCAGTTACTGGACCCAGTTATACGGGCTCCAAGGCAGACAGCACACGGCAGAGGGCAGCAGTTCATGGTGGCAGCAAAGAGCAAGAGTAAAAGGGAGGAGTAACAACAATGGCTGCAGAGAGCAGGTCTGTTTCTCTGTCTTATTTACATTCAGGCTATCTGCTGGAGATAGATAATAGAGCCAAGATTCAAGTAAACATATGCTAGTTTTTTCTACTCACCTGTAAAAAGTTTCATTTCATTCATCACCGTTTTCAGATCAACCTTACCATCAGCTGTAAGACACAATAAAATGGGCAGAAACATGACCCTGAGACTGCAAAGATGTGGCAGCGTAGAGAAGAGCAGAGAATTTTATGGCATTTGTTCGCTCTAGCAAATTTAATCTTCTGATATACCTTGCATAAGAAAGTGGAAAGATCAAAGTTAAAATCATACTAAAAACATTATTTCCTGAACACAATGCACATTTCAGCAGCATGGCTGCTCTGTGGTTGAGGAAAGCAAGGGCCTGATCGGCACCCTTCAGTTTCTGGAAAGCGCTTCTTTTCCTAGCAACAGGGTGAGAGTCCATGTTAGAAAGAAGGCAGAGCTATGACTGAGGATAAAGTAAGGATGAAAATGTGGCTATTTCACCAACTTAATAAATGTCTGTGTCTTGAGCAGCCACAAGGTGCTCGTGGATGGCCCCCAAGCTGGATAACTTGCCAGTAGTAGTGCTACCTGGGGAGCGGGAAAGCTTCTTGGGGTGTTGACTCTGCATCCATTAGAGCACTCCTGGCACCAAGTGTTGACCAGGGCTGAAGCGAATGGATGTGCTGCTGCTGGGAGCTTTAAAGTGCTGCATTTACTTTGGAAAAATGTCCAGCAACTTCTTGTAAAACCAAACCCATGATTAACCGCTTCTACTCTTACCTACTCACCCGAAAGAAAAGAGCATGCGTGTCCACACATATTTTGTATAATAATGTCCATAGCAACTTTGTTCATGATAATTAAAACCAAGAAAGAGACTCTGTCCAACAATAGAGGAAGAGCCAAGCATGCAGGGAGTATCTGTATGACAGAATACTGCTCAGCTAGTTGAATGCATTGTGGATCCATGTACCAACACGGAGGAATGTAAGTAGTGGCCCAGGTATGTATCTCCCACCCCATGCCCTGTTTTTGAAGTGTTGCTGATGTATCTCCCACAGAGAGCCTACAGGGACTCTTGATAGGGCCTCGAGACTGTTTTAACAATAGCATTTGGTGAAAACAACTGCTTTGTGGCTTTGGGGCCACACTGTACAACAGATGCCGTTTTCACCTCCCTCTGGCAGCGTACTTGAATGTGGAGCCCAGAAATCACACTATGGGAGGAAATCCAACTACCTTACGCAATGAAACCACGTGGGAAGCTCATCTGGACAGGATGGAGACTGCCCCACCAACCAACGGCTGTTAAGAGCGAGACATGAATGAATGACATTTCCGATGGTTCCGACTGCTTCTGGGGTGGGGTGGGACTTGTCTGGGATGGGCCTGAGGGGACTTTCTAGACTGATGCTGCATCAGGCAAGGGCTTGCTAAACTGGAGACAGAGTCCAGGCGTGGCGGCGCACATGTGTAATCCCAGAGCTGGGGAGGCTGAAAACAGGAGGGTCTCTGCGAGTCTGAGCTGTGTAGTGAGACCTTGTACCAAATACATAAAAATAAAATAAAATAAAAATAAAAAAATAAATACTCCCATCACTCATCAGTCAG
>NW_004524609.1:1620690-1629842 GCF_000260255.1 Octodon degus | reverse complement strand
TTCATTTACAGGTTTGTCTGTGCTGTTACTAGTAGACAACCTGTGGAGACAGAGTGCAGATCTGTGTTGATTTAGCTTCATGGGGGGGGGGGCAGGGTGTGGATAAGCTCAACAAGTCTTCACCTTTATTTACCCTAAAGTTCAGGTGCATTCTGGCTATGGGGGTCAAGAGCAGACTCATTCAGCCTGCAGCACTCAGTGCACATTCTGTGGTGGGTCTGAGCCTGCTGAGAACTGCTAGACAGAGCCAGCAGCTGCTCTGAGGCCTGACTGAGGAATATACTTCTTTTTCCCCATGTTTTTGGTTGCTACAGGGTCTCATTATGCAGCTTGGACTCATAGTGATCCCCTGTCTTTGGTATCCCTAGTGCTGGGATTACAGGTGTGCACCACTATCCCTGGGGGCACGGCTGGCGCAGCATGTGGTGTTGAGGATTGAACTGTGGACCCTGTGCTTGCCTAAGCTGGCACTTTAGTCTGCTGAGCTATCTTGCCAGCCCAACAATATACTTTTGAAAGAGCAGCGGGCCATTTAAGAAATCAGAGTGGAAAATTAAAAAATTATAGAATCAAGTGAAAATTGAAACACAGCCTACCAGAACCTATGGGACATAGGAAAAACAGCTATAATAATGAATTTAACAGATATAAGTGGCTACATTAGAAAAACAGTGACATGTCAAATAAATAATTTAATCATGTATATCAAGGACTTAGAAAAACAAGAACAAGCCAAACCTAACTTAGTAAAAGGAAAGAGAAGATGAAAAACAAAACATTGAATAAATGAAATGGAGATTAAAAGATAATACAAATGATCAACAAAAAAAGGTGATTCTTTGAAAAGATAAAATTGATAAAACCTACATAAACTAACCAAAAAAAGAGAGGATCCAAATAAAATAAGAGACAAGAGGGGATTTCACAACTGGTAATATTGAAAGCCACAGTATCATTACGTAGTGTTATAAAATACTATATGCCAGTAAGTTGAAAAATCTAGAGGAAGTGGACAATTTCAAGACACATATGGGTACTCAAATTGGAACAAGCATTTTTAACTAGATTGACAGTAAGTGAGGAGATTGAGACAATAACAAAAAAGTTTACCAACAAGGGAAGATCAGGATCAAACATACTCACTGGTGAATTTTATCAGACTTTTAAAGAAGATCTAATAGTAATGTTACTCAAAATATTCTGTAAAATAGTCTACAAAGCCAGTATTACCCTGGTATCAAAACTTGAAAAAGACAGTAAGAACAGGGAAAAACTATAGCCTGATATCTTTGATGAACACAGATGCAAAATTACCCAGTAAAATGCTTGCGAATCACATTCAGCAATACATTTAAAAAGTCATATACCATGAGCAAAGTTGGTTTCATTCCACAATGCAAGGTTGATTGGACATACACAAATAAATGGAACTTGCCACAGAGATAGAACCAAGGACAAAAACTGCATGATCAGTACATGTAGGAAAAGCCTTGGATACAACTGAACATCCTTTCAGTAGCACCAACAAAATGGTTAAGAATAAACCTAGCCAAGGAGGTAAAAATCTCTATAATGAAAGTTTTTAAAAAGTGTAGATGTTCCTAAGCTGCTGGATGAAAATGTTTTAATTAAGGAAAGGTTAAAATCACAAAATTAACAAAGAATGAAATATAATAAATATCATTTCAGAAGTGCTATTTGTTTTTCAATAAAATTATTAAAAAAATTTTGCACTTACCTAAAACAGTAGTCAATTCTTTCATCATCTGTCCCATTTTGATTTTCCCTTCAGCTATAAGACAAGGCAAACTCAAGCTCAGAAAAAAACATAGAATATCACTTAAATAATGAAGTACAGCATACACGAAATTGTCATTATATTTTGACCTTTAAAAATTTACAATTCTTAAAATTTAATAGGTAAGTCCTTAACTATAATAAGGACTAAGATTGCTCATACCGTCATCTAAGATAAAATGTCCTCTCAGTTCTTTTAAAGACATTGCTTCTAATGCCATGTTTCTCTTGGAGCAGCAGGTAGTGCGCACCTGCAGGCATTTACGATCACTGCTTATGGCACTATGCCATTTTCTGTAATTGGAGACAGATGACACGAAGAAGAAAGAAGCAACGAAGAACAGTGTGTGGTCGGTGAAAGATTTTATTCTTGATGAAGGAGAAAAGGCCACATGAGGAGCAGAAAGGCGATGTGGGAGAGCCTCACTGGTGTCAGCACCGTTCCCTCTAATGGTTAGCAGCCCGGACTCTTGGCTATTTATCTGGGACACAGCAGTGAGAAAACGATAAATACCCAAGACCTGTGGAACTCACATTGGTTCGCTTTCTGCGTGACTGTGTAATTATTACAGAAAGAGAGACTAAGACACAGTCAGGGATTCAATAATCCTGTGTTCTATAGGAAATCTGTATTGGTCAACATAATTACCAATAAATATCAAGAATAAATTAAATGATATATTTTATGAAATACCAGACCTACCATGCAGTAGCACTCAATCTTTACAAGGTAAGAGTTATTTTTGTTGGCTCTTTTTGCAAATTATGTCTCTGCTTTTGTCTGAAATTGTTCTATGACAGGTATCATTCTTTACTGATCAATTTGACAGCCTTGTTTTCAAGCTTGAAAGAATAAGGACCCCTTAAAAGCATGGGAGTAATTAGAGTGCTCACCATCTTCTGACAGTCTGTTTGTTAGATCCACGAATTCTTCTTCTGTGACTGGGATCCCCATGTTCTCTAAAAGAGTATCCAGGTGACTGACATCAACGTCGCCTCCTAAATAGGAGAGAGGAAGGACTTCAGCACAGTGGAGGGACTCCGCCACTGGACCGCGTGCACATGCTGCCGTTTACTTCTCTTGTTTACTGATGTAATTATAACAATTAGGACATTCATTTCGAAGTATCTTTACTTTGCGACATACACCCAAACTTCAGTCTTGTCCAATAAATATAAAACCAGTAAGAGAACTGAATGCATTGCCCTAAGTCTCACGCTGGAAACAGGCCCGCAGAGGGCGGCGTCCCGTAAGGAGGGGGCAGCTCGAGCTGACGCCGGCTGCCATTCTGCAAGCTGTTTTGTTGCCTGTTCTTGTAAATTACGTCTGTACTTCTGTCTGAAATTGCCTCATGACTGACATTATCCTTCATCTTTTTTTTTTTTTTTTTTTCTATTTCAATTTTTCCCCTTTGGGGCCAAGTGGGGAAAAACTGAAGGAAAAATCTAATACTTTCTGCCAAATCATACAGGAAACCACTTGGCAAACTGCATGTCTACTAAGAGAGCACAAGGAGGGACTCAGCACTGCGGGGAAAGACAACCCCTGCAACGGCACCCACGAGGGCTGAGGATCCCCCGCTTCGACGTGCTTTCTACTCACGGTTGAAGGCCTTTATGCCCTTCATCAGCCTCTTCCAATATACTTTTCCGCTGGCTACAAAAAAATGGGACATTTTAGAAATAGAGTTAAAAAATAGTACACATCTCAATTACAGAAAAAAGAATCTCTGTCTAAGCCAGTATCCAATGCAAATAGCTAATACACTGACCAAGATATTTACCCGCAGTGGTACATGAATGAAATTCAGTTCATAATATGGAGATGTTTGCCTTCTACATTGTTTTTTTTCTGTGCAGGAAAAATAACATTCTCGGTTACTGCTTTGAAGCTTCAAATGACAGCTCTTGTGGAAGGAAATTTGATAAATAAAACATCTTTCATTCTTTACTTGGTCTTACTCAAAGGCCAAGAAGTGACATTTTTATTCTTTACTTAAAATAATTTAATCTCACAACATTTTTGGATGTTTGGGAAGATTTATCAACAAGGTGGCCAAATAACGAAAAAGACATACAAGGAATGGTTAGAAAATACAGTAAATATTTACATTAAAAAATTATGGGCTGGGGAGATAGTTCAGTGGCATAAATGCCTGCCTGGCAAGTGTATGGTCCTGAGTTCAATCCTCGATGGAAAAAAAAATCACAGTGAGGGACAAAAGTGTCATCAGTAGCAATCAGGACAACTTCTAGCTTCAAAAGACTGAAGACTCGCACCTCTTTCTGAAGCAGTGCGGGGGTCCTTCCTCTGCCGTGCCATTGGTCATACTATTGTGGCAGCCGCACCGTCTGGAACCAAGTCACCGTGTTTACCTTTCGTGGTTATTTTGACGTGGGGGCAGAGCCAGCAGTGGGCTCCAGCACTGTAATGCAGTTAGAGCTGGTGAAAAGGACAGGCTCACGCCTCGGTGACCCTACGAGCGCTCTAGGAGCTTGACGGCGCGCAGCAGCACCGTCCACTGATTTTGATCACACCTTAGAGAACTAGAACTGCTTCGGAGAGCGGTAAGAATGACGGGGGAAGAGCGCATGCAGGGCAGAGTATTCTAGGGAGAATAAATAACAACGGATCTGAGCTGTAATAATTAAAATGCAAATGATATTTGTGATAAGCCTTTGTATATTCATACACAGAAAACTAGAACTATAAACTCCATGCTTTTGGCAGTTACGGCTTTGAGTTAAGATTATGGATTTTTTTGTTTAGCTGCTTTATCAAGGTTTTCTATGATGAAAACACATCAGCAATGTGAGGAAACAGGAATTGTAGAGCGTATCTACCCACGTTACCTGTCTGGCTATCATTTATTCATGTGGTGTCTTAAAAGTATGAAAAGGAAAAACATGAAAATACTAACAGTGGTTATGTCTGGGTTGTGGAAGTTAAAGTATTTTTTATTTTCCTAATTTTTTGTTATATTTCATGTAATAATGAAGTTAGAAATGTAGCCCCCCTTTTTTTTTTTTGCGGAACCGGGGATTGAACTCAGGCCCTTGTGCTTGCCAGGGAAGCGCTTGTTCTACTGAGCCATCTCCCCAGCCCCCCCAAACATACAATTAATTAGCTTCCTTTTATTGTCTCTCTACTCCTGCCTTTTTTTCTTTTCTTGTTCTTTCTATGTTTAAATATACTTTTAGAAATCCAGTTGTTTAGCAACCTGAAAGTTTAATAAATTTGACTTTGATAGCAGCTTACAGCTGAAAGATTAGATGATTTTTAAATTAATATCTAAGGGATCCATTTTTCCTTTGTAATAGCACTAGATTTTAATAGTTTGAAAATATTTTTAGTTTGTTTTGAAAAGTTTTACACAGGCACAAAACCAGAGGGTATCCACGGGACCTACCAGTTATTGGCAACGTCTTCAGCAAGTCCGAGAGTTCATTGGGCGTGAGCTCAATTCCCAAGTTTCTCAAAGTACTTCCAAGTTTATTTGTATCAACTTTGTCTCCTTAGAAAGGAATAAAGGGTTAGTGACACCCAGAAATATCAGGACACGAGGATGATCTGATAAAGCTGGCCTGTACAGTGGCACCCTTACTTCCATATTCTCACATGCTCCCTAGGTTTTAAGGATGGACGAGACAAAATTTATAGCCTGATTCTTCATAGACAGGAAGAGTGGTCTCCTGAGTGGAAAGACAGCCTATGATTGAGGAAAATGAACTGTATAATTAGCTAGCAACTTAAGGTTCCCTAGCCCTTTTTAAAAATGCTTATTTAAAAAAAGATATGGACTTAATCCTTTTTAAGTATTCTTCTTGTTATTTGCTATGTGCACCTAGATTCTGACTATCAGAAGTTAAATAATCCAAAAGCTCACAAAAACCTGGAGGGAAGGAAAATGAATGAAATTGGCTGAGGTGAAGTAGAGGATACTGTATACTTCCTTGTCAAAAGAGGAAAGAAAACACCAGTCACTACTGAGAGAATATAGAGTCAGTGTTTCTAAATTTTACAACTCATGAGCACAATTTGGATTCAACTCCTAGGCAATTTGTGATCCCTGATTAAAACGCTGGCTAAGATCAGTATACTGGCCTGCACATGGAGTGTAAGTCCGCTCTCCACCCTTCTCCCATCGTCCCTGGGACAGTAGTGCTGGCGTGGAGTGCAGACTTGCGCTCTGCTGCCTCCACTGCCCCAGGGCAGCAGTGCTGAGTAGAGCGTGAGCTGCGCTCTGCCCTCCCAACACTGTGCTCAGAATGGCAGTGCCAGCGGCGCCAGAGTGCCAGCGGGAGGAGCGGGAGGAGGTGGGCCTGCACTACGTCTGCAGAGGTGCGGGTGCGCTCTCTGTGGTTCCTCTGTTGCCCCGGAATGGCAGCGCTGGTGCGAGGAGGGCAGGTCCATGCTCTGTGCTTCCTTCACTGCCTTGGGACAGCTTGCCCATGCTGGCGAGAAGAGTGACGGGGTGAGAGCTAGAGGAGACACTGAGGTGTAGACATGTTCTAGGACAGCCTCGACAGCGGTGAGGAGGCTACCTACCAAGAGAATTCTAAAAGCATCAACATGACAAGAAAATAGAAAGTGATAAGACAAAGAACAATATGCAATCCCAGTCACCCAGCCCACCCAGCACAAGTCCAGAACATGAGGAAATGGAAGAAATCAGAAGCCAACAAATGGAGCGTTCTGAAATGACAGCAGCAGAAATGGAAAAATAAACGGAAGAGGCCATAAAAGTAATCTCTAAGGTGCAGAAAGAAATGACTATCAAAACAAAAGACATTTAAGCAGGTGCAGATAAACAAGTAGAGAAGTGAGAAAAATGATGGAAACCATGAATCCCAAACATAGACAAGAAATGGAATCAATGAAATAGATCCAAACAGAAGTTGAGATTAGAAACTTCATTGGAAGTATATGCAGAAAATTTCAGTAAGGCAAGGATAGAAAATCAGATCTCAAAGACAGGAATGCAACTAGCAACCAGGAAAAGAAAGATATCTTCAAAATTGCAAGAGACCATGAGAAAACAACCCAACAGCTGTAAGAGGAAGCTGGTAGGCCACACAAGCAATTAAAAGGAGAAGAAATACAGAGAACAAATACCAAGGAAACAACACGAAAAAGAAAAGCCAATACCTTATCAGTTATAACCATCAGCATAAATGGTCTCAACTAACCAACCAAAAGAAACAGACTGGTAGAATGGATCAAGAAGCAAGATCCAACAACATACTGCATTCAAGAAACACATTTAACCCAAAAAGAAATTCATAGACTAAAAGTTAAAGGATGAAAAACAATTTTCCGTGCCACAGGAATCCAGAAAAAAGCAGTGGTACCTCTTCTGTTTGCAGACAGTGTGAACTTCAAGCCAAAACTGTTCAAAAAGACAAAGAAGGTCACTTCATACTCATTAGGGGAAAATTCCAAGAAGAAATTACAATGATAAATATTTACACACCAAACACAGGATCACCCTACTGTATAAATCAAATATTAACTGACACAAAAACCAAATGAACATGAACATAATTGTAGTGAGGATCTTAAATCCTTACTCTCACAAATGGATAGGTATATTAGCTGACAAAACATGCCTAAGTCAATGTAGAGGAGCTGAAATCATCTCATGGATACTCTGACACAACAAATTGGAAATCAATGACAAAGGAAACCACAAAAACTACATTAGTACAGGGAAATTAAACATCACTCTTCTGAACAAGGAATGGATCACAGAGGAAATTACAGATGAAATTAAAAAGTATATACAATTAAGTGAGAATGTTCATATAATATACCAGAACCTTTGGGATGCAATGAAAGCAGTACTAGGAGGGAAATTTATAGCAATCACCTCACATCAGAAAAGCAGAATGGGCACAAATAAACAACCTAATGTGGAACCTCAATCTTTTAGAAAAAGAACAAATCAAACCCAAGGCTCGTACAAAGAAGGAAATTATAAGGAGCAGAAATTAATGCAATAGAAACTAAGAACAGAAAGAATCAATGAATTGAAAATTTGGTTCTTTGAAAGAATAAGTAAAGTTGATGAACCATTAGCCAACCTCGTCAAAAAGGGAAAAGAAAAACTCAAATTTAAGCAATTAGGAGTTAAAAGGGGGAAGCCAACACAGATCCCACCCACAGGAATCCAGGAGCTCATCATACCTACTATGCGGACCCATCTTCTAGTAAGATGAAGAAACACAGAAGAAATGGACAGACTCCTAAACACAAGTGCATTGTCAAAACTGAAGCAAGAAGATCTAAATATTCTAAATAAACCAGTATCATTCAATAAAATTGAAAATGTAATTAAAAATTCACCAAGAAAAAAAAGCCCAGGCTCTGACAGATTCATTGCTAAATTCCACACGAAATTTAAGAAGAACTGATGCCACTAATAGGGAAATTCTTAAAAGAATTGAACGGGAAGCAGTACTTCCAAATCATTCCTGGAAGCAAGTATTACCCTGATTCCAAAACCAGAGAACCCCCAGCCAAGAAACAAAACTACAGGCCAATCTCCCTAGTGAACATCAATGCAAAAATTCTTAATAAGATACTGGCAAAAAATGCAATAAATTATCAACAAGATTATTCATTATGAACAAGTAGGATTCATATGAGGGATTCAGGTATGAACAACATACACAAATTGGTAAATGTAATGCACCATATTAACAGAACCAAAGACGAATCACAAGATCATTACTTTCTTCTTTCCTTTCTTTCTTTCATTCGTTTGTTCTCTCTCTCTCTCTCTCTCTCTCTCTCTCTCTCTTTCTTTCATGGCCAGCTCAGCCTGCCCTGGGGGGGTAGCTGTCACAGCATGTGGTGCCAGGGATTAAACGGTGGTCCCTGCATGTTGCCTAATTTTGCCTAAGCAGGCACTTTAGACCACTGAGCTATCTCGCTGGCCTGGACATGGTCATTTCAACAGATGCAGAAAACCTATTTGACAAAGTCCAACACCCATTCATGATAAAAATCTTACAGAAAATTGGAATAGACAGTCTTTACCTCACTCTAATTGAAGCCATCTATGACAGAACAATAGCTAACATACTAATAGTCAAAACCTGAAAGCTTTCACTCTAAAATTAGGAGCAAGACAAGGATGTCCACCATCACTACTCCTGTTCAATATAGTTCTGGAAACATTAACCAGAGCAATTGGGCAAGAGAAAAAAATAAAAGGAATAAAGATAAGAAAGGAAGAAGCTAAAGTATTATTTGCAGGTGACATGATGCTCTAGATAGAAGATCCCAAAAACGCCATCAAGAAGCTTGCAGATTTAATACCCACATTCAGTAGTGCAGCAGAACACAAAGT
>NW_004524609.1:1597353-1610402 GCF_000260255.1 Octodon degus | reverse complement strand
GAGGGAGAGAGAGACTCAAAATCCTTCTTTAAAATGTACATAAAACCAGCAAAAGATAGGATGTGCTTTTCCATTGGACTTGAGTTTTTTCTTTAAGGTTTTCAAAACACTTTCTTGATGTTAAATAGGAATTTCAAATGACTGTTATATTAGGCTTATAAGACAATTTTTGTTTTCCTGAGGAGTAATATCTAAAATTCTCACCAACTATCAGATTTTGTGTCAGATCTTCAAGCTCCTCTTCGGTGAGTTTCATGCCCATATTTTCTAAAAGTGTATTCACTTTGTTGGACTCGATCTTTCCTCCTTATGAAACGAGAAACATACAGTGTAAGCAAAAGTTAATGTCCCTAAAATGTGTTGAAAATTGACAAGGATTATGAGTTGTTTTTCCGGACCCGGGGATTGAACTCAGGCCCTGGAGCTTGCCAGGGAAGCGCTTCTTCTACTGAGCCATCTCCCTGGCCCCTGAGGATTATGATTATGATCTTCATCCAAAAGATAAATACTTAATAAGACTCTTGTCTATGGAAAATTTAGATTAGACTTGTTTTAATCTTTATAATACACATGGTCTATATATAATTTCAATGATGATCTAATAACTTCTCACAGAATTGCAGCAAGACGATCATAAATTCAATGTTTCTGTCCGATTTTGCCTGGGTTTTGTTAAGTTTATTTTTACAATTTACTTCTAGTAATGTGAGATGTTGGATTTCCCATATCCATTAAAAGTGTGTTCTTTAGGTTAAAAAATAAATTAATTTAAATAAAATATTAATAGTATACATGGTATATGGATTTAGTAACTATCCTGATTGCGTATGTGATAGCAGAAGAATGGGGACCCGTCTTGAGAGCTCTTTTTGGACCAGATTGTTGTCTATCTCGTCTCTCCTGTGTTCTCCTATTTCCTTGAAGGTTTCATAGCTTTGGTCATTCCTTTTGGCCTGAAGGTCAATGAATAGTCTCTGCTGCTGAATAAATAAATGAGATGTGCAAATTTTCTCTTTACTTTTTGTTGCACAATTTTTACTCAATCTTTTTTAAAATTTTATTCTATTTCACTTATTGAATACAGGGTCTCACTGCACAGCTCAGAGTCCGAGTGATCCTTGTGTCTCAGCCTCCCCAGTGCTTGGATTATAGGCATGCACCATCAAAGTCGGTTTCAGAGCCCAGAACTGGCACAGCATGTGGCACCAGGGATCAAGCTTAGGAGCCTGCCTTTGCCAGGCTGGGGCTCGGCGCTGAGACTGCTGAGCTATCTCCCCAGCCCATTGACCCGGATAATCTTTGCCACCGGGTAAAGTCTTGGAAGTCAGAAGAGAGCCTAGGCATTCTTTTCATGCTACATGAAAAATAATTTCCTCCTAAAGTATATAATAATCTCAGAGTTTGGTAACAGGATTCACACTTCAAAGTGACAAACACGATGACCTGAGACTTGTGGAGCTTCCCCCTTACCTTGTGCAGCTCAGCCATCTCTTCCTACAGACTTCCATTTGGAAGAGAAAGTGCTATTCAGATTACAGCAAAACAATATGGAGCCTCATAGACAATACAAACCCAGCAAGTTCAGAAAGACGTTTGCTGAACTGCTTAGAACTTTTACGATTTGATGACAAGTAGCAGGATTATACAGAGTGTTGGAAAAGTTCTGACTTTAGTGATGTCCTTAAACTGGACTCAAACGTGCCGCAACATGCCTTTTCCTTTTCTTCTGTGATAGTTTCATCTTTCCTGTTAAATAACTCCCTTCTCCTTTTTCTCATTTATGACAAATTTTAGACAGCCAAAAGAATCAAAAATAATGAAAGACAGAACTAAACCTTGATGAAATAATGATGAGACAGTTTTTTTTTTTTTTTTTTTTTTTTTTTTTTGCAGAACCGGGGATTGAACTCAGGCCCTTGCACTTGCCAGGGAAGCACTGAGTCCATTGAGCCATCTCCCCGGCCCCCGAGACAAGTTTTTAAACTGAAGTTAAATGGCACGAAGAGCCTCATTCAGGCCGAGTGCTGGGGATCCAGCTCAGCGGTAGCATGCTTGCCAGGCGTGCATGAGGCCTGATGTTCCAAAATCAGCGTGTCAAAAGACACAATATGTTTAGGTCGGGTGTCTCCTATCGGGTCCCCAGGATGTCAGGGAGCAAAAACATTTCGGATTTGAAAACTTTTTGGAGTGTAATGTATCGCCAACATCACTGGTCATTCGAGAGATGTAAATTAAAGCAGTGCTGACCCTCCGTCTCACTCCAGGAAGAATGGCTATTACCAAGACACCAGCTAACAACAAGTGATGGAGGGGCTGTGGGGAAAAGGAACCCTTGTGCACTGCTGCTGGGGTGGACTGCTACAACCAGTGTGGCGATCAGTGTGGAGAGTCCTCAGAAAACTACAACTAGAGGTACCATCCATCCTAGCTAGTCCCTTCTCGGTGTCTTCCTCAAAGCCACACAACGATATAAACATACCCATGTTTACGCCGGCACAGTTAGTAATAGCTAAGTCTTAGAAATAGCCCAAGCGTCCATCAGCCAGTGAGCTGGTAAAGATGTGGTTTTTTTTTTTTAATACAGTGGAATACTACTAAGTCATAACAAGGACAAGGTTGAGACATTTCTAGGTAAATGGATCACCTTGAGACTATACTTCTAAGTGAAATAAACTGGACACACAGGTGCAAATATCATATGGTTTCTCTGGTATGAGAAACTAAAAATGTAAATAAGCACCTAAATGTATAGTAGATTTTGGGAAATGGGGAAAAATGTCCATATGAGAAGGGAATCAGAGGAAGAAGAGACAAAAAATTAGAAGGATTAGGATGCTTAACCTGTAAAAGAATCACCTGAAAATATGTAACACTGGTCATAGAGCACACTGTTTTTGGCAAGCAATCAGAGATGATTTTAGAAATTTGTACAATTTAATGTAATTGCCCCTGAGAATCACAGTTTTATTTGAACTGCGTATCACTAACTGGCAGCTATGACCAGCTCCGAGGGGTCTGTACCTGTCCACTCCGCTCCGACGCGCCCCACAGCTGGCTCCGCTCCGTCGGCGTCGGCTTCCTCCCCTTCAGACACAGAGAGCCGCGTTACATTCGGAAGAACTGCGCAGTTACTGGGAAGCATCGAAGTCTTTTCTTACTGCTTAACAGCTGGCCTCGACTAGTCAATGCATACTAAAGTCAGATGACCCTTTCGAACTAATCTGATTTTAGTTCAAATAGGAAATTGAAGTGTTTTGTTTTTAACTTTAGTAATAATAGAGATGACGTAACAGCATATGGCAATATATTTTAATAATTTCAACTGTGAGGTATTACCAGCAAGTAGTAAAACATTCGCCCCTTTTTATAGCAGATACACATTTTTAATAAGTACCTTCAGTTAATATGGAAAACAGGAGGTTATAAGGCTTGTTATCAAAATATGAAGCTATATTTTATTGCTAAAACATTGATGAGCCAGAGTTAAGGTCTGGACATGAGAATACCATACTGCATCTGAATTGCTTAATTCATAAAAGAATAAAAATATCAGTATAGAATGTATATAAAGTACATTCGATAATATACACACTTCGTAATTTTTATATTTGATCAGCTCATCAACATATTAAATTATATTATTTTAATCTTTTATTCATTTATTTATTTGGTACAGGGTCTTGCTACGCAGCTTGGACTGGGTGATCCTCCTGTCTCAGCCTCCCCAGTACTGGGGTTGCAGGCCCTCACGGCATGTGGTACAGGGTATCGAAGCAGGATCCTTGCGCTTGCCAGGCCGGCGCTTACACCGCTGAGCTATCTCTGCAGCCTGTATTATTTTAAAATAGCTGATTAAATGCATTAGATTACATACTCAAAAATTACAAAGGGTTTCCACTGAGAACTTCTCCACATTTATGTCTGAAAAAATTATAAGGCTGAGTAAGTATCAAATTAGGCCCTTCATTTAATCAAGTCTTAACAAGCTAAAGAAAATCTCTGGTATTAGGCCTCGCGAGGTGTAGTTTTTTTCTTGTCCTTCTTCAGTGAGGTATGTTTTAATTCATTTGAGCAGCCTGTAGACACAAATCATGCACGCTCTCTCAAGTGTGGCTCTTCCTTCGGATTTTATTTATTTATTTATTTATTTTCCCATAATTTTATTGAGAAATAAATAGCAATGACCAGTTTCAAACCAAATTGGTAGGCCAGTTCCAACAATTAACACACTGCATACTGCCTTCCTTTGGATTTTAAAAAGCTCGCCTCCTGTCTTAGGGGAACGCAGTCTCTGTCCTTTTCATGTGACGCTCGATACACTTCTACTACATGTTCTCGTCAACATATTCTCAAAAACTCAGTTGACTGAGAAGGAGAAGGCAAGCAAGCAAAAACCAATCACATGTATTCAGGAGTTTCTCTCTCATCTATGATAGTTTTCATTTCAGCCATACAAAGTGTTTTCGGATCAATTTTCTCAGAGCCTGCAAATAAAGTTTAATCAGAGGGAAAAAATAATATAGGCTTAGGAAAAAGATCTAAGACTAGAGATTTTTTTTTTTTTTTTTTTTTAACCAGATAACCAATTTAAATAAATCTGGATAGAATTAAGACCAAGATTTAATAGCAAACATAAATAAAAGTGATCTGAAAAGTTCTAATATAAAACAAGTTAATAAAATAAGTTCATTTTTTCTTAAACTTAAAAAAGTTAGGTTATCATTATAGCAATGACTTAATCCTTAGCATGCAACTCAATGAATTCTCAAAGTGTGTTTGTGTGTGATTTTCTGTCAAAATATTGTACTATGGTAGCCTTTGGGACTTTTTTGTTTTATTTTGTTTTTTGTTTGTTTTGGCAGAACGGGGATTGAACTCAGGCCCTAGCGCTCGCCAGGCAAGCGCGTGTTCTACTGAGCCATCTCCCCGGCCCCGCCTTTGGAACTTTGATACCAAATAAAAAAGTAGTAGTTTTTGCAAAGGTGATGGGCTCTCCTTGCGGTGTTCCAGGAACTCTTTGGAAGTTCAACTCCTGCTATTTTCAACCGCGAGTCCTACTATTCGTGCGGTAGCCTTCCTCGGCGGTGGGGAGCCGCCCAGCCCGCGCCCACTCCGGGAAGCCCCCGCCTTGCCTTGCGCGGCCGGGACTGGGGCGTCTGCGGAGCGCCCCACGCGCGCTCGGAGCGACTGCGGCGCAGGTGCCTGCTTCGGGGACAGCCTGAGCCGCGCTGGCGCACAGACCCGCTCGAGATGCCATCCTTTGACCACATCACTTGTAACCATCTTAAACTAACAACAAAATAAATCAAGTTTAAAAACTGTACTTAAGATATTATGGGCAGGAACTTGAGACTACGCAAGCATATAAAAAATAAATGTTTCTCTTTTTTCCTCTTCTCATTTAACGTACTGCTTTCTACCACTGCTAACATTTGGTATACATCCAGACTTTCGATACATTTGTAAAAGAGTGATATATATCTCTTTTAAAAATTAACTTTAGGGCCAGCCAGATAGCTCAGCGGAATAAGCCGCCCGCTTGGGCAGAGCGCGGGGATCTGGGTTCAGCATCCGGCGCCGCTGGCGGAGCCAGCTTCCCGCGGGGCGCACCGAGCAGCCGGCCTCCCGCGGGGCGCACCGAGCAGCCGGCCTCCCGCGGGGCGCACCGAGCAGCCGCGGCGGGCGAGGTGTGCGCTTGGGAGGCTAAAGCAAGAGCACCGTTATGGGCCCAGTCTGTGCAGGAACCCTGGGGACCCTGGACTAAAAAAAGTAATAACTTTATTATACATATTATTTGATAACTTGTTTGTTACAGTGTCAAAGTAAAGAGAAAACTGTATAGAACAAAAAATATGGCAAATACTTTTTAAAAAGTTCTTACCAGTGAAAGCTTTCACTTCGCCTCCCGAAGCGCTCAGAGCTGCTTTATCACCTGCGGGAACACAAAGCGAGTCACAAATGACGGTCAGCTGAGCACACTCCTCCAACCCTGGCAGCCAGCGACAGCCTCACTGACTATTAGAAATTCTGCTAAGCGTGTTAGTCTCTCAAAAAATATTTACTCAATAAGAGCATGAAATAAGGAAGAAACACGAGTATAGAAAAGGATCTGATTTCCAAAAGGAATAGTTAACTTTTTACCTCACAAGGTAGCAAAGCTTCTGTTTGATACCAAAAATACAGGGTTCACAAGTGGCTACTCCCTAGAAGCCAATTTTATTGTCCTCAAAATTTGGAAGACTCTATGGATCATATCACTTGTGTCCCAAATACATTTCTAACTTTGTAACTGTTACTGCCTTATCCAACCTTACCATTTTTTTTCTCACGAAAAATTCTCTAATTTCTTCTTTTGCAGGGTGAAAGTGTTATGAGACAGAAGGCCCAAAGTCCAAGGTGTCTAACGTGCTCACCACAGACCCTCTGGAAGAACACAGTCATCTGGTGGAATGGCTTCCAGATTTGGTGTCAGACCTTCAAGGTTCCCATTGCAGGGCTTGAAGTCCAACTTGCTTAGAGTGGTGTTCAGGTTTTCATATCAACCTTTCCTACTCAGAAGGGGAAGGGTCTATCAAGAAAAATTAGTGATTCCAAAAAGGAGGGCTTTTTTTTTTTTTTTTTTTTTAAGAAAGGTGTTTTGTTTTTTGAGACACATACCCCTTGAGAAGTCTGAGAAAAGCTATGACTCTTATGTCTCCGCAATTTACAAACATGCATTCGGCGGTCCCTCACCTCTCATGGGTTAAGTTCCAGACACCCCCATGATAAGTGAAAACAAACAAGTAGCAACGTTGTATTTATTTTAGTATTTATATGTATTTTAAGGCTTTATAAAGCCTTCCAACACTCATAAACTTTCCCCACACCTTTAAAAACACTTCTAATGTTCCTAAACCATTTTCTAAACTCATAAACATACACAATTTTAACATGTATACTGTACTACAGTACTGCAAAATCCCACAATATAGTGAAAAATCTGTGATAATTTATTTAATATTTTTTGAAAACCCATGGAACAGTGAGTCTGTGAAGGTCAAACCATGAAATAGCGAAGGAATAATGTTCCTATAAGCTGTAGATTAAGATTTTAGAGGATGTGCTGAACCCCATCAATGGGCTTCATAAATGTTCATGAAAGCTAGCTTTAAAGCATCTACTCCTTATTGAAAAATTAATTTCTATGAATCATGATGATGCTTTTCAACATAAATAGCAAACATTTATTGAATAAAATAAAGAAATATACTATAAATCAAACACAATGAAGATTTAGGAATGATGACATTTGTTGAATCCATTTCATTTAACAACATGTCTTTGACATTATGAATGTAAATATAAATTATCAGCAATCCACCCAACTTTATTGAACTGAATGGAAGCTTTAAGAAATGTTTCAGTGTACATCATAGATAAAATGATGTGATCATCCACTACGACATCAAAAAGGACAAATCCTTAAGGATTTTTCCCTAAATGCTTGCCCAGCCTTTTCTCATTGTAATGTTTAGATTAACTGGAAAAGTCAACCACACCCCAGCTGACATAGCGTCACTATGAAATGCAGTCACCGCGTTTCCTGTTCTCCCTCAGTACTTCCTTTTCTACATACCATTGTACGTTTTGCCTTTAAGTAAATTCCTCTCCTCACTGAAGAGGAGACAGTGCAGAAGCCAGGATCAGGACCTGACTGCAAGAACATCAGAACTTCAGAGAAAGCTGAAACTGCAGTCTCTTCAAATCTTCTACACCTAAAACACGGCTCTGACAGGGACTCGAACCCTGAAACTTGAGGTGGGAACATTAGATACATGTGCGTGTTGAGCTGGTAGAAACAGCGTTTCACGGGCCTTTTGGAGAATGTAGTTACCTGGTGGGCCTTTGGGCTTTATACACTCAACAAATCACATTTCCACGAAATTTTGATTTCTCAACATTCTGCCAAAGCAATTTTGGGATGTCCATATAACTTCATGTATGTCAAGCTCTCAGGAGTCATACCAGCAGGGTATGTGACCACATCAGGTGCATTTGGCAGGGCAGTTAGACCTTAATTAAAGGTCTAATTAAATGCCCTTATACCTAAATTGAATGCCCACATATCAATAACTTTGTAATCTGTCCTTATGTTCCACAATACACTCTGACTCAACAGCCTTAAGACCTTCTCGCAGACATGTTCTGCTCGTTCTCGTCAATACACGTGAGCCAGATGTTGCAGCCACTTTGATGAGCAATGTCTTTCTTCTCAGCAGGGCTGGTACTTTTCCAGTTATTTGATGCTGAAAAGGGATCTGGTATAGGACTAGCAAACCATGAAGGGAATTGGAGGAGGGAAGGTAGTCTTTCAGGATATCTGCATCAATTAAAGTGTCTACAGTTTTTAGAAAAGGAAAAAGACGTGTCTAGGAGGGAGAAAAAGTGGTGCAGCGAGTAGCAGCCAGTTTCTCAGGACAGTGTCGAGAGTCTGAAGAACAGTAGCTGGAAGAGGAATCAAAGTGAGACAGAAAGGAACTCACAGAAGAGGAAAAAAGGATTAAATAATACAGAAGAAACTGAATCCATCGCGGAGGAGAGAAGGGACCCCTGTAAACTACATGTGGCTGAGGCCAGTCCTCATCTGCGAGACAAAACTAAAAGCTTTTCAGTCATGGTGACCTGCACTGGGACTGAGAGAATCAGCTGCAGTTGGAATCTGCAAAGAAAACAGGAGCTACGGCTTCTAGAGAGACCTTCCCCAGCCAACAGTTGACAAGTGGCCTCTGCTCTGTGCCTGCCACCACAACTGCTGAACGAGGGCTGGTGGGGATGCCACTGTAGGGATGGGGCTTAGTGTTCGAACCTAGGTCCCAGAGCAGCCCCGTGGCTCCAAGCCACGCTCCACAATGTCAAATTCTCAGAACAGATGAGGGAAGGACATCCGTGGGAGACAGCCAGTGGTCAGAGCGCAGGCTGGAGGGAGTCCTGCTGAGGGGCGGCGCTGGTGGAAGGGACCTCATGCCTGTGGACCGGGGCAGGTTCAGCCCCAGTTACACAAGACAGGAAGTCCACACCGGCACCCCATGCCCACTGTATGTGGGTGTTGGCATCCGGCATCGTTCTAGGGGCAGACTGTGCGCTACAACTTCCTGTGTGAGCAGAGACACGTGAGCTTTGCTGGAGCTTGAGCTCGGCTTCGTGAGCAGAGCGTGTGGGAAAGAGCCACACGCCCAAGATAACAGAAAACATTTACTTTGCTTTTTTAAAAATCCTCTGTTCATGTCTCCCCATTTTTATTCTGTTACTTCCCCTTTTTCTTCTAGGACTGTGTGTCGTGGGCGTGTGTACATACGTCTCTTCCATCGCCTTTTTCTTCCAACAGAGTTAACAGAGGGTAATGGAATTCTCCCTTTTTGCTTTAAAAAAATTCCTATTTTGTCCATATCTTTTCATCTGACTTCTTACTCCTGATTTTTACTTTATTTTCCTTTCCTTTCTTTTCACTTGTCTCCCTTTAACTTTTCTCCTAATATTTAAATGTGGTGGAATCTTTCTACATCCCGATTTCTCCCTACTGATTTTGTACCATTTTCTTGTTATCCCCGTATCATTGTATAACATAGTCGGCCACCATTAGGATCCTTTGTCTCCTCCTAATCCCTCCTTCCCACAGTACATAGAGAAGAGTTTAAGAAACAGCCCCCTCCACATCACCTGATCGCTACTGCCCTCGACTTCAGATAACTGAGTCTATAAAGTTAGGGTTGAATACTTCCTTTAACGCTAGAGAAAGCATAGCCGTTGCACTTAGTGCGTATTAGCGACGGGTGAACGCTTGCGCTGTCATGGTGCTTGCGCTATAACCATGGCTTTCTTCTCCAGGCTAATGGGAGACCAGACTGGGTCTCACGGTGTGTCCCTAACTTGCCTTGATAAGGTGCCACTGCATGCAGGTGTTACTACTGGAGCCGACTTGACTGCATAAGAACACTCCTAACTCAGTGGACAGATTCATGCCCTAATTTCATGACTCTTTCCAATTCCATCATCACAACTAGGGGGAAGGACAGCAGGAGTTACTAACCCAAGAACTCAGGCTGGCTCAGACTTTGCAAGAATGCCTGCACTGGTGGGAAGAAGGCCTGAGTCTGAATTAACTTCGGTATTCCAGGGAGGGATCAGAGGCCGTGCTCGGGTCTGAGCTCTCAGACTCTGACAAGGAAGCTACACGTGAATCACATGCACCGTCTCATTGGAATATGTAATCTGTGCTGCCATTGCCACGGAGGTTTGAGTCTCTGTTTACTTCATGAGTCATGTGGAGTTAGGTTATCTTCTTTTTGTCTTTCTTAGATTCTTACTTTCATGATATTTTTTCTTCATTGTCTCTGATTTAATAGGTGGCTGGATTCGCTCCATCATCTCAGCTCCCTGTCTAGTTTCGTCACCTCCAACCCTGAAGCAATACTGTTACCATATTCATTCATTTTTTTCTAAATACATGAACCCCCCTTCCAATTTAAACTTTTTTCCATACTTAGCTCCTCCACAGTCATTTCTATCTTCTGTAGGCTTAACCTTTGATCTTTCCTCTCCTAAGTCTTTGACTCTTCTGTACCTTACTAAGCCTATTGTCCTCCTTAGTAGGAGGTTTTCGCAACTCTATAACTTTTCTTACTAACAAAGGAAAGCTCCTTCCTCTATTTTGCTCTGGCCTCTAAAATATCCAAATGAGGGGGCCGGGGAGATGGCTCAGTGGAATAAGTGCTTCCCTAGCAGGCGCAAGGGTCTGAGTTCAATCCCCGGTTCCACCAAAATAAATAAATAAATAAATAAATAAAATAAAATAAAATATCCAAATGAAAACTGTCAATACTAACCTTTTTTTATACAACTTTTATTTGTGTTCTAATTAATACCCTTAGCTTATAAATACTAACCTTTTGTCTTAGATGCTTTTCTCTTTGCTGAGACAAAATAATTAACACCTAAAGTTAAAGGAAGAAATATATATTTGGCTCATAGTTTGTGGAGGTTTCAGCTCGTAGTCAGCTGGCTCGAAGGCTGGGTGGCATGGCAGAGGGGCATCACAGAGGAAGGACAGTCCATGGGAAAGCAGAGCAGGCAGAATTCAGCAGGCCAGTGAGCCACAAGTGGTGAACCACAGCACCACCAGCCCTTTGTGTCCCTTATTTTCTTATCCAGGTTACTCATTCTCCACCACTTTCTTCACCCTCAGGGAAGGCAGCACTCCCACCCTTGATCCTAGCACTGTGCCGTGAGTCCGCCGCAGCCTCATGACCCTGAGCCCAGAAGCACACAGCCTAGACCCAACCACTCGAGCAAAGCCTTCCTTACGGTCACATGAGGCTTTGGGGGACATCCAGACGCAAGCCGAGTACCTTCCAATTCAACACAGAGCACTCCAGTAGCAGCAGACCCAGCATTAAACTGTTCTTCTCACTTCTCACTCACTGTTCCCTTTTAAGCCTCCCCCTTAGTGTCTTACGCGCCTCACCCAACCACATTTCATTATGCTCCCTCCACTCGATCTACCTCATCACAGAACAGCTACAAACAACCAGTGGTCACAGGGTGCATAGAGGGCAAAGGAGGGCAGCACAACCGCAAAGACGGTCATAGAGAAGGGCTATAGGACTGATCTGCCGATGCGCTTATCACCAGAAGTAGTTCTCCTGGTACAACCTAGGCACAGAGTCCAAATCACATAAATAACAGAAACAGTTACACTGACACTGCACAGACAGAGCTCTAAGTTAGTCACAGGAAGAGAACAGCTTTCTAACAATCTCCATAGAAGCCACAGACTCTCCTCACTCTGCGACTCCACGAAAGAGGGAGATGAAGCGAGTGCATACAGATAAACAAAAGCACCAGTACAAAGGAGCATGCTGGGAGCAACGCAACAAAGCTCCCCAGTTCTCCCAGCTCCCCCCAGGCAGAGAAAGGGGTCACAAAGGGAGAGCAAAGCAGACAGCAGGTGGTAGAGCTCTATGAAAAGTCTGTGGAAGAGATGATGAAATTAGACAAGTTCAAAGAAGAAATGAGCCAGAAGGTCACAGCAATTTGATTCAACATGCCCATGCTGAATTTTGGGGATATAAGTAAAAAAACTGGCTGAGCTAACCAAATCAGTTCAAGACCTGAATGACAGATTCAACAAAGATGCAGAATTCTCAAGAAGACTTCAGATAGAAATACTCAAAGTAAAAACTGCACAGAACTCGTAAATTGCAGAAATGACCAACTTGAAGACAAAATAGTGAATTACAGTGAAGTACCCAAAGAAGCCACAAAGAAAATAAGGGGAAAGAGAAGATTATCCAGAAGCTGCTAGATGGAGTCCGAGAAAAACTGGAAGATAACGTAGAGAGATTACTAACATATTTACAGAACTCATAGAAGAAAATTTCTGAAATATAACAAAAGAATATATGAACATAATTTGCTCAAAAATTTTGGAAAAAGTTACTATGTTGGTGTAAGAAAGATGGTCAGGTTGTGTTTGTCCTGATGCCGAGTTTGGAAAAAAAAAAACAAAACTTCATCAAATGCTTCTGGCTGAGAAGCAAACAAAAGTGTTTATGACTGAGGTACCGCTGTGCAAGTAAGTGGTACTTACAACACCAAAGAAACCTGACCTAAAGAAGCTAATCGAGGAGTATCCTTATTAAATTACCAGATATCCAGAAAACAATTTTAAAGCAGAGAAAAACAAAAAATCACACATAAAGCTAAACCAATTAAAATTACAGTAGACTTGTCAACTCAACCCCCAATGGCCAGAAGAGCTCAGAGTGAAGCGTTTTAAGCCCTTGGAGCAAATAACTGAAAACCTAGGTTAATTTACCCATCAGAGCTATCTTTCTAAATAGGTGGAGAAATAAGATATTTCTATGAAAAACAGCAGTTCAAAAGATATACGAGCACTAACCACATATCTCATATGCTTGTACTCAACAAAATACCTAGGCCAAGCATTGGCCGTGACTCATCCACATGGCTGACACTGACAAAGGTTCTACAATCTGAGGTACAGGATCTCA
>NW_004524609.1:1595870-1597221 GCF_000260255.1 Octodon degus | reverse complement strand
GAATTTGGTGTATATTGGTCATTCGCGCACATTCTGGGTAGAAGTGTTGGAGGACACGCGGGGAAATAAGGATGAGAATCATCCGGTGTCTCAGTGGAAGGCAGCAGTGTGCTTGTTCTGTGCCTTGGGGTGACGACATGGGTTGTTGCTGTGGGGAAGAAGCGGTCATCAGACTCACTGCCAGATTGGAGATAGGGCGATGCCATTCTCTTAGGGGGAATACAAGTGACGTGAGACAGAAAGGTCCACATTCCTAGCAAGGTGGCGTGACAGCATGGCTGTGGTAACCCAGCACCGAGAGTGCATCAGTGCCCTTCCTGGGTAGCGCCTGGGCCTGCTGTAGTGCACTTATCACCATCCTCCCCTTTCAGGATGCTAGAGACTGAGAGGGAAAATATAGAGAGAAGTAAAATACACCTAATCCAGTATAGGTAACACGCTAATGAACGTGCAGTAGGATGTTTTGCTTGTTGGTTTGCTTGCTGTTTAGAGAGCAAAGCACTGGACTGAAGCGGAAGCTAACGTCAAGACCAGAAGCCACAGCATGCAAGGGGGAAGTGCTGGCTCCGGGAGGGTGGACGACGAGTGGGAGGAGGGGCTCCAGGGACAGATGAGATCACATGGCACCACATTTTCTTCTTTTATTTTTTTTTCTTTCCAAGTTTTATTGATAAACAGATAGCAATGAGACAGTTTCAACAAATAACACACTGCATATATTCTTCTTAGTGGTTAATTGCTGTACAAGATGCGGACTTGTGATCCTACTTACAAACACCGTTAGAACAAATCATTCTATTCATTAACAGAATGTAACTATATATCTATCCCAACCACTTTGAATACACAGATACAAAATGGACATTCATCTGTATACCCCATTTTTTCTAAGTTCCGTTATTGAATATTATAGGTGTGTAAACTCAGCAAAATATTCTAAAAGAGTCCAGTAGCCCATAATAGCATTGGGTCTTCTGTTTGGCAATTGACATTCCAATTAAAAGACAGATTTGAAGACTGGATCAAAAATCAAACCAATAGTCTTTTGCATATAAGAACTGAGGTACCACTGTCTATGAAAAAGATATTCATAGACTAAAAGTTAAAGGATGGAAAGCAATGTTTCATGTAGTAGGACCCCTAAAACAAGAAGGGGTAGAAATTCTTATATCAGACACAGCAAATTTCAAGTTAATACAAACTACTTAAGGAAACAATTCAACAAGAAGAGATAACATTGATAAATCTATAAAATATCTAAAACTGGAGCACCTTTCTCCAGATGAGATGAGGCACGTTCAGGGTGATACGGCTGTAGAGTGAACACCTATCTTCATTTAAAAAAATATTA
>NW_004524609.1:1580123-1595645 GCF_000260255.1 Octodon degus | reverse complement strand
ATATTTTTTAAGCGGTACATAGTACTGTTTCCAAAATAGGTAACATGCTACTTCACAAAGCCTGCTTAAGTAAATATAAAAGAAGAGAAATTAGCCCATGTATAGTATCAAAGCACTGTATAATTAAAATATGAATCAACAACTGAAGAAATCTTGGAAAAGGCAAAAGCTCTTGTAAAATTAGCAACATACTGCTAAACAACCAATGGGTTACAGAAGAAATTTTAAAACTTCTGGAAGTTAATGACAACGACTGTTTAACTCACTGAAATTTCTGGGGCACTAAAAGCAGTTGGTTGCAATCAGTGCTCGTATTAGGAAAGGGATGCAAAATCAGACAGGAATCTTAAGATACTTGAGAAATAACAATAACCCACCTCCACCCTGAAATTAAGGAGGGAAACTTATAAAGATGAGAATCAGTGAAATTGAGAGAAAAAGTTTAAAAATCAATGAATCAATGATATGGCTCTTTGAAAGAATGAATAAGGTAGATAAGCCCTTAGCTAGACTTACCAAGAGAAATCACACTCCCATCAATGCAGTCAGAAATGAGAAAAGTGAAATCCCCACAGACACTGTCAAAATCTAGAAGATAGTAAACACTTTGAAAACTTGTATCTGACAAATTAGCAAATTTTGAAGAAACTGACAGATTCCTAGACACATCAAAATTACTAAACTAACCTAAAAAAAACAGAAACTAACCTAATAAGACATAAATATGCTTCACAACAACAAGAAGCAATGAAGTTAACATGGCAACGAAGACTCATTTACCAAGTGCCCAGGACCTGACGACTTACTCTTCAGTCTACACAACCTTAAGGACGCTGAATTAGCAATACCCTTCATGCTCATCAAAGAAATTGAAGGGGACTGAGTGCTCCCAAGTGCATTTATGGAAGCCAGTGTCACCCTGATCCCAAAACCAAACGAAGAGCCAACAAGAGAAGAAAAGTACGTTAATCTCTTTAACAAACATAGGTACAAAAATCCTCAACAGGATGTTGGCAAATAGGTCGTGCATCATGATTGGGTTTCACCCCACAGGGGCCGAAAGCATATGTTGGAGGAATGTGTTAGCTCTTCCCAGAAGTGGTGCTGGGCAAACTGGTTATGTTTGCAAAAGATTGAAACCGGACCTCATCTCTTACCATACAGTAAGTTAAAATAAAAATGGATCAAAGCAGGAGCACTAAACCTAGTGGGAGATAAAATAAGTGAGACATTGGAAGACATAGTTACAGGAAATAATCTTCTAACTAGAACTTCAAGGGCACAAGAAACAACAGCAAGAATCAGTGAGTGGGATTATATTAGACCAAAAAGCTTCTTCCGGGAGAAAGAATCAGTCACCAGAGTGGTGAGACGACCTGCAGAAAGGGGGACCTGCCAGCTACTCCACAGACAGAGGACTCAGAATCTACAATGGACTAAAACAATTAAGCCATCTAAAATTTAAAATCTCAGTCAAAAAATGGGCAAAAGAAATGAACAGACATTTCATAGAGGAAGAAATACAAATGGTCAAGAAAGATGTGAAAAAATTCAACATCTCTAGCCATTAGAACAATGCAAATGTAAACAACACTAACATTTCATCTCACTCAGGAAAACTGGCAATCATTAAGGAATCGAACAATAATAAATGCTAGTGCGGCAGTGGTGAAAAGAACGGGAGATTTTTCAAAAAGCTGAAATGAGAAATTGCATACAAGCCAATGATCCTCCTGCTAGGTATCTTCCCCAAAGAGCTGAAGAGCTCACGTAGCTGTTTATTGAAGCACAATTCCTAACAGCTGAATTCTGGAAGCAGGCGATATATCCACTAACAGGTGACTGGATAAAGCAAATGTGTTATCTGTAGATAGTTAAATATTACTTGACTATAAAGACTGACCAACTTGAGACATCTGTGGGAAAATGGGTACACCTCGGAAATACAGTGCTGGGTGAAATAAGCCAGATATACAAGCTTACGTGCCGCACGGTGTCTCTTGCTTGAGTGAGGCACAGTACCAAGAGAATAATAAAGAATATGACAGATGGAAGAAGGGGTGATCTCTTGCAATAGGGAGGTGGGCTAAGGGAGCAAGGGCGAGGGGTAGGGAGGGGAAGAGCAACTGAGAATAATGAACGTACGCCATGCACAGGGACCTGACCTCAGAGAACATAAGCACTATGTGCCAGTCCATGGAGTAAGACCAGTAATGTCAATGAGAATGAAAATTGCGAACTAGAGGAGTGAAGGAAAGAGGAGGGAACCATGGAAGGGGATCAAGAGAAAGAAGCAAGCTGCAGCGTGTACATGTGCCCATTTCCCAAGATGACTGTAAACTGCGTGGGCTGCAAACATGTACCAACGAATTTAAAAAGCTTCAAAACTATAAGTATCTAGAAAGCAGGAGTGGCCCAATTTCATGAATCAAAAGCTTAGGTGAAGTTATATGTTTTAAACAATGTTTTATCATACCTCTATGGTATCAACAATAGAAAACATTTCTGGGAATTACTCTAGAGAACAAGGATGCTTCTACCATAATATAACACTAAAAGTTTATTGCCAAGAGTTTAATTTTGTTAAAAAGCCTGACTTAGGTAAACATTCACAATGAAGAGTTAAGTAACAGAATTTACAGGGCAATGAGAGTCAATGGAAAACACAATCACTGTGTCCATTAGAATCCTGGGTTCACAGTACATTTATATTCGCTCCCGTTGGCTTTCACTCTTTCCAGTACACTACACAGACCAACACGCCTATTGCCCAAAAGTAAGTGTCCTATGGACACATAAGCAGCGGCACAAACTCAGAAAACAAAGCCAAATTATTCATTTAGTATAATAAAGTCCACTTAAATTTGACTCATATCGTAATTTGAACAGACACCTCTTAAAACATAACATCTCAATCATTAATATGAGAGGAAAGGGATTGGGAATGTAGCTCAGTGGTAGAGTGCTTGTCTAGCACGGGCCCCAGGCTCAGTGCTCAGCACGGCAAAGCTAAATGCTGTGCACGAGGACATGCTGCAAATATATTATATATATAGTGAAAAAACCCATAGAAAAGCAAGAACAAGTCTACACCTGTTAATAATATGTTAAATGTTGACCACTTTTGGTCATCATTCTCCAGTAGCACACAGGGAGGCTGGATGGATTTTTTAAAAAGACCCAACTGTAGACTATTTACTAGAAATTCACCTCACATGGAAAGACTTATCATGATTGAAAGCGAAAGAACAGAAAATGATGTTTGGAGAGAATGCAATTACAATGCAAGTAGGAGTAACTATATTTACATTCAATAAAGTAGAGAATCAAAACGGAGGAGTATTAGTCATTGGCGAAATCCAGCTTCTTCAGGACCAAGAACCCAGACACCTGCAGAACAACAACTTAGCAAGCATTTTTTAAAAAGTAGATGTCCTGAGAGAACTGAAGGAAAATTAGAAGATACAGAGAAGTTGGAGAAATAGGCTACAGTGCAGAAAAAAACGAAGTAGACCGGACGCTTGCCTGAGCTTGTAGGGAGGTGAGACTGTACCCATAAACGCAAGGCAAGTCCCCAGTTTCGGGAGCTGCGGGGAGACAATCGGCTAGGGCAGTAGTGGTAGCCCCAAGAGAAGCGACAACAAACTGCAGAAACAGAGTAGGCATTTAGTGCTGGCCCACCATACTGCCCAAGGGTGTTTAACAAAGCTAATTTCTGAGCAGAGGTTGCTTACCAAAGACAGCCCCTCAAGACCTAAGGGTTTCTAATTTTATCATTCCATGTGACTGAATGACAGACACCTACGAGAGTGTCACAGAGAGGGTGCAGGATGGGCACAGACCTCCTGAGAAGCTGACGCTCATGCTGGGACGAGCGTGGAGCACCATCCCTCCTGGTGAGAAGCCAGCATGTGTGGCTCTCGTGAGCAGCAATGAAAGTCCTGGCATTAAGTACGTGGTACTTGCCCTGCTGCCCACATCTGGTACAGATCAGAGATGAATGCTCTTCCTGTTCCAACATCTGTACCTGAGTTTGGATGGTTGCCACAGTCAGGGTTGAATGACAGAGGGACCTGTGGATCAGGTGTGCTCCTTACAGGCCCGCAGATCATAAAGCGAGGTGAAGAAGACTATGACTTGCTGGATTCTAAAACTGTGAATCCTGGAAAGGAACCACTCATTCAAAAATACAGAGAAAAAAATCTGGACACATTTTCTTTCTTTCTTCTTCACTGAATTTAAGGGGTTGGGGGATTTTCCTTTTTCATTTTCTTCTATTTCCCATTTTCTCCTTTTCTTGACTGCCTTTCCTGTGACCTTTATTTCATTCTATTTTCTTTCAGCCCTTAATAGGATTCCTTATGTCACACTTCTCCTTCATATTTTCATTGCTTAATTTTGCAAAAAATTCTTCTTTCATTCCATGCTGTGTTTATGTTTTGCTTTTTATCTCCGCTAGATTTTTATTAGTGATCCCTTTAGACTTGCTGATCATTTGTTTCACTTGGGTTATTATCTGATTAGTTATTTCTTCTTTAAATTTGCTAAGCACCTTATTGAACTGCTTTATCTCTGCTGATACCCTTTCAAAACTTTCTGTTGTATAGCTTATTATTTTCTCTTCCTCATACTGCTTTAGGGGGAGTTGGGAGGTTTTGGGGGCATCTGGCTGCCTTGTCTTTTCCTGATTCTATATTTCTGTACTCATTTTGTCTTGGGCTTGCCACTTCTTTGCCCAACAGAGACATACACACAAATAAGCCGGGTCCGTCTGGTCTTTGCCTACACAGACAAGTGGCAGACCACTGTCAGCAGAGGGCTAGAGTTTGGACTATACATGAACACAACATAGTATTATTTTTGATAGAGAAGAGGGAACGGAAACCTCACGACTTGCCTCTCTACCTTCCGGTATTTTCAAATCTTCATCTTTTCCAGGATGAGTGTTAACTGAGGGAGAGAATACAGTCCCTAATATTTGCAAGACCTTATAAGGACATTTTATCTACCATGGGAATGTCAGAAAAAGCTTTCTGGGATATTGTGATCACTAAGCTCTACAACTCAAAAAAAATTAAAAATTTCCAGGACAATCATTTGGGAAGAGTATTCAAATATAGTATAAGTAGCAACATAAGGATAAATAAGACTTTTTAAGTTTCAGGCATAAAAAATAATATCCCTGTTTCTAGCATCTCATAGATTACTGAAAAAGACCCATTTATAAGCAGACAATTATTATAATAGGTGGCAAACTAGCCACAGCTGGTGTAAGAAGTCTGCAGAAACCAGAATTAGGTGATGCAACTTCTTAAAGTACCTACATTTATCACTGATTTGGAATAAAATTTTAGATGTATCACTCTGGTAACTCAATGGACAAAGTATGTTATAAAAACCTTAACTAAATAAAGAGAACATTTACACTGCCATTATAGGGACATAAACTAAAGATGGCATGGATTTGAAAGACAGTGGTAGTAGAGCAGAATTTGGCACAAGTTGAAGAGATACATGTAAGAGAGTGAATAATAGGGAGGGTGACAGTACAGCCGGGATACACAGATGGAATGTGGTTACCACTGAGAAGAAAATGTAATGAAGTTAGTTTGGGAAGAAAGGTAATAAATTTAGATTTTAAAATATTGGGATTGCACTCCTAAATGATCATGCAAGTGGTTGGGCCATACAGATATTCAAGTTTAAAGCTCAGAGTAGACTGGAATAGAGAGAGAATAGGAAGTCCACGGGTAAAAGGTGGAAGTGCTGAAGGGACCGCTGAGGAGTATTGTTTATTGGGGTTATATTTACTTTTGACTCTGCCATGCTATTCCCTCGAGATCTATCCTGTTCCCTAAACATTTCTGAGGGCAGTGTGATCAGAACGTGCTCCTAGTTTTACTGTAAGATGTGCCTTCCCTCCTTTGAAAAGAGATTTATGACAGATTGTAAAAAAAAAGCCATAGGATATCTTTTTATGCTTTTCCCAAATGTCTAATAATGAGCTAATAACTGGGCAAATTCATAGGTATGAGTACATATCATATGTACGTTCTAATGCTTACCATCAACGGGTACGTTATCTGACAGACGTACAACCTCTGATTCGGTGGCGGGGAGCTCCATGTCTTCTGGAATAATGTCTACGCTGCTGACGTTCATCTTCCCTCCTTTGAAAGAAATGGTAGCAATATGAAAAAGTGAGTGACTTCAAAATAATCTACATTATTTTATGGATCATATGCTATATTTAATGAGTATGTACTAATTGTACAATGAAAAATAAAGTTCAATATGGTTCACATACTGTATTACTATTTTTATTAATATAATGACTCCCAAAACTCCAATTTGATTTGTATAAGAGAACAGATAAAATTAATAGGAGCATTAGAATTAGAACCTGTAATGCTAAACATCATTGTTGTGTCAAGCTCACACAACAAAATACTTAATGGAGTTGAATAATTTGTCTTTGTGAGTTCATACTTTTGTGCCTACTTGTGTTTCCTGGACTTTCATGTTAATTACCAGTGTTAAATGCATTTTAAAAACCAGTTTTTATTAATCTATTTATTTTATATCCTGAAATAACAAAATCTAAGGTAATTTTTTGGAGTAAATCCGGAAAATTTCATGTATTCAGCCTTATGCAAATATACAATAATTGGTAAAACGCATATGTGTTTTCTAAAAAGTGTAAACAGAGCCAGGCATAACGGCACATGCCTGTAAGCCCATGACCGGGCAGACTGAGGGGAGGACCCTGCATTCGAGGCCGCCCTGGACTCACAGTGAGTTCAAGGCCAACCTGAGCTGCGCAGTGAGACCCCGTCTCAAGGCCCAAACAAAATAAGTAAATAAAAATAAAAAGCATAAGTGAGAAAAGGCTTATAATAAACAATAGTACTCAGTCTAATGACATAAAAATAAATCATCAAAATGTGAGAAAGTTTTGGCCTTTTTATTTTCTTGCCATTGATAGATTGTGCTTCAGCTAACAATCTGTTCTGGAATACTATAGCAGCATATTTCATAATCCCACAGGGCGTCTGGACGGCTGCACAGAGAAGGAACGGAGACGCCTTGCAATGCTGCTCCTTTCCTCCCACTAGGAACAGGCCAGAACAGCGGGGACTTCCCCTGACTGGCAGAGAGAAATCCTTGTCACTGTCACAGATGCAGCGTCTCTGATGCTGGAGAATCTGCAGCCCTGCAGCCCTGCGCTGGCCTGGGGAGCTGCCTGGAGTAGCGCACAGCATAGCGGCAAGATTCCCGGGAGCCTGTGTTGTCCCCAGCTGCTGGCCCACACTGCTACTGGATGGCACCATGTGGACGACAGTGCCGTTGCTGGGACGCATCCTGCTTGTGGGCTGGGACTCATTTTATCTTTTCATCCCTTACGTGGGATAGTAGAGTGAGACTGCCAACTGGATGGGCCTGAGAGCCCCCCGGGGATCCGGGAAGCACACCTCCGGCGTGTCTGGCCAGGCCGTGGAGGTGCTGCCTCGGGTACTGCACCCGGCCCCTGGCCTGGTTCTCTGCGGTGCTGTTTCCTCTCTTGTTTTCTGGCTGCCATGAATTACCTTTGCTCCACCAGGCCCTTCTGCCTAATCTCTCTGTCTGGGAGCCAGACAAGCAAGGATGGAGCCCTCTGAAATTATGAGCCAAATAAACATTTTCTCTTAACTTGTAGGCGTCAGCTATTTTGTCTAGAACTAAAGAGCCAGCACAATGAGTCCCGTGGTGTTCGCACCATGCTCACACATGTCAGGGTGTCATTCCTTGGTAAGGTGACACTCTGTCCTCTGGGAACAACCCACCCAGCAGGCACTGCCTTCCCTCTATTCCAGGGGCTGGTTCACTCTCCCCTCATCACAGGGCCTAGTGCAGGAAGCTCAGCCACTGCGGTAGTGCCTGAGCCTACAGGCTGCCTGCCCTCCAGGGACAAGAACACTCAGCCCAGAGGAGCAGCCGGATCACATGGCGCCTGAGCATTCCGACCCCTTGCGAGTCAATCTGCAGAGCAGTCCTGGGGCAAGTGCAGCTCAGAGACAGCTCACACAGTGTCCTGGCCCCAGGTACTGGGAACTACATATAGCCCAACCAAGCAACATGCAGTCATTCATACCTTGGTCCTTCTATATACTGCTGGGCTGGGAGAATAGCTCAGCAGCACAAGTGCATGCCTGGCAAGCACAAGGTCCCAAGTTCAATCCCTGGTACCAAAAAAAAAAAAAAAATCTATATACTGTTAGCTGTCACAATCACTCTTTCTCAGTGTGCCTAATGCTTCATTTTGGCCTGTTAAGGGCCAGGGACCGAGGACTGCACTCTTAACTCATCACATTCCTCCTGCCCAAGATATTTAAGTGAAAACTTTTGAATTTGTGATTTTTATCAAAGAAATAGGAGTTCTCCCAGACGTGGTTTTTCACAGGCTAAGAACACAAGGTCGGCTCCCACCACCAGCACAGTGTCAGGCAGGCATAAACTAGACACAGGCAGACAAAAGCCATACGGGCGCCTGCCAATATAGACAAGAGCAGGCCTGTATCTCAAACAAATGTTTAGTTAATTATTTTTGGTACTGGGACTTGAACTCAGGACCTTGTACTTGCCAGGCAGGCACGGATGAGGCGGAGCTATATCTCCAGCCCTAGCAAGTGTTAAAAATGTCATGTAAATTGTGTGATCACATCAATACTTAATACCCAAACAAGGTAACATTTTACATTCATTAGCTTGGTGAGAACTGGCAAAAGGCATATACTTAAATTTGTAAGTATATGGACTAATATTTGATGGAAATATGTCTGTCAAGACGGATGACAATGCTAATTTGAATCTGACCTAGTCTTGTAGAAGTAAATACTGGCCTTCTGTAACACTAAGAAAAATACTCCCTTGACATGTACACCAAGAAGCACGTACAAGACTTTTTTGGAAAGAATCATCGTTACAGTGAGAGCTAGAGGGGCCAGAGAGGTAGCTCAGTGGTGTACACACCTGCCAGGCAAGCATGAGGACCTGGGTTCGATCCCTAGTACCAGTGCCATGCCCGCCCCAGAACCCCGGGTGCACCATGCCGGCCCCGAGACTGGGTGTGGTGGTGCACACCTGTAATCCCAGCACTGGGGAGGCTGAGACAAGAGGGTCACTATGAGTCCCAGCTGCATAGCGAGACCCTGTATGCAATAAATAAGTAAGTAAAAAGAAAAAAAATGTTTTTAAAAACAATTAAGAACTAGGAACTGGGGAGATAGCTCAGTAGAATAAGTGCTTGCCAGGCAAGCGCAAGGCCCTGAATTCCCAGTTCCTGGAAAAAAAAAAAGAGAACTAAAAACAATTAAAATGTCTGTTGATGGTTACAAAACTCTAAGTAAATTGTAGTATATTCCTACAAGGAAACGTTGCATAGCTTTGAAGAAACACTACTACGGGTGCATGCAACAACACAGGTGAAGTGTAGGAATTTAATGTTGAGGAAATAAGTGAGATTTGCCAAATCTAATAAAATTTTTAAAGCTCAGAAAGTAATATATTGGGCTGGCCAAATAGCTCAGTGGGCCTGGGGTTCGATCCAGGGCCTGCTGTGCCGCCTCGCCCTGGGGCGGGCTGAGATGGCCACTGAAACTGGGCGAGGTGGCACGCGCCTGTCATCCCAGCTCTTGGGAGGCTGTAAACAGGCAGATCACTATGAGTCAGATTTAGTAGTGAGACCCTGAACACCCTGTAGACCCTTCTCTAAAATACAAAAACAAAAAAAGAAAATAATATATTAAAATATTAAAAATATACATACAAAGTGCAACTGAAAATATATTTAAAATAAAGCTTCTATTACTGCAAAAGGCACATTGCCATTAATCCTCTCAGCGCTCTCCTCCACATACCACGATCCCCACCACTCTTGCCACTTTCTGACCCAGTTCTGGAAGTCCTCTTTTACGAGTGTCTCGAGGTGTGTTGTGATCGCTCCTGATGTCCTGCGTGAATTTAGTGCGTTCACTTTCACGGTCATTTTGATTCAGGAGAACCCACGCGGCTCGGTGCCAGACCCCGGACGCAGCGGAAGGGGACGCACTGATGCTCGCTCGAGCCCGCCTTTCCTCTGGGCGGTGCCTGGCAGCCGTGCGCGGTACTTTTTTATCCCACCAGGTAGAAACTCTCACGGAAGCGCACTTCCAGAACATCTTCAGCAAGCGCCGAGAAAAATGGGCGCAGTGTGTTTGAAGTGAGGGCGTAATTTAAAGGAGGTTAGTGCCAATGTCTTTTTCTGTAATACATTTTAAAAATGTAAAAATTATCAGGTTGTTTTTTTTTTAATGTACTTGGTCTAGTGTCTACAGGGTCTCACGACTAGATCGGACGCCTAATGATTTTCCTGTTTTCAGCCTTCCAAGCGCTGGGATTATAGGTGCACCACCACGCCCAGTCTCAATAACTGTCTGGGATTACAGGCGCGCCACCACGCTGTCTCAATCAATGTCTGGGATTACAGGCGCGCCACCACACCCAGTCTCAATCACTGTCTGGGATTACAGGCGCGCCACCACGCCCAGTCTCAATCACTGTCTGGGATTACAGGCGCGCCACCACGCTGTCTCAATCACTGTCTGGGATTACAGGCGCGCCACCACGCCCAGTCTCAATCACTGTCTCAGCGTGCCCCGGGGTGGGGCTGGTACGCATGCAAGGGATCGAACCCCTGGCCCCTGGGCTCAGCCAAGCAGGTGCTTTTGTCTGCTGAGCTATCAGGCCGGCCCACACTAGCTGTATTTTTGATTACTCGTTGTAAGTGGTAAGACGTTTTTTAGAGCAAGGGGATTATACACAGAAGATTCAGCCTAGTGGCTGCCTTGCAAAGGGAGAGATGAGCGATCACGTTCTAACAATAGCGTTCTCATGCCCTGAGGAGTCATGGCTTTTTATTGATGAACACTTCATAACATACATGTAGATTGTGTAAAACAATTTTATACTTTTTTATGTTCTTCCTGAATGCTTTATTATTTTTCCATAATTTTATTGAGAAATAGCAATGAGACAGTTTCAAACCAAATTGGTAGGACAGTTTCAATAATTAACACATTGCATACATTCTTCCTAGTGGTTAATTGCTGTACAAGATGCAGACTTGATATCCTATTTACAAACACCATTAGAACAAATCCCTCTATTCATTAAGAGAATGTAACTATATATCTATCCTAACCACTTTGAATACACAGATACAAAATGGACATTCATCTGTATCCCCTTTTTTGTTAAGTTCTGTTATTTGAATATTATAGGTGTGTAAACTCAGCAAAATAAAACTTTATAATTCAAAGTATTATATTTCAAAATTTAACACATGAATAGTTCCCACTCCTGAAATACAGGTTGAAAATAAATGTGTACTTTTATAAAAATATATTCTTTTTTACGTATTTGGTACATAAAAAAAGCTCAGACTCATAGTGATCCTCCTGTCTCGGCCTCCCCAGCACTGGGATTACAGGTGTAGGCTACCATGCCTGGTCTCGATGGCTGGCTCAGCATGCCCAGGGGACTGGGCTGGTGCAGCATGCGGTGCCAGGGATCGAACCCCGGTCCCTGCGCTTGCCTAATCAGGCACTTAGTCTGCTGAGCTATCTTGCCGGGCCGTTAGAAATACATTCTGAAGATAATGCATATTCTACACAAGATACAATAATCAGTGACAACTATAAAATGAAATGGAATTCCAATAATACAAGCAGTTTCATGTAAGTCCTTTTAGTCAAGGAATTATCCAAGGCTAATATTCATTTGCTTTACTTACTTTTGATGGAATTGCTTCATGATCTGAGGCACTTACGCATCTCCATCCCAGGCAGGGAAGTTCAAGCCCAGAAACAGCCTTTATGTCAGAATCCGGCTGAGCACAGGGGATCTTGGCGCTGAGAGAGGTCACGCGCCACGCATGCTGGCGTGGCTCCCCAGACCCCTGACTGGGCAGCAGGTGCTAGCTTCTGTTATGGCATCTTTTTTTTTTTTTTTAATGGACAGTTTGTGGTGATTACATCATTCCCTGCCCTTAGAATCCTTCCCTTCTTATTGCCTTTTTCTGTTTATATTGTTTTCTACAATATCATTTCATTGTATTTTCACTGTCTTCAGTCCTCTAATTGGTTGTACTTCCTCCAGCTTTTGCCAGTATGGTCATGGACCTGGCAAACTTGAATCCCAACTTAGAACTGAAGTGAGATACATTGCATTATGAGCTGATGAAAATAACATGGGACAAAATTCATTATCTTGGGGCCGGGGAGATAGCTCAACAGAACAAGCGCTTGTCTGGCAAGGGCACGGTCCTGAGTTCAATCCCTGGTAACGCCAAAAAAAAAAAATCATTGTCTTCTTTCATACTTAGCAACCCCCACTTACACCTAATAAACATTTAGTAGGTCAGGTAGCTGATCCTTGTACAAAAATCCCAGGTTTTCCTAGTAATTTAAAAATATCTTAAATGCTGATCATCCCTGGGCAGGCTGTATTTCCTATCTTTAATCTCTTCTTCTGTGAGCTTCTATTCCATATTTTTCAAAGGTGAATCAAGTTTATTGACATTATTAATTCCTCCTTGGAAAAACAAGAGGTATATAAGTAAAAGTATACAGTCAAAAGGAGGCTTATTTATTTATTTATTAAAAAAATTTTTTTTTTGCAGAACCGGAGATTGAACTCAGGATCTTATGCTTGCCAGACGAGCATTTATCCTACTGAGCCATCTCCCCAGCCCCTAAGGAGGCTTTTTCAGTAACGTATTTTACCTTAGTGCTCGTCTGTGGTAACAGTGGTTACATCTGCATGATCACCTTCCAGCAGGCGTGTCTAGACTCCAAACACAGAGAGGGGCAACCGCGAAGTTACAAACTGAACGTCCTTCTTTGTGGGACTGTGGGCTAGGGTTACGGACCACACACTGTAGGAGAGGTTGGCTAACAGTTCCTAGCGATGGAAACATGAATCTCATCCTCTCTTTACAGGCAGCCTCAATGTGTTTATAAGACTAGTTATCTCTAGTCCTAAGTTGCCCAAGTAATTTCTCTAGTTTCACTGGCATTACATAGATTTTCTTTTCTTTTCTGCCAAATAGAAAATTTCACCATTTTGTATTTGTATATACAAAATAGTTAGGATAGATATACAGCTACTTTCACTTAATTCAATGAGAAGAAAGTTTGTACTAATAGTGTGTGTACACAGGATATAATGTCTGCATCTTGTACTATGAATAACCACTAAGAAGACAACAATATACAATGTATTAATATTGAAACTGTCCCACTAAGCAGATTTGAAACTGTCTCATTGCTATTTGTTTCTCAATAAAATTATTTAAAAAAAAAAAAAGAAAATTTCAAAATCCATCGTGGAAGGATTTTGATAGCAAATGTTATTTACAGTGAAATATGTAAATAGAATTTGAAATGTGGGCAAACTGACAAGATTCATAACTTAATATTGAAGAAAGAATGTTTATGTGTCTTCTCACCATTAAGAGAATCCAACCTGCCCAGCGACCTACTCCCGTAGACTTTTCCATTAGCCGCGAAAGTATAAATTAGCTCACACAAAAGTGAGTCACGTGGAAGCAAAAGTCATAATTTAAGAAAAATTTCAATTTACTGTTAAGTGAAGAATGAGATGCAATCAATGTATCAAATTCATTCAACTTTTTTAATGTAGGGTTTATTTTTATTTTTATTTATTTGAGAGAGAGAGAGAGAGAGAGAGAGAGAGATAGAGAGGTGTGTGTGTGTGTGTGTGTGTGTGTGTGTGTGGCCAGCTCAGCCCACCAGGGGGCGGGGCTGGCTGGCATGTGGTGCTGGGGGATTGAACCGCGGTCCCTGATGCCTTGCCAAGCTTGTTCTAAGTAGGTGCTTTAGACCACTGAGCCATCTCTCCAGCCCCAAATTCATTCAACTTTTGCATCTAAAATGTAAAGGGTGGCAATCTATAACACTTTAACATATCCCCTTTTTAAATTCCGTGGAAGTTCCCTATTTTTTCCCACTTTTTAATCTAATATTCAGTTTAACCTTTAGAATTCCCTCATCATGCAATTTTGGACTATGATGGATATTTCTTAACCTCAGTGGCAGATTTTATGAACACAAAAGTCAATTTCTAACAACAAAACCTCTAAAAATTTCTTTTTAAAATCTCTTAGTGTTTTGATTATGAAAAATTTCAAATGTTTACAAAAGCAGAATGTAATGAAGTTCCACAGATTCCCAGCTTTAATAATTAACATTCTACCACTCCAACTCTTTTAAGGTGAAATTCAATGATTTATTTTCTTTAAAAATTTATAATATTTGACTTATATAAGTTTGCATAAATAAAATAATTTGGATCATATTATAGATGACTATGCTTATTTATTCTAGTGTTCTTTTTAAAATTTAAGTTCTGTTTTCTCCTTCCTTCTTGGCCTATGGGTATAGTCACAAGCCCCAAGGATTTCATGTTAACAAATTAGAGTCTATGTTCTTTCAATGAATGTATCAATAGTGGCACATATGTAAATATATATGAACTATATTAGCCTGCGACAATAGATTCTGAATAATTTTTGAGATTATTTTTCTTGCTTTTTATCTTACAAAGCTTATAGGCATTCTTACAAACAAAATAAAAATGTTGCAGCCTTACAGACCATATTGGTATTTTAAATGCTTACCATTAAGCTGTAGATTTTCAGCCAACTCTACACTTTCCTTATCTGTGGCCGTCATTTCCATTTTCCCCAGGACATTTTCAGTATCACTGACATCAACTTCTCCTCCTTAAACATGATTAAAAGACACATATTAGTATAAAGAAGGACTTTGTAGCTCCAAAAGCACGCTGGTGACTACTCAGCCTCAGCAACCATTAATCAGTGGGCATCCACACAAATATGCTAGCTGCCCACAATTCTCATTATCTGTGGAAGAAAGAGAGTTTTATTATCACTTTCAGCATAATAATAAGTGTAAAGATGCAGCTAACATAAAGAATATCAGGGTTCTTCAAGACGAGTAACTTTGTAAGGCTACTATTTCTTCCCTAGTATTTTATTCATTTATTTTTTGTATTTGAATGAAGGGCCTACAGGGTGTTCAGGGTCTCACTACTAGGTTGGACTCACAGTGCTTCTCCTGTTTACAGCCTCCCAAGAGCTGGGATTACAGGCATGTGTCACCACGCCCAGTCTCAACTGCCATCTCAGCCTGCCCTGGGGGCGCGGCTGGCATGGCAGGCCCGGAAACTCCTGGCCCCTGCGCCTGCTTGCAGGTGCTTCAATACACTGAGCTACTTGGCCGGCCCCCTAGTCTTTTAAAGATAAGAGAATTTTTACATTTCTGAAAGTCTGATGTATAATTTGCTGTGCTAATTTAAATTTTTACTTTCAAAATTAGGAACAGTTACTATTTATTATAATTATTATTATTTTTATTATTTTGCATGTACTTAGTACAGGGTCTACAGGATCTCATTACACAG
>NW_004524609.1:1574426-1580023 GCF_000260255.1 Octodon degus | reverse complement strand
ACTCGTGATTCTCTTGTTTTCAGCCTCCTAAGCACTAGGATTACAGACGTGTGCCACCATGCCCAGTCTCATTTGATATCTCAGTGCATTTGAGGGGTGGGGCTGGCATGTCATGCCAGGATTTGAACCGCGGGTCCCTTGCACTCTGCCTAAGCAGGTGCTTTAGTCCACTGAACTATCTGGCTGGCCCTAACAGTTACTATTATTGGCAAAGTTTCCAAATGTAAAGAAAATTATTATCATAATAAGTAGTGTTAAAATATAGATATTCTAACCTACCATATCAGGCAGATATTCACAAAAGAAAAGTTATAAAATATACAAAAGAAAAGTTTTAAAAATATAAATCAAAAAGTAGAGCATATCCACAATTTAATCAAAATCAGTAAAAAAATTCATACATACTGATGACAAGAAGTCATTCTGTGGTAGGTGGAGAGTTGGCTACAAGAACCACTTTGCCTAAGTCCTGGGTTACACTGGGCGAGGGATGTTGGACTGATCCCTGGTATAAAGACTATAAAGACTTCATAGCTTGTAACTCTTATTTCTAGCCCCAGTCTAAAGTTCTTCCTAAGGTTTATGTTGGGAGATTCTATTTTTTCCTTTTTATCTTTTAGAGATACTTAAATTACTTTAACTGCTAACTTGGAATGGCTGATGATACATATTCCTAATCTTTAGTTACCAGCTTACGTCTATAATTTGGCTAAATATTTCTGTTTTTCTGTCTTTGGGAAAATAAGTGATTAGCGAAAGCCAGAGAGTTATATAAACATGGTACTTCTTCAGAGTCAGAAAGGACTGCTCAACCCTGAGGCCGTGGTTCTGAGGCAGTGGTGGTGAAAGGCTCCAAGGACTGCCGAGTGTTTGGCCCAGACTCTCCTGCTTGAAGGTACTTGTAAAGGGTTAATGTAAAAGTAATGTGATGAGTTAATGTAAAACTAAATGTAAAAAATTACTCAACTTTTTGTGACCCTGTTTCCTTGTAAGACCGCAAGGAGGGTTGGTGTACCACTGATAAATCATCAATAGATTGAGAGGTCCCAAAAAGCACTGCTCCCAGAAAAAATGTATGCTGCGTAATGGTCACACTGTCCCTAAAGGTACTGTTCTATGTTAAATGACAAATTTGTTTGCCAAACAGGATGCACTTTCTACCTTTAAAACCTCTATACTTCTAAGGCTCCTGGCCATTTGTCCGCTCCTGCGTGAGTATGGTCAAGCGGTCCAGGGCCCAGTAATAAAAGGCTCATATTTAAATTTTAATTTGGACTCAGGTCTGGTTTCTACATTGAAAACCCATAACATTTGGGGCCTTGTCCGGGATCCCATTAACTGGGATCAAATAGAAACCAGTTTTTGTTTTTTTTTTTCCGGAGAACTGTAATCTGGGGAAATTTTTCAGCCCCGGATTTATGCAGGTCTCCAAAAGCTTTCAAATTCTTTGTTGATTTGACCAACACGAGTCGTTTGGAACCTCATGCTGGTAAGCCTTTTTTTCTGTTGGGGCACCCCTTTGTGAGTCACAGGAGGAGCTGAATGCAACATAAATCTCCAGGACTCTGCTCCCCTCCATGACGGTGGACTGGAGCACTAGATTTGTCTTTGGTTTGTTTTTTTCTTTGTCCCTTGTCTGTTAGTTGCATTGTTTATAATTATGAGTCAGACTGCTTCTGCTTCTTTGTTGCCATTGCAATGTATTCTTGACCATTTCCAGGATTTCAGACAATGAGCCTCAGGATCCCCATGGGCAGGACGCTGTTGTAAAAGGCCCTCCTGGCCTCTGTGCCATGGGCCACTTTTGGGTGGTTTTTGGTGCCAAAGCTGATTTCAGCTAACTGCCTCAAAATGGCTAAAGAAACAGAATGCCTCAATGGAAAAAAATAACAGAATTTACTCTGACCTAAATAAGTTGTTTCTCTCACTGAGAAAGTCTGTTTTCTTATAGATAAATATTCCTGGATTCATCTCGGGCCGAAGACCCCATGAGGTTTATTTTCCTCATTTGTTTTGAATTTGTTACAGGGAGAACCCTGTGTTACCTTACCAGGGAATCTATGGCAATGTTGGCAATTTGTTTTGGTTTGAAATCCAGCCATGAGTCTAAATTAGTAAAGTAAAAAAACAAAACAAAATTTCCCAGGATGTTGTTGTCCATTTGTTTTTCTGTCTGAATTGTTTGTTCTCTGTCCCCATGCGCCTGTGTCCCCAGCTGTCCTTGTGCCAGGGCGAGCGCAGTGGCATTAGTTCTGTTCTTCTTTCCTTCTTGCCTTTTGTGACAGTCTACCTGGAAATGCAGAAGGGCGCAGACCTAGCCCAGTGCCCTGTTACACTGCGGTTACTGTCGCTGTGTCAAATTACATTAGTCCTGGGCTTCTGCTGTGTGGATCGAGAGGGCACACCACTGAGACCTTTGTTAAGGCCAGAACAGGACAGAGCAAACTGACTGTCCTGGGCGACATGATTTAAAGCTTTGATGGGTCCCAAGATGAATGTGGAAAATACTTTATTTATTTATTTATTTGCAGAACCGAGGATTGAACTCAGGCCCTTGCACTTACCAGGCAAGTGCTTATTCTACTGAGCCGTCTCCTAGGACCCAAACATGGATTTTTTTTTTTCAGAACCAGGGGTTGAACTCAGGCCCTTGTGCTTGCCAGGGAAGCGCTTATTCCACAGAGCCATCCCCAGCCCCCTATACTTTGGGGATTTCTGTTGTCTCATTGTGGGCACTATGGTCCCCAGGAGAGCTTCAGCCACAGGTGCTGCAGCCGCTGCTCTTGCTTCGTCTTCTGGGTTTTTCTCCCTCCCTCTACCGCCTCCTCTCACTGTTGAGCTGATGGCAGGGTAACAACAGCTCCTAGAGCTCACTAGCTCAGCTCGTGGTTCCTTATTTGTCCTGCTTTTTCTAGGGAGGTTTACTGTTCTGCTGCAGCCACAAGGAGGAAATTCTGAGTCCCCTCCCCTAGCCTGTGCTATTTCAGATTATCTGTTGCAAACTGCAAAAATAAAGTCTGTAGGAATAAGTTACTGCTTCATAGCAGAAAAAAGTACAAAATAAAAATGTAAACAGAAAAAAAGTGTTTCATCATAATTTAACCTAGCCAGAAATACATTTGAGTGCACTCTGATTTTGTAAAGATTTTTGTTTGATCTGCATATTTGTTTATGGATTTATATATTATTATCTAAGCTTTAAATATAGACTCTAAACCATGTTTTCTCCTGAGTTACCAGCTGGTCTAAATGATATCTAAATATATGTAATAAAAGGTTCATGTCAAGTCAACATGAACAAAAACTTGTGTGATATATATGACAACTAAACTGGGCATTTCATCCTGACTGTTATGCTGAGATATCTATCTATCTATCTATCTATCTATCTATCTATCTATCTATCTATCCCTGTGCTTAGTTCAGTTCACTGTAAAAGTATAACTGTTGCCTGTTAACATTCTACAGAGAGCCACTGAAATGTCCACGGCTGATACAAAATAACAGTTCTCTGGTTACACTTTATATTTAAGGTGCTTAAGCCTGCTCCCACCTAGCTGGATCCACTATGTCATGTTAGATTTAAGGATAGGTTCTTTTATTTCCCTGGCAGCTACTTCCCAGGAGTTGTTTGCCTTTAACAGGAGGATCCAGAAGGGGGACACAGGTGCCAGGGATGTGGACATGACGTCCCAAGGAATCAAAATTTGTTCTACTGTTCTTAAAAAAGTTTTATCTAAGAATCTGGTGCCTTTTGGTAATAACAATCCTAATTTTTCTCTCTTACAGAATATAGATGATTTGTTGTTAGCTAAAATAGCCCAGGACCAAAAAGAGTTACAGGAGTTCCTGAAAATGATGGGTTTTGTTGTTTTCAGGTGTCGAGTTCTGTCTCTGTGGCTAACCTCTGATATAAAACCCTGAAGGGGGATAATAGCCTCCCACCTGGATTAGGATTCAGAACAGCAGAAGCATTAAAGGATTAAACAGAAAACTCTTAAGGGCTCTGGCTCTGGCCCTGCCAGACATCACCAGCCTTTTTAGCTGTTTGTTCATGAAAAACAAGGAGTTACAAGGAGTGTCTTAGCTCAGACCTCAGGACCAAGGAAGCACGCAGTGGCCCATCTGTCCAAAGACTGGCCTATGTGGCTGCTGGGTGGCCGTCATGCTTATAAGCCACTGCAGCAGCTGCTATATTAATAAAAAAGGCTGACAAATCAACTCTGGGATAGAAGTTGAGCATGTTCATGCCCCATGTGATGGAGACACTGCTGTAGAGTCCTACTAAAAGGTGACTGTCCGGCACTAGGCTGGCCCAGTACCAGGAAGACCTCCTTAAAGACTCACATCTAACTCTTGAGACTATACAGGCCATTAATCCTGCATCCCTCCTTCCAATGTCGTCGGAACCCCGGGAGCAAAATTGTGTCTGCCGACAGGGAACCTTCCCTTTTGAGGATGTCGAAGTGGACTTCACTGAGATCAAGTTGACTAATCATCCCCCAGTATGGACTCCCCATTACAGTAGGCTCAGATAATGGGCCTGCTTTCATAGGTAGAGTAGTTCAGAGCCTTTCTGGTGTTTTGGGCCTAAAATGGAAGCTAGATACCGCCTACTGACCCCAAAAGCCTGGGCCAAGTATAGCGGCGAAACCGCACCCTGAGGAGCACCCTGTCCAAACTGTGCCCGGAGACGGGTGTGGACGGGTGTCTATGCTTCTGATGGCCCTGCTGCTGTCCTGCTGCACCCCATACCAGGATGCCCTCACTCCTTTTACAATCCTATTCGAAAGACTGCCACCCATGGTGCCGGTATTGGAGAAACTATAAAAGACTGAGATACAAGGGATCACTCCCTTTAAATCCTTAAGTTGGAAAAAGAGATCCTGACATCCATTTCTAATCCAGAACTTGTGAAGTCCTTACAGGCTCTGCAGTCTGCTCTGCAAGCTACACACTCCCTCTTCCGCCATCACCCCCCGCAACCCAGAGAAGCCGACAACCCCTTGGCAACTGAGCCCTGATCTTTGGTATGGATCAAAAAGCAAGGCCTGTCAGCTCTTAGACCCTGCTAGACCAGACCACACTCTGTTGTCCTGAGCACTCCCATCGCGGTCAAGGTAACAAAAAACGTTAGATTCGCCACTGCCACATTAAGCCGGCCTCAACAGATCAACAGTCAGATAAGGAGACTTTACAAAAGACTGCTGACCCCCTCAAGGTCAGACTGACCAAATAGGGTCCTACTGGTTTTTGTTAGGGCTAAGGGAGGCTCAACACTCTCCCACCACTTATACATGGTGGCTGACTCAGACCTTAGATGAAACATTGGTTACTACTCAAAACCCTGAATTCTACGTCTCCCTACCCAACCTTTTTAGATATACAAATAATAAAATAAGATGGGCCCTGATAAAAAAAATTTGCCAGGGGTCTCCATCATTCTATCTGTGCCCTGGTACGAACAGCTATCATACTTGTGGGGATGCCACTAAAGGCAGGAGATTCCTCTACTAGAGCTAGAGATATAAAGCCACTGCCCCTTGGGCAGATAAAAAAAATTCCTCTTTAAGTGTTACTAAGGTCCACCTCACTAA